>NC_085985.1:6732686-7032686 GCF_910591565.1 Cydia splendana
ATTATTTGCGGCCCTGAAAAGGGCCTTTTTGTATTTGCGTACTACGGTAATACATGCGTTAGTACATATTACACGATGTCGCGCGCGGCGGGCAGGCAGCGCAAGCAGCAGAGCGCTTAACCACCGAAACCGTAGAGGGTGCGGCCCTGACGCTTCAGAGCGTAGACGACGTCCATGGCGGTGACGGTCTTCCTCTTGGCGTGCTCGGTGTAGGTGACCGCGTCACGGATCACGTTCTCGAGGAACACCTTGAGAACACCGCGGGTCTCCTCGTAGATCAGACCGGAGATACGCTTGACGCCACCTCTGCGGGCGAGACGACGGATGGCGGGCTTGGTGATACCCTGGATGTTATCACGGAGCACCTTCCTGTGACGCTTGGCTCCTCCTTTCCCCAGACCTTTACCTCCCTTACCGCGACCGGTCATTGCGACTTTTAGTTGAGATTAGACTTCTCAGATTAGAATACACGGAACACGACACACGACTTGCGGCGCGCGTCGACACGAGTGGAATAACAGGCGAGCCTTTTTTTTTTTTTTTTTTTTTTTTAAAATGGAAATCTGAGTCGGCCGGAAAAATCCGGCCCTATTACTCATTACCCTAAAGGCAAAAGTTTTTTATAGCTAGTTCAACCTAATACTAACTATTTATACAATACAATATTTACAATAACCTAACACTAAGCTAATACCTAACTTTTAGCTTTCAAATTATATTAACAATTCTCATGAGCTATATTTTACAAGACCATATTTACATATATTTATTTAATTGTTTACAACATAACTGTAATTTTAAATTAGAAATTAGAATTAAGTCAAATCCAAACAAAAATCCCTATAATAATAGTTTTGCAAACAATTTTGAGAGTTTTTATACATTTCCAGGATTACATTTTACATAACAACAAACAGTTTATTACTATACACACTAGTGGCGAGCGTACATACGAGCAAACGAGCGTTTGACAATTGATAGACAATTGATAGACAATTGATAGACAATTGATAGACAATTGATGGACAAAAGGATGGACACGCGGCATTGGCCGCGCCTCCACCAACCCGCGGTGGTGGCCCCGCCCATGCCACGCCTCCCGCTACCTTACACTTATACACACATAAACTATTTATAGTATCTTAACTTGGATACACAGTGTAATTATTTTTAAACTAAGTTTTTGGGCATATGCCCAGATTTAGATGGAGGTCGGATGGGGTGGAACACTTGATATGGGAGAGAGCAGGGTAAACGCGGTGGGGGGGGAGAACCACCCTCACTAGTCATGGCAATATTAGGCAGAGACAGTGACTCACCTTCCGATAAATTTGGCAGGTACGTTCTACCTTCATCAAATTCATGTCCTTTATTATTTGCGGCTTTTGCTTCCTCATCACATTCCCTTTCCATGTTAATTGTGATGGTGAAAATATCGTCCTCGTCCGTTAACACGTTTCTTGGCCTACGTTTATCTTTCGTTACTCCCGGGATTGGGTCGTATTTTGCTGCTTTAACTATTAGGGGGTTTGAGCTATGTACCGCCTTGTCAAAATAACGCCTAGAATTTTCTTGAAAGAACTTTGCTATGGAGGGCATGCTCAAATCGGCATGTATCCTAATGTTCCTAATATAGTGGGGGGCACCAGCAGCCCTCCTCAGGAACTTGTTCTGAACAGTTTGTAAGGTCCTAATTTTGGCCTGCGAGGCATGTGCAAAGGCCACGCTGGCATAGGAAAACACAGGTCTTATGCACGTTTTGTATATGGTCATTTTGTTCCTTAAGGAGAGCTTGCTCCTGGCCCCCACCAGGCAGGTCAGTCTTGACACATAGAAGACAGCTTTATTCCTTACCGACTTGATGTGTTCCCCAAAATTGAGCTTTCTGTCCAGCGTTACTCCGAGGTATTTGGCTGACTCAACCCACGGTATCCGCTGGCCAAAAAGCTCAATATGCCCATGCTTTTCAATTTGCTCGTAGTAGTGCATCCTTCTACTAAACAACATGGCAGCGCTTTTTTCCGGATTTACCTCAATCCTCCACTCCCGACACCAGTTCCCAAGGGAGTCAGTGGCTTGGCGGAGGAGAGAGGCCAACCTCGTTGGACGTGTTGACGTGGCAAAGATCGCCGTGTCATCCGCGAATAACGCGTAGTTGACCTCGGCGATCCTTGGCACGTCATTAACAAAGAGCGTGAATAGTACCGGAGAGAGCACGGAGCCTTGAGGGACTCCGGCATTGATGGGGTGTAGGGGGGACAAGGACCCCTCCACTTTGTATCTAAACCCACGGTTTTGTAGAAAGTCATTAATCAAATGTACCAAGCGGTCCGGGAGACTGTACCTGAAGAGTTTTAGGATCAACCCACTGTGCCATACTTTATCGAACGCTTTCGCGATATCGAGAAAGACGGCAGCAGTGGGGACCGATTTTTTCCAGCCGGTCAGCCAGTACAAGATATGTTCTGTCATACGGTGGACCTGATGGGTGCATGAGTGTCCAGTTCTGAATCCGAATTGTTCGTTTATGATTAGTTGTTTCTCTTGAATGAACTCCCCTATTCTTAATTGTATTACTCGTTCGTAGAGCTTTCCTAAAGAGCTTAATAGGCTAATTGGTCTATAACTAGTCGGATAGATCCTTGACTTACCTGGTTTATGTATACCAATTACGTGCGCCACCTTCCATTGCGCAGGGAAGTGGCTATTTAACAGTGCTGCATTGAATACGTCTACTAAGTAGTGGATGAGCTTTTCAGGGAAGGCGCGCAGCAACCTATTTGGTAGCCCGTCAGCCCCTGGAGCCTTTTTAATCTTAAGTTTGCGAATTAGGAATCCTATTTCTGTAAAGGAGGTAGCCCTTATCATTGGGCTACTAGGTTGAAGCACTAACTTTTCACGCACCTCCTTCTCAACCGCCGCCGTGCGTTCCGGGTCGTGAGGCTCCTTGCTCAGGGAGCATTGGGCCTCAAGACTGGAGGCCAGACATTCGGCTTTTTCCGTATCAGAGAAGGCTGGAGGGTGATTTGGGGGCGCATCCGGAATGGTTAATGGAGGCAATTGGGTCATTGTATCTATTTTAAAGGATCTAATGAGTTTCCAATAAGCCTGATGGTTTGGAGAAATTTCATTAAGTAAGTTTTCCCATCTATCGTTCCTAAATTCCCTCACACCTTTCCTAAAATCTTTAGTGATCTTATTAACAATAGCTTTATGTTGGGGTGAGGGACAAATATCGTAGGCCCTTACGGCGGCATTTTTCTGTTTTTTCAACTCTTGTAGTTGAAGCGGCAACTTCCACCTGTTATAATCCGCCTCATCCGTAATTTGTTTACTGTGGCGAGTCATCAAATCAGATAACTCTGTCGTTAGATAGGAGATAGCATAGTCAGTGTCCTCTCTAGACAAAATTTTTGTCGGGAGGTTCTTTATTAAGTCTGAGTCCTCTCCGGCAAGCTCCTTGCTGACGCCGTCCCAGTCGGTGACCAGCTTAGTGTCAGGGGTGGCTGACGGAGAGGGACCCAGTCCTAAAATAACGGGTCTATGATCTGAGGTCATAGCATGAATAACATCAATTGAACGGAATCTCAAGGCAACATTCTTGAGTAAGAAAATGTCTAATATGTCAGGATTTTTACCAACATCGGGTGGAAAGTGAGTGGGCTCTAATGGGGTTATAATGTCTACTCTCAATAAGTCAGCATCTTTCGCTGATGATGTAAGTTTGTAAAGCTCCCTACCATTTACATTAGTCGCACTACAGTTCCACAGAGCGTGCTTTGCGTTGAGATCGCCAGCCACAATGACTGATTCACTCAACCCAAAGACACTCTCTAAATCGGACCTCAGTACGGCCTTTGAAGGCGGGAGATAAGCTGATACCAGGGTTATAGCTTGGTGGCCAGTCATAGCTAGCCTACAGGCTGAGATTTCCAGGTTTTCTAGGTTTGGCAACTGAATAGGTGAGCAGTGAAGGGTTTTCTTAAAATAAATAAGAGTCCCCCCCCCTCTGCCACCCATTCGGTCATTTCTAATAATATTATAGTTGGCTATTTTCGGGTCTCTATGGGCTGGCTTTAAAAAAGTTTCCTGAATAAGAAATACGTCTAGATTATGCTCCCTAAGGAGACTACTGATTTCCTCGCGTTTGTCTTTCATACTGTTAGCATTGAATATTCCTAGGGATAGGGAGCGCGGGGCTGTTCTAGCATTTGAAGTGGGTAAGTTTCGAGAAGGAATACTATCCATTAAGGGTTAATAAAGTTTTTGAGTTGCCTGAACAGCCCCTCATGTAGGAGCATGATGCTAAGTCGCTGAGAGGGTTCAGAAACACTTCTGAGCTCAGCAGCTACTTGCCGTACCTGTGTAATGTCTACTTTAGTCGCTAGATCGATCAGCAGACTTAAGTCTGCCATGTCTGCTAGTTTGTCAGGCTGCGAGGGGGAATCCCTCACCCCTGGGGCCCGACTGGGCGGGTTAATCATCGCCTCCATTTCCGCGCTGGGATTGGGGTTTGCCTGACTAAATTGGGTATTTACCCAGGACTTTTTGGGCTTCCTTATTGTAGGGAAGTCTCTGTCATTTGTCATCGTAGCGTCTTGGGTGTTTTTGGGTAATTCCCCATTATGGGTATTCCCCCAAATCACCCTACGCTTGGGTCTGGGACACTCCAAGCATCCACGGTAGTTTCCTGTATGGTCTTGGTTGCAGTTCGCACACTTAACGGGTACTTTAATTTTCCCATTTTCATCCTTGTTTGGGCACGCCCTAGACTCGTGTTCGCCTGCACATGCGACGCAACGCGGGTCCAGCTTACAGTATTTGGATGAGTGTCCCCATCCCTGACAGTTATAACACTGGGTAGCATAGCCCGTCTTTCTTGGGGGCTCTGCTATCACCCCACTTAGTCCACATACAGCTTTAACATTGAAAATGTCTAGCCCTTTTGGAGTGCGCTCGCATACTGCTAACACACAGTTAAGGGCTGACTTATCCCTATTTCGGTGCATCCTGTGCACACTTATCACCGGGAAACCTTGCTCAATCAAATCTTCCTTTATAAAATCAATATCTAACTCTACATCAAGCCCCTTAATAACGACTCTGATGTTCTTTTCGTCATCTAGGGCATAAGTATAGTACCCCTTACCTAAGAGCTTTTCCCAGGCCCTAAACTGTCCCTTATTTTGTGTGTATAGGACTAGGCCTTTCCTAGCCATCACTGCCTTGACAAAATTTAATTTTATTCTATTAGCCTCCCTTGACAAGTGATTCCACCTACCTTTATGTTTAATTACAATAATTGGGGGCCGCTTTTCTTTCTTTGCGGTCTCCACCTCCATTTCATCATTTACAATATCATTACTGTTTGCTCTAGCTAGTAAAACCTGAGGGCTCGGGGCTGCCGGGCTGGGGGGGGAGGGGGGAGACGCGCCTCCCTGACTTACAACTTCATCCTGGGTCAATGCCCCTGCCTGACCCAGAGGCAGGGGTTGAGTATCCTGAGGGGAGGGAGAAGGGGCCGCGGCAGGGGGGGGGGAGGGCGATGACCTCCTCGCGTCCGCCGGGGACCTGTCCCTGACATTTTTCTTATCATTATTGTCTACATTTTGAGACTTACCTATTTCCGTCAGGGGGGGGACGGTACCATTTGCCTTTTGCTTGTTTTTCCTATTTCTTCGCCGGGCCTTAAGCTCGCGGGCTATTTCACTGTCTTTACCTAGCACGTCTCTCTCGGACGAGGAAGATGATGAATCCACAGAGGTGCTTGACCTGACTTCAATCTCCATTTCGGAGCTAATTTCCTCCTCTTCAGGGAGCGTACTAAATACATTTGATGTAGGCAGGTTTACCTGGTACGTTGGCACATATGCCGGAGAGCTGGGGGGTTCGGTGAACACCACCCCGCCTTTAGTTGTGACATCTGCCACTGTCTCGACCTGCGAGTTTGAATTCGACTGTACACTGTTTTCCACCTCCTTTTGGACCTCCATCCAAACCAGATCCCAGTCCACACCTTGGGAGGCTAGTTTGGCCCTAATCTTACCTTGCAATGTTACATCCATTTTATCGAACACAATATTTACACTTACAAACTAACTAACTAATATCGTCACTATCGAAAAACACTATATACTAAATTCACTTAGAGTCTCTATCTCCACTCGTCCATTTCGTAACTAATTACTTCGTATTCACACAAATCACTAAGAGCACTAAGCTGCTGACACACACAGGCACACGGAGCAATGCTCGACGTGGCAGGGCGTAAGAGAACGATGCACGCGGAGCCAGGCTCGACGCGGCGGTAAGCGAGCGGTATTCAGTAAAGCACGCGTGCGCTCGGCGCGGCGTCCGGAGCGGGAATCACAGGCGAGCCACGACCTGGTGCGATATTTATACGCTTTACCCTATTGCGGGGCGACGGGGGACGGGGTTAGAGATATCGGAGCATTAATATTTTTTGATTTACTTTTCATTCATTCATTCATTCATGAAATATACATACTTAATATAATATTGATAAATAATTTCATATGATATGGTTATTTACATTCATTTTGGGGATTTAAATAAATATCTACTTCATATTACTATTACAATAACTGCGACCGGCTCACGGAAGAGTGTAACTCTCTCTATTTCATTCTCCTCTAATATTTTTGTAAGCATTCAGTTAGTGGTAATAATTTTGTCGATATATAAAATTTGAATTTTCTATCTTGGTAAATCTATATTATTATGTCTTCACATACTTAGCGCGTAATATCATATCACGAATTTAATTCACTTTCCTTCCTTCCTTCCTTCCTTCTTTCCATTTTACTACACTACAAATTCTTATACTGGAAACAGGTTCGTAAATAAATAATATTATTATTTGTCTCGTGTTTCGCGGTTAATTGTATATGTATATGTACATAATATATATATATAGAGAGAGGTATACTACATCACCAGTATAGTATACTAATAGTGATCGATCGATTTATCTTCGTTTATCAGTGTTAGTTCAAAGAAACATTTGTTAATTTTCGAATCATGTGTGGCCCTGAAAAGGGCCTTTTGATATATATGACGGAAGCGTCACGTTCGCATGTCCAGGCGCAAAACGCGTGGTACAAAATATATAATAGATATAATGTAACCGCCGTATATGCGTTCGCGCAGACTGCATTCGGTGACGTAGCTCCGTGCCGGTTTAGGCACGTTCACCGCGGATCCTGCGAGCCAGCTGGATGTCCTTGGGCATGATGGTCACACGCTTGGCGTGGATGGCGCACAGGTTGGTGTCCTCGAAGAGACCTACTAGGTAAGCCTCGCTGGCCTCCTGGAGAGCCATAACGGCAGAGCTCTGGAAGCGCAGGTCGGTCTTGAAGTCCTGAGCGATCTCACGCACCAGACGCTGGAAGGGCAGCTTGCGGATCAGAAGCTCGGTGCTCTTCTGGTAGCGACGGATCTCACGGAGGGCGACGGTGCCGGGCCTGTAACGATGGGGCTTCTTGACGCCCCCGGTGGCTGGCGCGCTCTTGCGGGCCGCCTTGGTGGCGAGCTGTTTACGGGGCGCTTTACCACCGGTGGATTTACGAGCGGTCTGCTTGGTACGGGCCATTTCGAAAAATTACTACGATACGCGTGTACGTTACGTTAACGAGTCACGAGAGGGAATAAACGAAAAATTGCCCCGCGAGCGTCTTTTATATGTGCTCGTCGTCGGAAAGGGACGGAGTTAGTGTCCGTGTGAGCGAGATAGGTCTATAAAATTCACATACACGTCCGTCCCCCATGCCATGCCCCTCTTCCTTTCTCACAAACACGATTTCTGATTACAATAACATTGTTGAAATATTAATACTTTTTATTATATACTTACTTACATTTTATATATATATTTATTTTTAACAAATATGTGACCGATTTAAGTTAGCTAACTCAACCTAACCTAACCTAGGAGTTAGCTTATTAAATTCGGCAGAGTTAAGTTAGGTCTGGTTCAAAATAACAATATTTGACAGAGTTAGGTTAGCTAACCTAACCTAACTCCGCGGAACCTAACTTAATCTGACCTAACTCGATCGAACCTAACTTAACCTGACCTAACTCGATCGAACCTAACTTAACCTGACCTAACTCGATCGAACCTAACTTATTATAATATTTTTTTTTTTAATTACATAACTCAAACGTAACCTAACTTCGCGAAACCTAACCTAACCTAACTTATTTAGTAATTGTAACTTGATTAGCAATTTTAATATAACAAAACTTCCGTGAGAGACACGGACATATTAAATATATATTAAGAACGGTTCACTCGCGTATTTTAAGTCGAAAAAAAAAAAAAAAAAAAAAAAAAAACGCTCGGAATGTGAAACACCGCCGTACCGAGGAGTATCATCAGGTGCTTGCACTTGCTTTTGGAGGATACATGAGTAATATATTTAATTGTAACTTGAACCTAACCTATATTATTATTACATACGTGTTGATTGGTAATGTGTAAACAAATTATATTTAATTGATTTTTATCGACCGATTGACACCGTATGCACGGTTAGAAACTTCCTATATTATTTTCTGAACGTATTTGTGGCCCTGAAAAGGGCCTTTTTGGTTGATGTACAAACCACACTCTCAAAGCGTGTCGTGTGTCGTCGCAATACGAACTACCTAAACCCATTACACTAAAAGTGTATTGAGAAGACAGCAGACCGCATACGTACGAGGAACGACGTACGCTTACTTGGAGCTGGTGTACTTGGTGACGGCCTTGGTGCCTTCACTGACGGCGTGCTTGGCGAGCTCACCGGGCAGCAAGAGCCTCACGGAGGTCTGCACCTCCCTGCTGGTGATGGTGGACCTCTTGTTGTAGTGAGCGAGGCGGGAGGCCTCGGCGGCGATGCGCTCGAAGATATCGTTCACGAACGAGTTCATGATCGACATGGCCTTGCTGGAGATACCGGTGTCGGGGTGGACCTGCTTGAGCACCTTGTAGATGTAGATGGCGTAGCTCTCCTTGCGCTTATGCTTCTTCTTTTTCTTAGAGTCCGACTTGGAGATGTTCTTCTGGGCCTTGCCGGATTTCTTGGCGGCCTTACCGCTAGTCTTGGGTGGCATTGTGATATACTTAGTTAGTTAGATGCTTACAGTACGAGAGTCGAACTGGAAATGTAAAAATTTTTTTAGGATCGCTATTTTTGTTAGCGCAGCGAACGGGAAATAGGGGATTAAAGATCGAGCGTCGCGCTCGCGGTATCTCGACCAATAGCGTTCGTGTATCATTAGTATCGTCGTCGATCGGCATGGTGGGGAGTGCGAGCGCGTGTTGATATTACTTTACTTACATATTAATTAGTCATATTATTAATAAATAAATATCACCCGCCTGATGTGCGATGTATGATAAATAATAATAATAATGAGTTAACTAACCAACCAAAATATATTTGAAATCGTAGCTTATTTGATAACTATTGTTGTTGTTGTTGTTGTTGTTACAAGTGACACATTGCTGTAGCTGAGCAAGTAGGTGTAATATCTGTCTGCTGAGCCATCCATCACAGCATAATTGAAAGTCTAGAGAGTCGGAGGACACATAGAGACAATAAACGTAATAAATAATAAAAAGGGGATGAGTGTGTATACATTCCGCCAAATATTTCTCTACGAATATCGAATATAAGTATCTATCTAATCTCATTATAATTCATTCATAATTTATAGATCTATCGAAAAAATGAATGACATCATATACGTATGCGTTATGCCATGAAACTTATAAAGTTTACACAGAATCATATTGTGGCCCTGAAAAGGGCCTTTTGTAACGGTCACTCGGGCGGGCGGGAATATAACAGAGGCCGCGTGCGTTACAAGGTGTACGCACGAGACAAATGTACACATCCACACCAATCGCCGGGTGCTACCGCTAGAGATGGATGTAGCCAGAAGAGAAGTGTGGACACTTAAGCCTTCTTCTCGGTCTTCTTGGGCAGGAGCACGGCCTGAATGTTAGGCAGCACACCACCCTGGGCGATGGTCACACCGGAGAGGAGCTTGTTCAACTCTTCGTCGTTGCGGATCGCCAGCTGGAGATGCCTAGGGATGATTCTGGTCTTCTTGTTGTCGCGAGCGGCGTTGCCTGCCAACTCGAGAACTTCAGCGGCCAGGTATTCCATGACGGCGGCCAGGTACACCGGGGCACCGGCACCGACGCGCTCGGCGTAGTTGCCCTTGCGTAGAAGCCTGTGGATACGGCCGACGGGGAACTGGAGTCCGGCACGGTTAGAACGGGACTTTGCCTTTCCCTTAACCTTGCCACCTTTACCGCGTCCAGACATGTTTAAAGAGATTAAAGTTTAGTTTACACACAACGAACGAACCAACGAGAGCACGTATTGCACGTGAGTGAGTCGGGACAAGAATATTTTTTTTCGCCATGCGCGCCCTAAGCTATATAGTCTCACGGAGCGCGCTGATAGTGGGGATATAACGAGCCGACATAACACGAGACCGATCGACCAATCAACGCCCCGAGTGCAAGAGCGCGAATTAGAGAGAGATAGAGATAAAATAAAAACAATAAATAAATTAAATTAACAAAATATTCTATAAGTAAGTTCTATATCTATAGGCATATACATATGTATGTATGTATGTATGTGTATAGATAACTAAATATTGTTTGAAATGTAAGACTTCATCATCATATCATATTATGTGTAAATTCATGATTCATGAAAACCTAATCTAATATATCCGTCTATCAGTGAGATCATCATCATCATATTGATGACTTTTGTGCCTTGAGATTCGACTTTTTCCGATGCCGATCCGAACACCTATTGTTGTATGTTTATAACTTAGATTTTTGTTGATCAATCAATCAATCGATCGATCGACTCTTGTATGTGCTCATTGCAATGAAACAGAGGCGATATGAACCTTTGAATACATTTGTTAGCCCTGAAAAGGGCTTTTTGATGTGCGTATAACGCGCACAGGCGTATGACGTGAGTCGAGAAGAGGCGACACGTCGTCGTCGTATAATATTTATAGCAACGACAATCGACATCTCCTCTACCATCACGACTACTACCGCGACCGATGTAAGGACGACGACGACAATATGGCGCAGTCTTCTTACTTCTTCGAGGCAGCCTTCTTAGCGGCGGGCTTCGCTTTGGGAGCGGCCGCAGCCTTCTTCGGCTTGGGAGCTTTAGGCTTCTTGGTCGGCGGCTTCGCGGTCTTCTTGGCCTTAGGCGCGGCGGCGCTCTTGCCCTTGGCGGGGGTGGAAGGTTTCTTCGCTGCGGGCTTCTTTTTGGCGGCGGCGGCCTTCTTGTCCTTCGTGGCGGCCTTAGGCTTGGCCGGGGATGCGGCGGCCTTCTTAGCCTTAGCGGGCTTTGCTGCGGCGGGCTTCTTAGCGGCGGCTGATGATTTAGCGCTAGATTTCTTGGCCGCGGCGGGCTTCTTGCCGGCGGATGATGTCTTCGACTCCAGTTTGAACGAACCGGACGCGCCCTTGCCTTTGGTCTGTATGAGTGCGCCGGATTCGACTGCGCTCTTCAAATATTTTCTGATGAAAGGTGCCAGTTTCTCGGCGTCGACCTTGTACTGGGCGGCGATGTATTTCTTGATAGCCTGCAGGGACGAACCGCTCCTCTCCTTCAGCTCCTTGATGGCGCTGTTAACCATCTCGGACGTCTTAGGGTGGGTGGGCTTCGCCTTAGGCTTCTTAGCGCCTGCGGAGGCGGACGCCTTAGGCTTCTTCGCGGGCGTCGCCGGGGCGGGAGCGTCGGCTGCAACTGCGGTATCGGCCATATTTAAAAAAAAAAGTAAAATAGGATGTGTAGTTACAAATTAGTAAATCGCACGAACGATCTGCGCAAAGAGAGAGAACAGCGGACGCGTGTAAGCGGAGCGCTGCGCTGGCGAGTACTAAACACTCCTATTGGGGGCGCCACCTATTATATATATACTCCGGCTTAACCGTAACGCAGACCCTCATGTCGCGGGACGTTTTCTCGTAATAACACTTCCAACTTTTCACTTACTCGTTTATGATTAAACTAAATTTATAGTGAATTATATTATAATGATTATAATAAAATTGCACATGTATATTCTTTATGAATTGATATATCTATTTTAATAGAAGTTTTAAGTTTTGGAACGGCGTTAAACGAATGAGGTAACTTTACTTTTGGTATTATAGGTTGCGGACACCTCGGGTCTGTTTAAAAAGTGATTTTTCTTAATTAAAATCACATTTAACACTATTATGTGTCTTCCGGTTAAAAGCGAAGATACCATAGATATATGTGACACAATAACAATAGTAGAAAATTATAGTTATAATGTTATTTTGACTTGTTGTATTCACTGTCGTAAAACAGCCGTACCGCGCGACTTGGATTGCCTACTACGTTCAGCGGTTTGCTCTCTGTTGGTACACCGATGTAAAACGGGATAGGTATTTTATATTACGTTTATATAATTATGTTCTATTATAAATTACGATATCACCATTATCATGAATATTATTATAATTCTCACATGGTTAAACTCAACTCTCTTCTACCGAGGATCATACAAAGCGCGACACTCGACTCGGAGCGAGCGTGCGGGCATGGTAGGTAGAATCTCGTTTAGGTCAGGTATTTTATTTAGTTTTGGTCCGGCGTAAGTATTTATAATACATTAACGTATGATATTATTATCTGAATACGCCTAATATTAAATAAAACAGTAGTGTGTGTTGTTGAACTTAAGAATCTGTTTAGGTTGATATATTTATTTATATGTACTTACTTAATTATATTCATCATAGGAACACGAGAGAAGTCTTAGGCATACTGCTGAGTTACTATCATGTATGTTACCCATTTATTTATATATATAATTAAGTTAATATTAATATTTTTTCTAGTCCAGTCTCTCTATATTTACCTACCTTTCATGGGGGAGTGGGTGAGGTGATGGTGGATGTCCCTGTCTGTTTTATGCACTATTTGCGAATCCTTTACCTAATTGGGCAGTTCATCCTGGTAATTCGTCGTTATCAGTAGAGTAGGTCACAGCCTCACAGGTGTCAGGTGAGAGTGATGTAAAAGGTGGTGTGTCTGTGTGTGCGGGTTGCATGTGATTGTTTTAAAAGTATATATGGTGTTATTATTAGTAAAACTAACTAAGAATTGAGCGAGTTAAGTGTGAGAAATACATTGGATGGATTTGAAAAACGTGAGTACTTAATACATACATAATGATATAAAATATGTACTTTAATACCTACTTATTTAGGTTTGGGTTAGGGCGATGCTAGTCGATATGCTATGCGAGATGCTAGGCGAAGATGATGATGATGATGAATGATGATGATGATGATGATGATGATGGATGATTCTTGAAGAGAGGGAGAAAGAAATATGCTGTACTGGGAGGTGGTTAATCTATATATGTACTTATGCCTATTTTATACGAGTACATAGGTAGGTAGGTACATACCTATATTCTACAAGCTGTATTCGGCAAGGTCTACTTACTAATAATTAAGTTAAGTTAAATTTGCTTGGTGTACATTAATAATTGTGACGTAGGTACACAATGATGTGCGAGATCGGAATCTAAAGATTTAAAGATATATCTAGCTTGCTCTAGTATCAATATTATTATTAGCACACAAGAGGTTAAATAACAACTTTAAAGCCCTTTGCTTGTAAAACAAACAAAAATAACTAAGTACATACCTATATAAATTAAGTACATATTATAATTGTTGTTTTAGAGAGAGAGAGCTGGGCTGGCGTCAAACCACCGAAGCGGCGAACGAGATGGCTGCTTGCTGTTACAAGTTAGAAAATTGGACTTGCGGTGCGGGGTAAGTAAGATATCATTATATATAAATGTACTGACAGTGATATAGATAGATAGATAGATAGATATATATATATATTTTGGAGATATAGATCGATTGATTGTTTGTCCGTCTGTGTCGCTACTGAAACTTTGTATTGTAATCGCGTAGGTATCATAGAATTATTTGCGGCCCTGAAAAGGGCCTTTTTGTATTTGCGTACTACGGTAATACATGCGTTAGTACATATTACACGATGTCGCGCGCGGCGGGCAGGCAGCGCAAGCAGCAGAGCGCTTAACCACCGAAACCGTAGAGGGTGCGGCCCTGACGCTTCAGAGCGTAGACGACGTCCATGGCGGTGACGGTCTTCCTCTTGGCGTGCTCGGTGTAGGTGACCGCGTCACGGATCACGTTCTCGAGGAACACCTTGAGAACACCGCGGGTCTCCTCGTAGATCAGACCGGAGATACGCTTGACGCCACCTCTGCGGGCGAGACGACGGATGGCGGGCTTGGTGATACCCTGGATGTTATCACGGAGCACCTTCCTGTGACGCTTGGCTCCTCCTTTCCCCAGACCTTTACCTCCCTTACCGCGACCGGTCATTGCGACTTTTAGTTGAGATTAGACTTCTCAGATTAGAATACACGGAACACGACACACGACTTGCGGCGCGCGTCGACACGAGTGGAATAACAGGCGAGCCACGACCTGGTGCGATATTTATACGCTTTACCCTATTGCGGGGCGACGGGGGACGGGGTTAGAGATATCGGAGCATTAATATTTTTTGATTTACTTTTCATTCATTCATTCATTCATGAAATATACATACTTAATATAATATTGATAAATAATTTCATATGATATGGTTATTTACATTCATTTTGGGGATTTAAATAAATATCTACTTCATATTACTATTACAATAACTGCGACCGGCTCACGGAAGAGTGTAACTCTCTCTATTTCATTCTCCTCTAATATTTTTGTAAGCATTCAGTTAGTGGTAATAATTTTGTCGATATATAAAATTTGAATTTTCTATCTTGGTAAATCTATATTATTATGTCTTCACATACTTAGCGCGTAATATCATATCACGAATTTAATTCACTTTCCTTCCTTCCTTCCTTCCTTCTTTCCATTTTACTACACTACAAATTCTTATACTGGAAACAGGTTCGTAAATAAATAATATTATTATTTGTCTCGTGTTTCGCGGTTAATTGTATATGTATATGTACATAATATATATATATAGAGAGAGGTATACTACATCACCAGTATAGTATACTAATAGTGATCGATCGATTTATCTTCGTTTATCAGTGTTAGTTCAAAGAAACATTTGTTAATTTTCGAATCATGTGTGGCCCTGAAAAGGGCCTTTTGATATATATGACGGAAGCGTCACGTTCGCATGTCCAGGCGCAAAACGCGTGGTACAAAATATATAATAGATATAATGTAACCGCCGTATATGCGTTCGCGCAGACTGCATTCGGTGACGTAGCTCCGTGCCGGTTTAGGCACGTTCACCGCGGATCCTGCGAGCCAGCTGGATGTCCTTGGGCATGATGGTCACACGCTTGGCGTGGATGGCGCACAGGTTGGTGTCCTCGAAGAGACCTACTAGGTAAGCCTCGCTGGCCTCCTGGAGAGCCATAACGGCAGAGCTCTGGAAGCGCAGGTCGGTCTTGAAGTCCTGAGCGATCTCACGCACCAGACGCTGGAAGGGCAGCTTGCGGATCAGAAGCTCGGTGCTCTTCTGGTAGCGACGGATCTCACGGAGGGCGACGGTGCCGGGCCTGTAACGATGGGGCTTCTTGACGCCCCCGGTGGCTGGCGCGCTCTTGCGGGCCGCCTTGGTGGCGAGCTGTTTACGGGGCGCTTTACCACCGGTGGATTTACGAGCGGTCTGCTTGGTACGGGCCATTTCGAAAAATTACTACGATACGCGTGTACGTTACGTTAACGAGTCACGAGAGGGAATAAACGAAAAATTGCCCCGCGAGCGTCTTTTATATGTGCTCGTCGTCGGAAAGGGACGGAGTTAGTGTCCGTGTGAGCGAGATAGGTCTATAAAATTCACATACACGTCCGTCCCCCATGCCATGCCCCTCTTCCTTTCTCACAAACACGATTTCTGATTACAATAACATTGTTGAAATATTAATACTTTTTATTATATACTTACTTACATTTTATATATATATTTATTTTTAACAAATATGTGACCGATTTAAGTTAGCTAACTCAACCTAACCTAACCTAGGAGTTAGCTTATTAAATTCGGCAGAGTTAAGTTAGGTCTGGTTCAAAATAACAATATTTGACAGAGTTAGGTTAGCTAACCTAACCTAACTCCGCGGAACCTAACTTAATCTGACCTAACTCGATCGAACCTAACTTAACCTGACCTAACTCGATCGAACCTAACTTAACCTGACCTAACTCGATCGAACCTAACTTATTATAATATTTTTTTTTTTAATTACATAACTCAAACGTAACCTAACTTCGCGAAACCTAACCTAACCTAACTTATTTAGTAATTGTAACTTGATTAGCAATTTTAATATAACAAAACTTCCGTGAGAGACACGGACATATTAAATATATATTAAGAACGGTTCACTCGCGTATTTTAAGTCGAAAAAAAAAAAAAAAAAAAAAAAAAACGCTCGGAATGTGAAACACCGCCGTACCGAGGAGTATCATCAGGTGCTTGCACTTGCTTTTGGAGGATACATGAGTAATATATTTAATTGTAACTTGAACCTAACCTATATTATTATTACATACGTGTTGATTGGTAATGTGTAAACAAATTATATTTAATTGATTTTTATCGACCGATTGACACCGTATGCACGGTTAGAAACTTCCTATATTATTTTCTGAACGTATTTGTGGCCCTGAAAAGGGCCTTTTTGGTTGATGTACAAACCACACTCTCAAAGCGTGTCGTGTGTCGTCGCAATACGAACTACCTAAACCCATTACACTAAAAGTGTATTGAGAAGACAGCAGACCGCATACGTACGAGGAACGACGTACGCTTACTTGGAGCTGGTGTACTTGGTGACGGCCTTGGTGCCTTCACTGACGGCGTGCTTGGCGAGCTCACCGGGCAGCAAGAGCCTCACGGAGGTCTGCACCTCCCTGCTGGTGATGGTGGACCTCTTGTTGTAGTGAGCGAGGCGGGAGGCCTCGGCGGCGATGCGCTCGAAGATATCGTTCACGAACGAGTTCATGATCGACATGGCCTTGCTGGAGATACCGGTGTCGGGGTGGACCTGCTTGAGCACCTTGTAGATGTAGATGGCGTAGCTCTCCTTGCGCTTATGCTTCTTCTTTTTCTTAGAGTCCGACTTGGAGATGTTCTTCTGGGCCTTGCCGGATTTCTTGGCGGCCTTACCGCTAGTCTTGGGTGGCATTGTGATATACTTAGTTAGTTAGATGCTTACAGTACGAGAGTCGAACTGGAAATGTAAAAATTTTTTTAGGATCGCTATTTTTGTTAGCGCAGCGAACGGGAAATAGGGGATTAAAGATCGAGCGTCGCGCTCGCGGTATCTCGACCAATAGCGTTCGTGTATCATTAGTATCGTCGTCGATCGGCATGGTGGGGAGTGCGAGCGCGTGTTGATATTACTTTACTTACATATTAATTAGTCATATTATTAATAAATAAATATCACCCGCCTGATGTGCGATGTATGATAAATAATAATAATAATGAGTTAACTAACCAACCAAAATATATTTGAAATCGTAGCTTATTTGATAACTATTGTTGTTGTTGTTGTTGTTGTTACAAGTGACACATTGCTGTAGCTGAGCAAGTAGGTGTAATATCTGTCTGCTGAGCCATCCATCACAGCATAATTGAAAGTCTAGAGAGTCGGAGGACACATAGAGACAATAAACGTAATAAATAATAAAAAGGGGATGAGTGTGTATACATTCCGCCAAATATTTCTCTACGAATATCGAATATAAGTATCTATCTAATCTCATTATAATTCATTCATAATTTATAGATCTATCGAAAAAATGAATGACATCATATACGTATGCGTTATGCCATGAAACTTATAAAGTTTACACAGAATCATATTGTGGCCCTGAAAAGGGCCTTTTGTAACGGTCACTCGGGCGGGCGGGAATATAACAGAGGCCGCGTGCGTTACAAGGTGTACGCACGAGACAAATGTACACATCCACACCAATCGCCGGGTGCTACCGCTAGAGATGGATGTAGCCAGAAGAGAAGTGTGGACACTTAAGCCTTCTTCTCGGTCTTCTTGGGCAGGAGCACGGCCTGAATGTTAGGCAGCACACCACCCTGGGCGATGGTCACACCGGAGAGGAGCTTGTTCAACTCTTCGTCGTTGCGGATCGCCAGCTGGAGATGCCTAGGGATGATTCTGGTCTTCTTGTTGTCGCGAGCGGCGTTGCCTGCCAACTCGAGAACTTCAGCGGCCAGGTACTCCATGACGGCGGCCAGGTACACCGGGGCACCGGCACCGACGCGCTCGGCGTAGTTGCCCTTGCGTAGAAGCCTGTGGATACGGCCGACGGGGAACTGGAGTCCGGCACGGTTAGAGCGGGACTTTGCCTTTCCCTTAACCTTGCCACCTTTACCGCGTCCAGACATGTTTAAAGAGATTAAAGTTTAGTTTACACACAACGAACGAACCAACGAGAGCACGTATTGCACGTGAGTGAGTCGGGACAAGAATATTTTTTTTCGCCTGCTGTGAAATCCTTCGGCACCCTTTTGAAGGGGTGCGAGTGGCCTCTTCCGCCTTCCGGCTGCGGAGGCTGTCTCGGGTCGCGCCCCACCTTGTGGGGCGGTCGGTCGCTCGTCATTTTGGGGACGGCTGTGTATCCGTGGGGGCCAGCTTTCTCGCCACCGGCCGTTTATCCAACCCCGCGACCCCTAGCCTGGTGATACCGTTTGAGCGGGGCCAGGCATCGGGGACGCAGAGAAGGCGACCGGCAGCTTAGGCTGGCGTGTGCATCGTGCCTATGTAGGCGACATCCGGTGTGGTGTGTGCGTGTCTTCTTCTTCGTCTTCTTCTTGTGTGGTGTGTAGGAGGGCTCGGGGGAGATGCCGAGCCCCGTGTTGGTCCGGCGGGCGCGTGTAGTGAGGCGCAATCCCGCGCAGGTGATCGTGGTCGGTGTTGTCCGCGCGGTCGAACATGCCCCGCGCGAGGCGCTCGATGATGAAGTCTTCCAGGCTGCTGCTCCACTTCAGGTGCTCGGCGATGGCTGCGTTGCTGACGTACTGCGTTGCTCCGACGATGGTCCGCAGCGAGAGGGTCTCCTGACGCCTCAAGTTGGTCCTGGTGGTCCTGCAACAGAAAGAATACCAGGCTGGTGAAGCGTAAGTTAGTCGCGATCGGACGTAAGCTTTGTACAGACCGAGTTTGGTCCGTACAGGGAGCTTACTGCGGAAGACCGGGCGGAGGTTCATACGAGCGGTTTTCGCTCGTATGACCGTCTCCGCGGCGTGCTTCTTCATGTTGAGCCTCCTGTCTATGGTCACCCCCAGGTATTTCACTGTGGGTGACCATGACAGCGGCTGTCCTAGAAGAGAGGGAGGTGGGGGCAGGACCCTGGCTGCCCCTGTGATAAGTGCTTGCGTCTTGCCCACATTGACTGATAGTCTCCATTTGGAGAGCCAGTCAGGGAGGGCGTCAAGCGTCGGCTGGATCTTGGAGACTGCGTGCGGCATCTGGAATGAGGAAGCAAAGTAAGCGGCGTCATCTGCGAATAAGGCTAGTTGCGCTTGTCCTACGACTGGAATGTCGTCGGTGTAGCGCACGTAGCATGCGGGCGATAGGCAGCTCCCCTGGGGGACGCCTGCCTGTATCGGGCGTTCCTGTGACAGTGCGCCTTCCACTTGAACGTGGAAGCGTCGGTCTGCCAGGAATGAAGCGATGACTCTCACGATGCGGCGGGGGGCTGTGGACAGAGAAAGTTTATATATTAGACCTTCGTGCCAAACTCGATCGAACGCTTTCTCCATGTCTAGGAGGACAGCGACTGTGTACTCCTTTTTGTTGAGCGCCATGCCCATGTGGTGTAGCACTCGGGTGAGCTGCAACGTGGTGGAGTGTTGAGACCTGAAACCAAATTGCTCCGGCCTGGGTGTCAGGTGTGGCGAGAGGTGCCGGAGCAGCAACCTCTCGAACACCTTTGATAGGTTGCATAGCAACGTGATGGGCCGGTAGTTCTCCGGCTTTCTTCTGTCCTTCCCGGGCTTGGGAAGGACTATGACCCGTCCGGACTTCCAGATGGTGGGGAAGTGCCCCGACCGCAAGATCCCGTTGAACAGGCGCGCCACTGCCGCTAAGGTGTTTAGCGGCAGTTGGCGGAGCGCCATGTTTGGGATCTCGTCGGGGCCCGACGCCTTCTTCGGCTTGCAGTGACGTCTGATTGTCGCCTGGACCTGTGAAGGAGAAAAGTAGATTGGATCATCGTGGGTCTCTACGGGCACGCTGAGGTAGTCTCGAACGTGTCGCACGATGTCCGCTGTGTGTTGCGGGTCGGTGTCAGGGAATGGCCTGAATTGCTGCTCAAGGCTGCGAGCGAGTATTTCCGCTCTGTCCTTGGCCGCGTACTTCAGTTCCCCGTCGGTGTCGTCCACTAGGGGCCGTATCGGCTCGGGTGTCGCGCTGAGTTGTCGGCATAACCTGTGGATGGAAGGAACGTGATCAGTTTGACTCTCGATGTGCGATTCCCAGCTTGCAGCTCTGTGCTCGCTGAGTTTTACCCTTAACAGTCGCTCGAGACTATTGAGCTCAGCCTTGACCGACTGAGCCCTAGTCCTTTGCCACTGTTTCCTGTACCAGCGCTTTTTCTCCAAAAGCGCTTGAAGCGGCCTGGGGAGCGGCTTGCGCCGGTCCGAAGGCGGGATGATGTGGGTGGCGTCGTCGAGGGCCGCTTTGATGTCCCCGGTGATTGTGGCTGCTGCTGCATCGACCTCTTCTGCGGTCGATATGGGACCTGTACGGGGAGATTTTACCATGGCTTCTGTGAAAGCCGTCCAGTCGTAGCGGCGTCCTGGTCCCCTGTTGAGTCTCGTTGTCGCCTCGTCTGCGATGGTCAGGAGCACCGGCCTGTGGTCGGAGGTGAGGTCGTAAAATACCTGGTGCCTCATGACTGAGTCGACTCCGCGAGAAATCGCAAAGTCGATTGTGGTGCCGCGACAGAGCGGGTCGGCGTCGTGGTAGTGTGTGGGCTCGTATGGCCCGTCCACTACCAGATCGAGGTCCTCCACGATCTGGTAGATGGTGTTTCCCGGCTGGGAATGCGCGGACGAGTTCCAAGCGGGGTGCTCGGCGTTGAAGTCCCCGGCCAGGATGGTCGGCACGGGGGAGTCCAGCAGCAGCCGCCTGAGGTCGTCGCGCATCTCTGCCGGCCGGCAGTTTCCGCAGGGCCTGTAGATAGCAAACAAACGCAGGTTATGCCTTTGTAGTTTGATATCTATCCCCAGTGCGGATAGCGATGTCGGCTGCTGCTCGATATCCACCGGTTGGTGGATGATTGTCATCTTGACGATGATTGCGAGGCCTCGGTATGGGCGCCCGTTTTCGGGGTTCGCCTGGTCGAGGCGGTACACGATGTATCCGCTGGCTTTGAGCGTCAGTGACGCTTTTAGCCACGTCTCGCAGATCAGCATGATGTCGATGTCCTGGCTGTGGAGAAAAGTACGGAGATCATTAATTTTACCAGTTAATGACTGCGCGTTCCAATACACAATTCTTAGCTCTTTCTCTTTTAGGCCGTAAGAGATAGTGCAGCTGGCTAATAACTTGCGTTATTGCTGAGAGGGCGAGCTAAGCCTGGTTTTGGCCAGGCTTAGACAGAGACTTAATCGCTAGTACAAACTCGTCTAGCGTTGGTCTCAGAGACACAGTTACCGCAGTTTGCACTGCGGCAACTATGTCCCTGTGCAGCGCTACGGTGTCGAGCGCTGGGGGTGCTGCAGGCGGCGTCGCTCGGGGCTCCGCTTGCGACATCCTCTGCGGTTTGTGTTGTGGCTGCGTCCGTCCTCGGTGTCCTGTTGTCCGCTGCCTCGGCTGGTTGGCGGGTGCCATGAGGGAACCTGTTGAGTAATCCTCCACCAGGTTTGGTGTGTCCGAGGCCCTAGTGTCGGGGCCTCGCTGCGGGCGGCGGGTCGGCGGTCGGCGTGTGTAGGAGCGGGTGCCCCCCCTCCAGTTGCGCAGCTCCTGCAAGTAAATTGCACACTGTTTGTGGTTGCCTGGGTGGTCCATCAGGCAGTTTGCGCACGTTGCTGGCTCGTCCCTGGGTCGCGTGCACTGGTGCGACAGGTGCGGCAGCGCGCACTTGACGCAGCGCACCGGTCGGTGACATCCCTGTGAGGAATGCCTAAATCCCTGGCACCGATAACATTGCGGTGGCCCGGGTTTACCTCGCCAAGGTTCGACACGAACCTTGGTGTTGATGTCCGCAATGCTGGTGAGGTCGAGAAAACCTGGGTTTTCTCGCTCCGTCCCGTTGAGTTGGACGAAGAAGATGGTGCCTCCTCGTCCTCTACCTGTGGAGATAAGTCGGGCGTGTGATACTGAATACCCCTCTCTGGCACAGGCGTCCTTCACGTCCTGCACCGACATAGATGACGGCAGGCCGCGGATAGCGGCCTTCATCGGCAGGGTCGACTTCTCCGGGTGCTTGACGAACTGGATCCGGGGGTCGAGTGCCTGCTCCTTGTCGAGGTAGGCGAATACCACACGGTATTCCTCTGCGGTCCTGGGGTAGAACCGTATCCCGGTCGGTTCGACGTTCTCGGTTTTGGCCTCAAAACCGAGACGCTCGTTGATGGCCGTCAGGTGGCGGGCCGAGTCTGGGAGGACCTCGACCAGAATCTGGGGCGGTTTGGCCCTTTTGGCCGGCTGCTGCGGCTGCTGCTTCTTCTTCTTGCTGGCTGCGGTATCTGTGGGCAGTGAAGAAGCTTTAGGTGGGGCTTTTGCTGTGGCCGCGTACGTGTCGGTGCTTGCTACCGGGGCAGGTAGCAACACCTTGCGTGGCGGGGCCTGGTGCGAGCCGCCGGCGGCGGGTGTGGATGGCACGGCTGTGTCCATCGGCTGCTGCTGCTGCGAGTCCTGTGGGCAGACGACGGGTTGATTAAGACCGCGCGACATAGGAGTGATGCGGTTACATTCCCGCTTCTCCTCCTGTGCCGGCGGGCTGTCCTCTTCCCGCCGTCTCTTCTGTTGGCGCGCCCCAGAGTGCGCCAACAGGGTTGAGAGTAGGGCCGCCTCGAGCGGCCCGAGGACGCAACTGTCTAGCGACCCCCGAGCTACTCTGTCGAGTTTCCCGAAAATCGCTATCCAGGCGCCCTCGGTTATCTCGAGGCCGGCCTGCGGCCGGCAAGGCGACTGGCGGCGGCGTTGCGGTGAGTTGGCCGGCGTGACAAGTCGAGACCTGTCAGCCGGTTGTGGCGTGACAGGTCGAGACTTGTCGGCCGGCTGGGGCGGCAGCGGGCTCTCGGCACGTGGTGAATGCCTAACACGTGGTGATAAATCAAGCGGCGATAAATCGCCACGTGATAAATCACCACGTGCTTGGTCCCCGTAGTCGGCTGACCGCTCCGGCTCTCCGGTCACGGGTGACTCAGAGTTTCGCTGGTCCTCAGCGTCTGAGCCCTCGTTGGAATCCTCCACGGAGCTTACAACGTCAAGGAACTCTTCCGAGCCGCGACTTGACATTGTTGACCCCGTGAAACTTCCAAACGCGGGCAGACGCTTTGGGCCATCGTTGTCTGGTTCGCCCGTGAATCCGGCGAGCAGGAGCAGGTCAACGTCCGGGAGCTCCACCACATGCACCGGAGCCGGTGCAGCCGCTGAGTCCTCCTCCTGAACGGCCTCCGTCGTCTTGGTAGGCGTCCTGTTGATGACCATGGCGATGGCGTGTGTGTGCGGCGTCGGCGTCGGTTGACCTGGAAAACGACAGATGTGAGTACAAGCTGGTATGGCTAGCGCCGGATGTGTCCGGGCTTTCGCCCCGTTTGCGGCTTGGGTTGTCACCGTAAGGTATCCGCCTAACAAACGGCCACTGCTAACGCTTGGGCTTGGGTTGTCACCGTTAGGTATCCGCCAGCAAACGATCACTGCGAAAGTGGTCTTTTCGACACTGGGGCACACTAACAACAATACTTAGCCTGCACAAACACTGGCGTTAACACACGTCAACTAGTGAGTTGGTTAGGGTGCGTAAGTCTCGAGAGCTAGCTCAAGCGCGTGCGGTCCCGTCAACGTCACAGTTGCGACTCCCTTTTTTTTTCGCCATGCGCGCCCTAAGCTATATAGTCTCACGGAGCGCGCTGATAGTGGGGATATAACGAGCCGACATAACACGAGACCGATCGACCAATCAACGCCCCGAGTGCAAGAGCGCGAATTAGAGAGAGATAGAGATAAAATAAAAACAATAAATAAATTAAATTAACAAAATATTCTATAAGTAAGTTCTATATCTATAGGCATATACATATGTATGTATGTATGTATGTGTATAGATAACTAAATATTGTTTGAAATGTAAGACTTCATCATCATATCATATTATGTGTAAATTCATGATTCATGAAAACCTAATCTAATATATCCGTCTATCAGTGAGATCATCATCATCATATTGATGACTTTTGTGCCTTGAGATTCGACTTTTTCCGATGCCGATCCGAACACCTATTGTTGTATGTTTATAACTTAGATTTTTGTTGATCAATCAATCAATCGATCGATCGACTCTTGTATGTGCTCATTGCAATGAAACAGAGGCGATATGAACCTTTGAATACATTTGTTAGCCCTGAAAAGGGCTTTTTGATGTGCGTATAACGCGCACAGGCGTATGACGTGAGTCGAGAAGAGGCGACACGTCGTCGTCGTATAATATTTATAGCAACGACAATCGACATCTCCTCTACCATCACGACTACTACCGCGACCGATGTAAGGACGACGACGACAATATGGCGCAGTCTTCTTACTTCTTCGAGGCAGCCTTCTTAGCGGCGGGCTTCGCTTTGGGAGCGGCCGCAGCCTTCTTCGGCTTGGGAGCTTTAGGCTTCTTGGTCGGCGGCTTCGCGGTCTTCTTGGCCTTAGGCGCGGCGGCGCTCTTGCCCTTGGCGGGGGTGGAAGGTTTCTTCGCTGCGGGCTTCTTTTTGGCGGCGGCGGCCTTCTTGTCCTTCGTGGCGGCCTTAGGCTTGGCCGGGGATGCGGCGGCCTTCTTAGCCTTAGCGGGCTTTGCTGCGGCGGGCTTCTTAGCGGCGGCTGATGATTTAGCGCTAGATTTCTTGGCCGCGGCGGGCTTCTTGCCGGCGGATGATGTCTTCGACTCCAGTTTGAACGAACCGGACGCGCCCTTGCCTTTGGTCTGTATGAGTGCGCCGGATTCGACTGCGCTCTTCAAATATTTTCTGATGAAAGGTGCCAGTTTCTCGGCGTCGACCTTGTACTGGGCGGCGATGTATTTCTTGATAGCCTGCAGGGACGAACCGCTCCTCTCCTTCAGCTCCTTGATGGCGCTGTTAACCATCTCGGACGTCTTAGGGTGGGTGGGCTTCGCCTTAGGCTTCTTAGCGCCTGCGGAGGCGGACGCCTTAGGCTTCTTCGCGGGCGTCGCCGGGGCGGGAGCGTCGGCTGCAACTGCGGTATCGGCCATATTTAAAAAAAAAAGTAAAATAGGATGTGTAGTTACAAATTAGTAAATCGCACGAACGATCTGCGCAAAGAGAGAGAACAGCGGACGCGTGTAAGCGGAGCGCTGCGCTGGCGAGTACTAAACACTCCTATTGGGGGCGCCACCTATTATATATATACTCCGGCTTAACCGTAACGCAGACCCTCATGTCGCGGGACGTTTTCTCGTAATAACACTTCCAACTTTTCACTTACTCGTTTATGATTAAACTAAATTTATAGTGAATTATATTATAATGATTATAATAAAATTGCACATGTATATTCTTTATGAATTGATATATCTATTTTAATAGAAGTTTTAAGTTTTGGAACGGCGTTAAACGAATGAGGTAACTTTACTTTTGGTATTATAGGTTGCGGACACCTCGGGTCTGTTTAAAAAGTGATTTTTCTTAATTAAAATCACATTTAACACTATTATGTGTCTTCCGGTTAAAAGCGAAGATACCATAGATATATGTGACACAATAACAATAGTAGAAAATTATAGTTATAATGTTATTTTGACTTGTTGTATTCACTGTCGTAAAACAGCCGTACCGCGCGACTTGGATTGCCTACTACGTTCAGCGGTTTGCTCTCTGTTGGTACACCGATGTAAAACGGGATAGGTATTTTATATTACGTTTATATAATTATGTTCTATTATAAATTACGATATCACCATTATCATGAATATTATTATAATTCTCACATGGTTAAACTCAACTCTCTTCTACCGAGGATCATACAAAGCGCGACACTCGACTCGGAGCGAGCGTGCGGGCATGGTAGGTAGAATCTCGTTTAGGTCAGGTATTTTATTTAGTTTTGGTCCGGCGTAAGTATTTATAATACATTAACGTATGATATTATTATCTGAATACGCCTAATATTAAATAAAACAGTAGTGTGTGTTGTTGAACTTAAGAATCTGTTTAGGTTGATATATTTATTTATATGTACTTACTTAATTATATTCATCATAGGAACACGAGAGAAGTCTTAGGCATACTGCTGAGTTACTATCATGTATGTTACCCATTTATTTATATATATAATTAAGTTAATATTAATATTTTTTCTAGTCCAGTCTCTCTATATTTACCTACCTTTCATGGGGGAGTGGGTGAGGTGATGGTGGATGTCCCTGTCTGTTTTATGCACTATTTGCGAATCCTTTACCTAATTGGGCAGTTCATCCTGGTAATTCGTCGTTATCAGTAGAGTAGGTCACAGCCTCACAGGTGTCAGGTGAGAGTGATGTAAAAGGTGGTGTGTCTGTGTGTGCGGGTTGCATGTGATTGTTTTAAAAGTATATATGGTGTTATTATTAGTAAAACTAACTAAGAATTGAGCGAGTTAAGTGTGAGAAATACATTGGATGGATTTGAAAAACGTGAGTACTTAATACATACATAATGATATAAAATATGTACTTTAATACCTACTTATTTAGGTTTGGGTTAGGGCGATGCTAGTCGATATGCTATGCGAGATGCTAGGCGAAGATGATGATGATGATGAATGATGATGATGATGATGATGATGATGGATGATTCTTGAAGAGAGGGAGAAAGAAATATGCTGTACTGGGAGGTGGTTAATCTATATATGTACTTATGCCTATTTTATACGAGTACATAGGTAGGTAGGTACATACCTATATTCTACAAGCTGTATTCGGCAAGGTCTACTTACTAATAATTAAGTTAAGTTAAATTTGCTTGGTGTACATTAATAATTGTGACGTAGGTACACAATGATGTGCGAGATCGGAATCTAAAGATTTAAAGATATATCTAGCTTGCTCTAGTATCAATATTATTATTAGCACACAAGAGGTTAAATAACAACTTTAAAGCCCTTTGCTTGTAAAACAAACAAAAATAACTAAGTACATACCTATATAAATTAAGTACATATTATAATTGTTGTTTTAGAGAGAGAGAGCTGGGCTGGCGTCAAACCACCGAAGCGGCGAACGAGATGGCTGCTTGCTGTTACAAGTTAGAAAATTGGACTTGCGGTGCGGGGTAAGTAAGATATCATTATATATAAATGTACTGACAGTGATATAGATAGATAGATAGATAGATATATATATATATTTTGGAGATATAGATCGATTGATTGTTTGTCCGTCTGTGTCGCTACTGAAACTTTGTATTGTAATCGCGTAGGTATCATAGAATTATTTGCGGCCCTGAAAAGGGCCTTTTTGTATTTGCGTACTACGGTAATACATGCGTTAGTACATATTACACGATGTCGCGCGCGGCGGGCAGGCAGCGCAAGCAGCAGAGCGCTTAACCACCGAAACCGTAGAGGGTGCGGCCCTGACGCTTCAGAGCGTAGACGACGTCCATGGCGGTGACGGTCTTCCTCTTGGCGTGCTCGGTGTAGGTGACCGCGTCACGGATCACGTTCTCGAGGAACACCTTGAGAACACCGCGGGTCTCCTCGTAGATCAGACCGGAGATACGCTTGACGCCACCTCTGCGGGCGAGACGACGGATGGCGGGCTTGGTGATACCCTGGATGTTATCACGGAGCACCTTCCTGTGACGCTTGGCTCCTCCTTTCCCCAGACCTTTACCTCCCTTACCGCGACCGGTCATTGCGACTTTTAGTTGAGATTAGACTTCTCAGATTAGAATACACGGAACACGACACACGACTTGCGGCGCGCGTCGACACGAGTGGAATAACAGGCGAGCCACGACCTGGTGCGATATTTATACGCTTTACCCTATTGCGGGGCGACGGGGGACGGGGTTAGAGATATCGGAGCATTAATATTTTTTGATTTACTTTTCATTCATTCATTCATTCATGAAATATACATACTTAATATAATATTGATAAATAATTTCATATGATATGGTTATTTACATTCATTTTGGGGATTTAAATAAATATCTACTTCATATTACTATTACAATAACTGCGACCGGCTCACGGAAGAGTGTAACTCTCTCTATTTCATTCTCCTCTAATATTTTTGTAAGCATTCAGTTAGTGGTAATAATTTTGTCGATATATAAAATTTGAATTTTCTATCTTGGTAAATCTATATTATTATGTCTTCACATACTTAGCGCGTAATATCATATCACGAATTTAATTCACTTTCCTTCCTTCCTTCCTTCCTTCTTTCCATTTTACTACACTACAAATTCTTATACTGGAAACAGGTTCGTAAATAAATAATATTATTATTTGTCTCGTGTTTCGCGGTTAATTGTATATGTATATGTACATAATATATATATATAGAGAGAGGTATACTACATCACCAGTATAGTATACTAATAGTGATCGATCGATTTATCTTCGTTTATCAGTGTTAGTTCAAAGAAACATTTGTTAATTTTCGAATCATGTGTGGCCCTGAAAAGGGCCTTTTGATATATATGACGGAAGCGTCACGTTCGCATGTCCAGGCGCAAAACGCGTGGTACAAAATATATAATAGATATAATGTAACCGCCGTATATGCGTTCGCGCAGACTGCATTCGGTGACGTAGCTCCGTGCCGGTTTAGGCACGTTCACCGCGGATCCTGCGAGCCAGCTGGATGTCCTTGGGCATGATGGTCACACGCTTGGCGTGGATGGCGCACAGGTTGGTGTCCTCGAAGAGACCTACTAGGTAAGCCTCGCTGGCCTCCTGGAGAGCCATAACGGCAGAGCTCTGGAAGCGCAGGTCGGTCTTGAAGTCCTGAGCGATCTCACGCACCAGACGCTGGAAGGGCAGCTTGCGGATCAGAAGCTCGGTGCTCTTCTGGTAGCGACGGATCTCACGGAGGGCGACGGTGCCGGGCCTGTAACGATGGGGCTTCTTGACGCCCCCGGTGGCTGGCGCGCTCTTGCGGGCCGCCTTGGTGGCGAGCTGTTTACGGGGCGCTTTACCACCGGTGGATTTACGAGCGGTCTGCTTGGTACGGGCCATTTCGAAAAATTACTACGATACGCGTGTACGTTACGTTAACGAGTCACGAGAGGGAATAAACGAAAAATTGCCCCGCGAGCGTCTTTTATATGTGCTCGTCGTCGGAAAGGGACGGAGTTAGTGTCCGTGTGAGCGAGATAGGTCTATAAAATTCACATACACGTCCGTCCCCCATGCCATGCCCCTCTTCCTTTCTCACAAACACGATTTCTGATTACAATAACATTGTTGAAATATTAATACTTTTTATTATATACTTACTTACATTTTATATATATATTTATTTTTAACAAATATGTGACCGATTTAAGTTAGCTAACTCAACCTAACCTAACCTAGGAGTTAGCTTATTAAATTCGGCAGAGTTAAGTTAGGTCTGGTTCAAAATAACAATATTTGACAGAGTTAGGTTAGCTAACCTAACCTAACTCCGCGGAACCTAACTTAATCTGACCTAACTCGATCGAACCTAACTTAACCTGACCTAACTCGATCGAACCTAACTTAACCTGACCTAACTCGATCGAACCTAACTTATTATAATATTTTTTTTTTTAATTACATAACTCAAACGTAACCTAACTTCGCGAAACCTAACCTAACCTAACTTATTTAGTAATTGTAACTTGATTAGCAATTTTAATATAACAAAACTTCCGTGAGAGACACGGACATATTAAATATATATTAAGAACGGTTCACTCGCGTATTTTAAGTCGAAAAAAAAAAAAAAAAAAAAAAAAAAACGCTCGGAATGTGAAACACCGCCGTACCGAGGAGTATCATCAGGTGCTTGCACTTGCTTTTGGAGGATACATGAGTAATATATTTAATTGTAACTTGAACCTAACCTATATTATTATTACATACGTGTTGATTGGTAATGTGTAAACAAATTATATTTAATTGATTTTTATCGACCGATTGACACCGTATGCACGGTTAGAAACTTCCTATATTATTTTCTGAACGTATTTGTGGCCCTGAAAAGGGCCTTTTTGGTTGATGTACAAACCACACTCTCAAAGCGTGTCGTGTGTCGTCGCAATACGAACTACCTAAACCCATTACACTAAAAGTGTATTGAGAAGACAGCAGACCGCATACGTACGAGGAACGACGTACGCTTACTTGGAGCTGGTGTACTTGGTGACGGCCTTGGTGCCTTCACTGACGGCGTGCTTGGCGAGCTCACCGGGCAGCAAGAGCCTCACGGAGGTCTGCACCTCCCTGCTGGTGATGGTGGACCTCTTGTTGTAGTGAGCGAGGCGGGAGGCCTCGGCGGCGATGCGCTCGAAGATATCGTTCACGAACGAGTTCATGATCGACATGGCCTTGCTGGAGATACCGGTGTCGGGGTGGACCTGCTTGAGCACCTTGTAGATGTAGATGGCGTAGCTCTCCTTGCGCTTATGCTTCTTCTTTTTCTTAGAGTCCGACTTGGAGATGTTCTTCTGGGCCTTGCCGGATTTCTTGGCGGCCTTACCGCTAGTCTTGGGTGGCATTGTGATATACTTAGTTAGTTAGATGCTTACAGTACGAGAGTCGAACTGGAAATGTAAAAATTTTTTTAGGATCGCTATTTTTGTTAGCGCAGCGAACGGGAAATAGGGGATTAAAGATCGAGCGTCGCGCTCGCGGTATCTCGACCAATAGCGTTCGTGTATCATTAGTATCGTCGTCGATCGGCATGGTGGGGAGTGCGAGCGCGTGTTGATATTACTTTACTTACATATTAATTAGTCATATTATTAATAAATAAATATCACCCGCCTGATGTGCGATGTATGATAAATAATAATAATAATGAGTTAACTAACCAACCAAAATATATTTGAAATCGTAGCTTATTTGATAACTATTGTTGTTGTTGTTGTTGTTGTTACAAGTGACACATTGCTGTAGCTGAGCAAGTAGGTGTAATATCTGTCTGCTGAGCCATCCATCACAGCATAATTGAAAGTCTAGAGAGTCGGAGGACACATAGAGACAATAAACGTAATAAATAATAAAAAGGGGATGAGTGTGTATACATTCCGCCAAATATTTCTCTACGAATATCGAATATAAGTATCTATCTAATCTCATTATAATTCATTCATAATTTATAGATCTATCGAAAAAATGAATGACATCATATACGTATGCGTTATGCCATGAAACTTATAAAGTTTACACAGAATCATATTGTGGCCCTGAAAAGGGCCTTTTGTAACGGTCACTCGGGCGGGCGGGAATATAACAGAGGCCGCGTGCGTTACAAGGTGTACGCACGAGACAAATGTACACATCCACACCAATCGCCGGGTGCTACCGCTAGAGATGGATGTAGCCAGAAGAGAAGTGTGGACACTTAAGCCTTCTTCTCGGTCTTCTTGGGCAGGAGCACGGCCTGAATGTTAGGCAGCACACCACCCTGGGCGATGGTCACACCGGAGAGGAGCTTGTTCAACTCTTCGTCGTTGCGGATCGCCAGCTGGAGATGCCTAGGGATGATTCTGGTCTTCTTGTTGTCGCGAGCGGCGTTGCCTGCCAACTCGAGAACTTCAGCGGCCAGGTATTCCATGACGGCGGCCAGGTACACCGGGGCACCGGCACCGACGCGCTCGGCGTAGTTGCCCTTGCGTAGAAGCCTGTGGATACGGCCGACGGGGAACTGGAGTCCGGCACGGTTAGAACGGGACTTTGCCTTTCCCTTAACCTTGCCACCTTTACCGCGTCCAGACATGTTTAAAGAGATTAAAGTTTAGTTTACACACAACGAACGAACCAACGAGAGCACGTATTGCACGTGAGTGAGTCGGGACAAGAATATTTTTTTTCGCCTGCCTGTGAAATCCTTCGGCACCCTTTTGAAGGGGTGCGAGTGGCCTCTTCCGCCTTCCGGCTGCGGAGGCTGTCTCGGGTCGCGCCCCACCTTGTGGGGCGGTCGGTCGCTCGTCATTTTGGGGACGGCTGTGAATCCGTGAGGGCCAGCTTTCTCGCCACCGGCCGTTTATCCAACCCCGCGACCCCTAGCCTGGTGATACCGTTTGAGCGGGGCCAGGCATCGGGGACGCAGAGAAGGCGACCGGCAGCTTAGGCTGGCGTGTGCATCGTGCCTATGTAGGCGACATCCGGTGTGGTGTGTGCGTGTCTTCTTCTTCGTCGTCTTCTTGTGTGGTGTGTAGGAGGGCTCGGGGGAGATGCCGAGCCCCGTGTTGGTCCGGCGGGCGCGTGTAGTGAGGCGCGATCCCGCGCAGGTGATCGTGGTCGGTGTTGTCCGCGCGGTCGAACATGCCCCGTGCGAGGCGCTCGATGATGAAGTTTTCTAGGTTGCTGCTCCACTTCAGGTGCTCGGCGATGGCCGCGTTGCTGACGTACTGCGTTGTCCCGACGATGGTCCGTAGCGAGAGGGTCTCCTGACGCCTCAAGTTGGTCCTGGTGGTCCTGCAACAGAAAGAATACCAGGCTGGTGAAGCGTAAGTTAGTCGCGATCGGACGTAAGCTTTGTACAGACCGAGTTTGGTCCGTACAGGGAGCTTACTGCGGAAGACCGGGCGGAGGTTCATACGAGCGGTTTTCGCTCGTATGACCGTCTCCGCGGCGTGCTTCTTCATGTTGAGCCTCCTGTCTATGGTCACCCCCAGGTATTTCACTGTGGGTGACCATGACAGCGGCTGTCCTAGAAGAGAGGGAGGTGGGGGCAGGACCCTGGCTGCCCCTGTGATAAGCGCTTGCGTCTTGCCCACATTGACTGATAGTCTCCATTTGGAGAGCCAGTCAGGGAGGGCGTCAAGCGTCGGCTGGATCTTGGAGACTGCGTGCGGCATCTGGAATGAGGAAGCAAAGTAAGCGGCGTCATCTGCGAATAAGGCTAGTTGCGCTTGTCCTACGACTGGAATGTCGTCGGTGTAGCGCACGTAGCATGCGGGCGATAGGCAGCTCCCCTGAGGGACGCCTGCCTGTATCGGGCGTTCCTGTGACAGTGCGCCTTCCACTTGAACGTGGAAGCGTCGGTCTGCTAGGAATGAAGCGATGACTCTCACGATGCGGCGGGGGGCTGTGGACAGAGAAAGTTTATATATTAGACCTTCGTGCCAAACTCGATCGAACGCTTTCTCCATGTCTAGGAGGACAGCGACTGTGTACTCCTTTTTGTTGAGCGCCATGCCCATGTGGTGTAGCACGCGGGTGAGCTGCAACGTGGTGGAGTGTTGAGACCTGAAACCAAATTGCTCCGGCCTGGGTGTCAGGTGTGGCGAGAGGTGCCGGAGCAGCAACCTCTCGAACACCTTTGATAGGTTGCATAGCAACGTGATGGGCCGGTAGTTCTCCGGCTTTCTTCTGTCCTTCCCGGGCTTGGGAAGGACTATGACCCGTCCGGACTTCCAGATGGTGGGGAAGTGCCCCGACCGCAAGATCCCGTTGAACAGGCGCGCCACTGCCGCTAAGGTGTTTAGCGGCAGTTGGCGGAGCGCCATGTTTGGGATCTCGTCGGGGCCCGGCGCCTTCTTCGGCTTGCAGTGACGTCTGATTGTCGCCTGGACCTGTGAAGGAGAAAAATAGAGTGGATCATCGTGGGTCTCTACGGGCACGCTGAGGTAGTCTCGAACGTGCCGCACGATGTCCGCTGTGTGTTGCGGGTCGGTGTCAGGGAATGGCCTGAATTGCTGCTCAAGGCTGCGAGCGAGTATTTCCGCTCTGTCCTTGGCCGCGTACTTCAGTTCCCCGTCGGTGTCGTCCACTAGGGGCCGTATCGGCTCGGGTGTCGCGCTGAGTTGTCGGCATAACCTGTGGATGGAAGGAACGTGATCAGTTAGACTCTCGATGTGCGATTCCCAGCTTGCAGCTCTGTGCTCGCTGAGTTTTACCCTTAACAGTCGCTCGAGACTATTGAGCTCAGCCTTGACCGACTGAGCCCTAGTCCTTTGCCACTGTTTCCTGTACCAGCGCTTTTTCTCCAAAAGCGCTTGGAGCGGCCTTGGGAGCGGCTTGCGCCGGTCCGAAGGCGGGATGATGTGGGTGGCGTCGTCGAGGGCCGCCTTGATGTCCCCGGTGATTGTGGCTGCTGCTGCATCGACCTCTTCTGCGGTCGATATGGGACCTGTACGGGGAGATTTTACCATGGCTTCTGTGAAAGCCGTCCAGTCGTAGCGGCGTCCTGGTCCCCTGTTGAGTCTCGTTGTCGCCTCGTCTGCGATGGTCAGGAGCACCGGCCTGTGGTCGGAGGTGAGGTCGTAAAATACCTGGTGCCTCATGACTGAGTCGACTCCGCGAGAAATCGCAAAGTCGATTGTGGTGCCGCGACAGAGCGGGTCGGCGTCGTGGTAGTGTGTGGGCTCGTATGGCCCGTCCACTACCAGATCGAGGTCCTCCACGATCTGGTAGATGGTATTTCCCGGCTGGGAATGTGCGGACGAGTTCCAAGCGGGGTGCTCGGCGTTGAAGTCCCCGGCCAGGATGGTCGGCACGGGGGAGTCCAGCAGCAGCCGCCTGAGGTCGTCGCGCATCTCTGCCGGCCGGCAGTTTCCGCAGGGCCTGTAGATAGCAAACAAACGCAGGTTATGCCTTTGTAGTTTGATATCTATCCCCAGTGCGGATAGCGATGTCGGCTGCTGCTCGATATCCACCGGTTGGTGGATGATTGTCATCTTGACGATGATTGCGAGGCCTCGGTATGGGCGCCCGTTTTCGGGGTTCGCCTGGTCGAGGCGGTACACGATGTATCCGCTGGCTTTGAGCGTCAGTGACGCTTTTAGCCACGTCTCGCAGATCAGCATGATGTCGATGTCCTGGCTGTGGAGAAAAGTACGGAGATCATTAATTTTACCAGTTAATGACTGCGCGTTCCAATACACAATTCTTAGCTCTTTCTCTTTTAGGTCGTAAGAGATAGTGCAGCTGGCGAATAACTTGTGTTATTGCTGAGAGGGCGAGCTAAGCCTGATTTTGGTCAGGCTTAGACAGAGACTTAATTGCTAGTACAAACTCGTCTAGCGTTGGTCTCAGAGACACAGTTACCGCAGTTTGCACTGCGGCAACTATGTCCCTGTGCAGCGCTACGGTGTCGAGCGCTGGGGGTGCTGCAGGCGGCGTCGCTCGGGGCTCCGCTTGCGACATCCTCTGCGGTTTGTGTTGTGGCTGCGTCCGTCCTCGGTGTCCTGTTGTCCGCTGCCTCGGCTGGTTGGCGGGTGCCATGAGGGAACCTGTTGAGTAATCCTCCACCAGGTTTGGTGTGTCCGAGGCCCTAGTGTCGGGGCCTCGCTGCGGGCGGCGGGTCGGCGGTCGGCGTGTGTAGGAGCGGGTGCCCCCCCTCCAGTTGCGCAGCTCCTGCAAGTAAATTGCACACTGCTTGTGGTTGCCTGGGTGGTCCATCAGGCAGTTTGCGCACGTTGCTGGCTCGTCCCTGGGTCGCGTGCACTGGTGCGACAGGTGCGGCAGCGCACACTTGACGCAGCGCACCGGTCGGTGACATCCCTGTGAGGAATGCCTAAATCCCTGGCACCGATAACATTGCGGTGGCCCGGGTTTACCTCGCCAAGGTTCGACACGAACCTTGGTGTTGATGTCCGCAATGCTGGTGAGGTCGAGAAAACCTGGGTTTTCTCGCTCCGTCCCGTTGAGTTGGACGAAGAAGATGGTGCCTCCTCGTCCTCTACCTGTGGAGATAAGTCGGGCGTGTGATACTGAATACCCCTCTCTGGCACAGGCGTCCTTCACGTCCTGCACCGACATAGATGACGGCAGGCCGCGGATAGCGGCCTTCATCGGCAGGGTCGACTTCTCCGGGTGCTTGACGAACTGGATCCGGGGGTCGAGTGCCTGCTCCTTGTCGAGGTAGGCGAATACCACACGGTATTCCTCTGCGGTCCTGGGGTAGAACCGTATCCCGGTCGGTTCGACGTTCTCGGTTTTGGCCTCAAAACCGAGACGCTCGTTGATGGCCGTCAGGTGGCGGGCCGAGTCTGGGAGGACCTCGACCAGAATCTGGGGCGGTTTGGCCCTTTTGGCCGGCGGCTGCGGTTGCTGCTTCTTCTTCTTGCTGGCTGCGGTATCTGTGGGCAGTGAAGAGGCTTTAGGTGGGGCTTTTGCTGTGGCCGCGTACGTGTCGGTGCTTGCTACCGGGGCAGGTAGCAACACCTTGCGTGGCGGGGCCTGGTGCGAGCCGCCGGCGGCGGGTGTGGATGGCACGGCTGTGTCCATCGGCTGCTGCTGCTGCGAGTCCTGTGGGCAGACGACGGGTTGATTAAGACCGCGCGACACAGGAGTGATGCGGTTACATTCCCGCTTCTCCTCATGTGCCGGCGGGCTGTCCTCGTCCCGCCGTCTCTTCTGTTGGCGCGTCCCAGAGTGCGCCAACAGGGTTGAGAGTAGGGCCGCCTCGAGCGGTCCGAGGACGCAACTGTCTAGCGACCCCCGAGCTACTCTGTCGAGTTTCCCGAAAATCGCTATCCAGGCGCCCTCGGTTATCTCGAGGCCGGCCTGCGGCCGGCAAGGCGACTGGCGGCGGCGTTGCGGTGAGTTGGCCGGCGTGACAAGTCGAGACCTGTCAGCCGGTTGTGGCGTGACAGGTCGAGACTTGTCGGCCGGCTGGGGCGGCAGCGGGCTCTCGGCACGTGGTGAATGCCTAACACGTGGCGATAAATCAAGCGGCGATAAATCGCCACGTGATAAATCACCACGTGCTTGGTCCCCGTAGTCGGCTGACCGCTCCGGCTCTCCGGTCACGGGTGTCTCAGAGTTTCGCTGGTCCTCAGCGTCTGAGCCCTCGTTAGAATCTTCCACGGAGCTTACAACGTCAAGGAACTCTTCCGAGCCGCGGCTTGACATTGTTGACCCCGTGAAACTTCCAAACGCGGGTAGACGCTTTGGACCATCGTTGTCTGGTTCGCCCGCGAATCCGGCGAGCAGGAGCAGGTCAACGTCCGGGAGCTCCACCACATGCACCGGAGCCGGTGCTGCCGCTGTGTCCTCCTCCTGAACGGCCTCCGTCGTCTTGGTAGGCGTCCTGTTGATGACCATGGCGATGGCGTGTGTGTGCGGCGTCGGCGTCGGTTGACCTGGAAAACGACAGATGTGAGTACAAGCTGGTATGGCTAGCGCCGGATGTGTCCGGGCTTTCGCCCCGTTTGCGGCTTGGGTTGTCACCGTAAGGTATCCGCCAAACAAACGGCCACTGCTAACGCTTGGGCTTGGGTTGTCACCGTTAGGTATCCGCCAGCAAACGATCACTGCGAAAGTGGTCTTTTCGACACTCTTTTTTCGCCATGCGCGCCCTAAGCTATATAGTCTCACGGAGCGCGCTGATAGTGGGGATATAACGAGCCGACATAACACGAGACCGATCGACCAATCAACGCCCCGAGTGCAAGAGCGCGAATTAGAGAGAGATAGAGATAAAATAAAAACAATAAATAAATTAAATTAACAAAATATTCTATAAGTAAGTTCTATATCTATAGGCATATACATATGTATGTATGTATGTATGTGTATAGATAACTAAATATTGTTTGAAATGTAAGACTTCATCATCATATCATATTATGTGTAAATTCATGATTCATGAAAACCTAATCTAATATATCCGTCTATCAGTGAGATCATCATCATCATATTGATGACTTTTGTGCCTTGAGATTCGACTTTTTCCGATGCCGATCCGAACACCTATTGTTGTATGTTTATAACTTAGATTTTTGTTGATCAATCAATCAATCGATCGATCGACTCTTGTATGTGCTCATTGCAATGAAACAGAGGCGATATGAACCTTTGAATACATTTGTTAGCCCTGAAAAGGGCTTTTTGATGTGCGTATAACGCGCACAGGCGTATGACGTGAGTCGAGAAGAGGCGACACGTCGTCGTCGTATAATATTTATAGCAACGACAATCGACATCTCCTCTACCATCACGACTACTACCGCGACCGATGTAAGGACGACGACGACAATATGGCGCAGTCTTCTTACTTCTTCGAGGCAGCCTTCTTAGCGGCGGGCTTCGCTTTGGGAGCGGCCGCAGCCTTCTTCGGCTTGGGAGCTTTAGGCTTCTTGGTCGGCGGCTTCGCGGTCTTCTTGGCCTTAGGCGCGGCGGCGCTCTTGCCCTTGGCGGGGGTGGAAGGTTTCTTCGCTGCGGGCTTCTTTTTGGCGGCGGCGGCCTTCTTGTCCTTCGTGGCGGCCTTAGGCTTGGCCGGGGATGCGGCGGCCTTCTTAGCCTTAGCGGGCTTTGCTGCGGCGGGCTTCTTAGCGGCGGCTGATGATTTAGCGCTAGATTTCTTGGCCGCGGCGGGCTTCTTGCCGGCGGATGATGTCTTCGACTCCAGTTTGAACGAACCGGACGCGCCCTTGCCTTTGGTCTGTATGAGTGCGCCGGATTCGACTGCGCTCTTCAAATATTTTCTGATGAAAGGTGCCAGTTTCTCGGCGTCGACCTTGTACTGGGCGGCGATGTATTTCTTGATAGCCTGCAGGGACGAACCGCTCCTCTCCTTCAGCTCCTTGATGGCGCTGTTAACCATCTCGGACGTCTTAGGGTGGGTGGGCTTCGCCTTAGGCTTCTTAGCGCCTGCGGAGGCGGACGCCTTAGGCTTCTTCGCGGGCGTCGCCGGGGCGGGAGCGTCGGCTGCAACTGCGGTATCGGCCATATTTAAAAAAAAAAGTAAAATAGGATGTGTAGTTACAAATTAGTAAATCGCACGAACGATCTGCGCAAAGAGAGAGAACAGCGGACGCGTGTAAGCGGAGCGCTGCGCTGGCGAGTACTAAACACTCCTATTGCGCAGGATCATCTCACACTCCCCCTTGGGGGGCGTGGGGAGGCCATGTCAGGGCGAGGCCCTTTTTGGCGGTTTCTATCGCGGGCTGTGGCGACAGCCCGGTCTGTTTTGCCGACGTTTAGGTTGTCGGGTTTTCTCTTTCTTCCTTCTTCTTCTTTCTTCTTCTGTTGGCCATCATGGCATGGTGGTCATGTTGGCCAATCTGCGGCATTGTGGTTCCTAGGGGTCTGGTGTTGGTGGCACGAGCTCGCGCGGTTGGGCTCGTGCACGGTGGGCTTCTGGAGGGCGGGCGTGGAGGGGGGCGATCCCCTGCAGCAGCGGGTGTTGCGATGAGTCGGCACGGTCGAACATCCTGCGCGCAAGTTGTCCGATGAATTCGTCCAGGCTCGGGTGCTTCATGTCCCTATAGAGCGTTGCGTTTCGCACTCCGCGTGGGGCTCTAACGATCGCTCTGAGGCTGAGCGTCTCCTGCGCTCTGAGTCTCCGCCTGTTTGACTCCGCCGTCCTGGCATACCAGGCAGGAGCCGCGTACGTCAGCCTCGATCGGATGTAAGTCTTGTAGATCCCCAGCTTCGTGCGAATGGGGAGGCTGCTGTGGAGCACTGGACGAAGTAGGGTGCGCGCAGTTTTCGCTCGCCTCACTACCTCCTCGGTGTGTTGCTTCATAGTGAGGCCCCTGTCTATGGTGACCCCTAGGTACTTTGCTGTGTGCTGCCACTGGATCTCCTCGCCTAGGAGCTTCAGTGGCGGTGGATGGTGTGCTGCTCCCGTGAGGAGCGCTTGGGTCTTGCCGACGTTCACTGAGAGCCGCCATTTGGTCAGCCACTCTGGTAGGGCGTCAAGCTGGCGCTGGATCTTGCGTGCGGCGTGGGTCGGTGAGATGGACGACGCGTAGTACGCCGCGTCGTCCGCGAACAGGCCCAGCTTGACGTCGCCGACCACCGGGATGTCATCAGTGAACCAGGCGTAGCAAGATGGTGAGAGGCAGCTTCCTTGTGGAACTCCCGCGAGGATCGGGCGTGCTGAGGATAGGGCGTCCTCAACTGCCACTTGGAAGCTTCTGTCCGTGAGGAAGGAGCTGATGACGCGTACTACTCGACGTGGGGCCGAAGACGTTGACAGCTTAGCTAGCAGGCCCTCATGCCAGACTCTGTCAAACGCCTTCTCCATATCCAGGAACACCGCGACGATATGCTCCTTCTGATTCATCCTCTCGCCCATGAAGGAGAGGACTCTTGTCAGCTGCAAAGTTGTGGAGTGTTCTGACCGAAATCCGAATTGCTCCGGCCTCGGCACGATGTGTGGCTGTAGTCTTCCTAGCAGGAGCCTCTCGAAGACTTTGGACAGGGTACTGAGCAGAGTGATCGGCCGGTAACTCTCCGGCCTTCCTCTGTCCTTCCCCGGTTTCGGCAGCATGATGACCCGGCCAAGTTTCCAGGTCTTCGGAAAGTGGCCCGAGCGCATGATCCCATTGAACAGGCGTGTCACCGCCACGATGGTGTGCTGCGGCAGGTGACGAAGCGCCATGTTCGGGATCGAATCGGCGCCCGGGGCCTTCTTCGGGTTGGTTCTTCTGGTTGCGCGTCTAACTTGGCCGGGTGAGAAGAAGACCGGGTCCTCCTCTGCATTCGGCGGTTGCTCTAAGTACCCTGCCAGTTGCTCCTCCACCTCCCTCGCGTGGTCCGCATTTGTAGCAGGGTTCGGTTGGAACGTTCGCTCCAGGACGTCCGCGAACAGTTCTGCCCTCTCTTCGGCCTTGTAGTGGAGCGCTCCCCTCTCGTCCACGAGTGGCCTTACTGCCTCTTTGTTTGTTCCCAATTGCCTGCATAGACGGTGAATGGAGGGCATGTCTTCGTCTATGCTGGCAATGTGGGTCTCCCAATCAGCTGCTGCATTGTTCCGCAGCTCAATCTTCACCTTCTCCACTAGGTTGTTGAGCTCGGTCTTCAGGGTGGGGCAGCGAGTTTGTTGCCATCTCCTTCTCAGCTGGCGTTTCCGCAGGATGAGTGCCTGGATCTCCGCGGGGAGGGGCTTGAACCTCTCGCCCTCGGGGATGGTGTGCGAGGAGGATTCTAGCGCCAGCTGTATGTTGTCGGTGATGGCTTTGGCTGCGGCTTCAACTTCCTCAGCGGTGGAGACTGGTCCGACTTGAGGGTTCTGCAGTGCTTCTGTGAAGGCCCCCCAGTTGGTCTTCCGCCTCGACTTCCTCCTCGGGACGGAATATGGGGCCGCTTCTATAGTCATGAGTACTGGTCGGTGGTCCGACGGAAGGTCTGGCAGTACTTCCATGTTCAACGTGGCATTGCAGTCGTTGTGGACTGCGAAGTCAATGATGTCGCTGGTTCCTTGGCCATCTGCGTGTCGTGTAGGCTCCCCTGGTCCTGTGACATCGTAGTTTGCGTCCATTATCACGCTGTACAGCGTTCTGCCGGCAGCGTTTATTCTTGATGAGTTCCAGGCAGTGTGCTTTGCGTTCCAGTCCCCTGCCAGGATGGTCGGCCCTGAGGACTGGAACAGTGCACGGAGATCTGCTCTTAGGCGGCTGGTCGGGTGCTGTGGGGGTCTGTAGACGGTGTAGAGCCGGAGGTCTCCATCGGCCACCCTAATGTCGACTCCGAGCGCTGTGAAGGAGTCATAGGGCACGAAGTCGACAGGCTGGTGGATGATGGTTCTGCGGACCATCACGGCGACTCCGCGGAACGGGTATCCCTGCTGGTTTGTTTCGTTCCGCTGGTATACTACGTAGCCCCCCATCTTGAGGTCTCTCTTGGCGAACGTTTCGCTGACCAGCAATATGTCCACATTCTGCTCTCTGAGGAAGTGACGGAGCAGGGCTTCCTTGCTGGTCAGCGATTGCGCATTCCAGAAAACTACCCTCAGTTTACGGTTGAATGCTAGCTGAGGGTAATGCTATCCTGAGGGCCTTGGCGACCGCTTGTGGTCCCTGGGCTGCAGCAGCTTGGAGCAAGGCGGCTATCATAGCCGCCAGGTCTTGGCCATCAGCCGGTGGGGCTGGTGTTCCGGCTGGTGCCTCTTCTTTGGAAGGAGGAGGAGCTTCCGCCGTCTTCTTCTTCTTCTTCTTTTTGTTCGCCTTCTTCTTGTTGGGGGCCGTGGCTGGTGGTTGGTCCCGGCCGCCCCGCTGTGTAGGAGCGTTTGCCGCCGCCATTAGGGACGCTGGCGCTGACTCCTCCACTTGGGGCTTGGGGACGCTGGCCCTCGTCTCAGGCCCCGGCTTCTTGGGTGTTGGGCGGGATTTTGCCCCAGCTTTCCAGAGTCTGAATTCCCTCAGGAAAACAGGGCATCTTCTGTAGTTCGCGGGATGGGGGCCCGCGCAGTTGGCGCAAGTGCATAGCTGGTCCTTGGGCCTTGGGCATTCGGCTGCTGGGTGGGAGCCTGCACAGCGGACGCACTTCTGCGGTCTGTGGCAGCCTTTGGAGTGATGGCGGAACCCCTGGCACCTGTGACACTGTGCAGGCCCGCTTTTGCCCCTCCATGCTTCAATCCTCACCGAGTTCATATAGAGGAGCTCAGTTACCCGGTAGAAGTGTGTGAAGTCTCGGGGGGGTCCGGCGAGCTGTATGAAGTATATACAGCCCGGTTTTCCCCCTCTCGCGTTTATCTGTTTGGCGTACTCGACCGGGTAGCCGAGCCCCTCGCACGCCTTCTTGATTTCTTCAACTGGTGTGTCGGATGGGAGACCGCGCAGTGCCACCTTCATACGCTTCTCCTTATCCAGCTGGTATACGTGCCACTCCAGCGGCACCCCTGCTTGCTCCAGTTTCTCTAGGTGGTTGTATACGCATCTATATTCGTCAGCGGTTTGGGGTTCAAAGCGAACTCCTTTCCCCAAATTTTTGGAGTTCGCTGGTCTTCCTAGTTCCTTGGCGATGTCTTCGCAAACTTTGTACCATTGGGGCAACACCGCCGCCTCGATGTGCGGGTACTTTTCTTTGCGCGGCTGTTGTGGTGGTTGGGGTTGCTGCTGCGCCTTCTTCTGCTTCTTGGGCACCTCGGCTGTATCTGCCGCGGCGGCTTTGGAAGCATATGAGGTCTGCGGGTCTGCTTGTGGCGGGGGCCCCAGGTTGGTGTGGGGCTCTTTGCTGGGTCCGGCTGCTGGTGGTTGCAGTTCCGCTGAGATGGGCTTCTGTGATGGGGGGTCCATTGCGGGGGGGCCCTGCTTGGTGGCTGGCCCTTCCGGTGGGGGGCTTGGTTGTAGCTGAGGTTCTGGTAGGGGCTCCGGTGGCTTGGGGCCCTGTCTCTGCTGCCTTTTAGGTTTGTGTCGCTGTGGTTGGGGCTCCTCTTGCGGGGGGCCCTGCTTCAGTTGTGGCTCCTTAGGTGAGGGGGGCGTCGTTTGCGAGGCTGGGGCCTCGGCTGCCATGGGTCGTGGTGGTTGGGGTTCCTCTTGCGGGGGGCCCTGCTCCTGTAGCGGGAAGACTTCTAGCCTCCTCTGGACCACCCCCTTCAGGCCGCATTGGGGGCGCCACCTATTATATATATACTCCGGCTTAACCGTAACGCAGACCCTCATGTCGCGGGACGTTTTCTCGTAATAACACTTCCAACTTTTCACTTACTCGTTTATGATTAAACTAAATTTATAGTGAATTATATTATAATGATTATAATAAAATTGCACATGTATATTCTTTATGAATTGATATATCTATTTTAATAGAAGTTTTAAGTTTTGGAACGGCGTTAAACGAATGAGGTAACTTTACTTTTGGTATTATAGGTTGCGGACACCTCGGGTCTGTTTAAAAAGTGATTTTTCTTAATTAAAATCACATTTAACACTATTATGTGTCTTCCGGTTAAAAGCGAAGATACCATAGATATATGTGACACAATAACAATAGTAGAAAATTATAGTTATAATGTTATTTTGACTTGTTGTATTCACTGTCGTAAAACAGCCGTACCGCGCGACTTGGATTGCCTACTACGTTCAGCGGTTTGCTCTCTGTTGGTACACCGATGTAAAACGGGATAGGTATTTTATATTACGTTTATATAATTATGTTCTATTATAAATTACGATATCACCATTATCATGAATATTATTATAATTCTCACATGGTTAAACTCAACTCTCTTCTACCGAGGATCATACAAAGCGCGACACTCGACTCGGAGCGAGCGTGCGGGCATGGTAGGTAGAATCTCGTTTAGGTCAGGTATTTTATTTAGTTTTGGTCCGGCGTAAGTATTTATAATACATTAACGTATGATATTATTATCTGAATACGCCTAATATTAAATAAAACAGTAGTGTGTGTTGTTGAACTTAAGAATCTGTTTAGGTTGATATATTTATTTATATGTACTTACTTAATTATATTCATCATAGGAACACGAGAGAAGTCTTAGGCATACTGCTGAGTTACTATCATGTATGTTACCCATTTATTTATATATATAATTAAGTTAATATTAATATTTTTTCTAGTCCAGTCTCTCTATATTTACCTACCTTTCATGGGGGAGTGGGTGAGGTGATGGTGGATGTCCCTGTCTGTTTTATGCACTATTTGCGAATCCTTTACCTAATTGGGCAGTTCATCCTGGTAATTCGTCGTTATCAGTAGAGTAGGTCACAGCCTCACAGGTGTCAGGTGAGAGTGATGTAAAAGGTGGTGTGTCTGTGTGTGCGGGTTGCATGTGATTGTTTTAAAAGTATATATGGTGTTATTATTAGTAAAACTAACTAAGAATTGAGCGAGTTAAGTGTGAGAAATACATTGGATGGATTTGAAAAACGTGAGTACTTAATACATACATAATGATATAAAATATGTACTTTAATACCTACTTATTTAGGTTTGGGTTAGGGCGATGCTAGTCGATATGCTATGCGAGATGCTAGGCGAAGATGATGATGATGATGAATGATGATGATGATGATGATGATGATGGATGATTCTTGAAGAGAGGGAGAAAGAAATATGCTGTACTGGGAGGTGGTTAATCTATATATGTACTTATGCCTATTTTATACGAGTACATAGGTAGGTAGGTACATACCTATATTCTACAAGCTGTATTCGGCAAGGTCTACTTACTAATAATTAAGTTAAGTTAAATTTGCTTGGTGTACATTAATAATTGTGACGTAGGTACACAATGATGTGCGAGATCGGAATCTAAAGATTTAAAGATATATCTAGCTTGCTCTAGTATCAATATTATTATTAGCACACAAGAGGTTAAATAACAACTTTAAAGCCCTTTGCTTGTAAAACAAACAAAAATAACTAAGTACATACCTATATAAATTAAGTACATATTATAATTGTTGTTTTAGAGAGAGAGAGCTGGGCTGGCGTCAAACCACCGAAGCGGCGAACGAGATGGCTGCTTGCTGTTACAAGTTAGAAAATTGGACTTGCGGTGCGGGGTAAGTAAGATATCATTATATATAAATGTACTGACAGTGATATAGATAGATAGATAGATAGATATATATATATATTTTGGAGATATAGATCGATTGATTGTTTGTCCGTCTGTGTCGCTACTGAAACTTTGTATTGTAATCGCGTAGGTATCATAGAATTATTTGCGGCCCTGAAAAGGGCCTTTTTGTATTTGCGTACTACGGTAATACATGCGTTAGTACATATTACACGATGTCGCGCGCGGCGGGCAGGCAGCGCAAGCAGCAGAGCGCTTAACCACCGAAACCGTAGAGGGTGCGGCCCTGACGCTTCAGAGCGTAGACGACGTCCATGGCGGTGACGGTCTTCCTCTTGGCGTGCTCGGTGTAGGTGACCGCGTCACGGATCACGTTCTCGAGGAACACCTTGAGAACACCGCGGGTCTCCTCGTAGATCAGACCGGAGATACGCTTGACGCCACCTCTGCGGGCGAGACGACGGATGGCGGGCTTGGTGATACCCTGGATGTTATCACGGAGCACCTTCCTGTGACGCTTGGCTCCTCCTTTCCCCAGACCTTTACCTCCCTTACCGCGACCGGTCATTGCGACTTTTAGTTGAGATTAGACTTCTCAGATTAGAATACACGGAACACGACACACGACTTGCGGCGCGCGTCGACACGAGTGGAATAACAGGCGAGCCACGACCTGGTGCGATATTTATACGCTTTACCCTATTGCGGGGCGACGGGGGACGGGGTTAGAGATATCGGAGCATTAATATTTTTTGATTTACTTTTCATTCATTCATTCATTCATGAAATATACATACTTAATATAATATTGATAAATAATTTCATATGATATGGTTATTTACATTCATTTTGGGGATTTAAATAAATATCTACTTCATATTACTATTACAATAACTGCGACCGGCTCACGGAAGAGTGTAACTCTCTCTATTTCATTCTCCTCTAATATTTTTGTAAGCATTCAGTTAGTGGTAATAATTTTGTCGATATATAAAATTTGAATTTTCTATCTTGGTAAATCTATATTATTATGTCTTCACATACTTAGCGCGTAATATCATATCACGAATTTAATTCACTTTCCTTCCTTCCTTCCTTCCTTCTTTCCATTTTACTACACTACAAATTCTTATACTGGAAACAGGTTCGTAAATAAATAATATTATTATTTGTCTCGTGTTTCGCGGTTAATTGTATATGTATATGTACATAATATATATATATAGAGAGAGGTATACTACATCACCAGTATAGTATACTAATAGTGATCGATCGATTTATCTTCGTTTATCAGTGTTAGTTCAAAGAAACATTTGTTAATTTTCGAATCATGTGTGGCCCTGAAAAGGGCCTTTTGATATATATGACGGAAGCGTCACGTTCGCATGTCCAGGCGCAAAACGCGTGGTACAAAATATATAATAGATATAATGTAACCGCCGTATATGCGTTCGCGCAGACTGCATTCGGTGACGTAGCTCCGTGCCGGTTTAGGCACGTTCACCGCGGATCCTGCGAGCCAGCTGGATGTCCTTGGGCATGATGGTCACACGCTTGGCGTGGATGGCGCACAGGTTGGTGTCCTCGAAGAGACCTACTAGGTAAGCCTCGCTGGCCTCCTGGAGAGCCATAACGGCAGAGCTCTGGAAGCGCAGGTCGGTCTTGAAGTCCTGAGCGATCTCACGCACCAGACGCTGGAAGGGCAGCTTGCGGATCAGAAGCTCGGTGCTCTTCTGGTAGCGACGGATCTCACGGAGGGCGACGGTGCCGGGCCTGTAACGATGGGGCTTCTTGACGCCCCCGGTGGCTGGCGCGCTCTTGCGGGCCGCCTTGGTGGCGAGCTGTTTACGGGGCGCTTTACCACCGGTGGATTTACGAGCGGTCTGCTTGGTACGGGCCATTTCGAAAAATTACTACGATACGCGTGTACGTTACGTTAACGAGTCACGAGAGGGAATAAACGAAAAATTTCTTCTCGGGTCTTCGCACACTTTCGGCCGAAGGCCGAAAGTGGGTGGAGCCATTTCTGAGCTTCGCTCATTTTGGCGGAGGTCTCCTCGACTCTTCTTGGAGTCGGGCTCGGTAAAATCGGAATTGCACTCTTGTTTTCTTCTATTTTTCTTTATGTATATATATATATAAATATATTTGTTTGTTAGGGTTTATTGATGGATGTGCCTGCTTCTTCTTTGGTTGCTAGCTCTCGTGGCAGCGGCTTATGGCGTGTATTTGGCGGTCTGGTGTAGTGGGGGGCTATCTGGTTGAGATGATCGTGATGGGAATTGTCTGCTTTCTCGAACATGGTTTTGGCGATCTTTTGTATAAATGTGTCTATATTCTCCCACTTGAGGTCTTTTTGTATTACGTTGTTTCGCACAAATCTAGGGGCGTCTACTATGGCCCTAAGGACCTGGTTTTCCTGTGCTCTCAGTCTCTTTTTGTTTGTTTCGGAGGTCAATGCGAACCAGGCTGGCGCAGCATATGTCAGTCTTGACCTTACATATGTTTTATATATATTTAATTTTGTTTTTATTGGGAGTCTACTTTTAAATATTGGGTATAATTTACTTTTGGCTGTTTTGGTCCTATTAATTACTTCTGTTACTTGGTGTGTCATGGATAATTTTCTGTCTATTACAACTCCTAGATATTTAATTTTGGGTGCCCAGTTTATTCTTTCTTTTAATAGTGTCAGTTTATCTGGTAAGTATCTTTGGCCGGTCATTAGGGCTTGAGTCTTGCTGACGTTCACTTTCAGCCTCCAATCATTGAGCCATTTAGGCAGGATGTCCAGTTGTTTTTGCATCTTGGCCGCTGCGTGCTGAGGGTTTATTGATGTGGAGAAAAAGGCCGCGTCGTCTGCATACAGACCTAGTTCTACCCCCTGGACCACCGGGATATCATCTGTGTACTTAGCGTAGCACACCGGCGATAAGCAGCTTCCTTGCGGGACTCCCGCCTCTATTATTCTGCTTGTGGATACTGCGTTCTCTACGGCTACTACAAATTTTCTATCTGTCAGGAACGATTTTAGAACTCCCACTATCCTTCTGGGTGTACCTGCTTGGGCTATTTTGTGGAGAAGACCCTCGTGCCACACCCTGTCGAAGGCCTTCTCCATATCCAGTAGTACGGCCACAGTGTGTTCTTTTTTATTTTGCGCAAAGGTCATGTGATGGATAATTCTGGTGAGTTGAAGCGTGGTTGAGTGACCTTGTCTAAAGCCATATTGTTCTTTTCTGGGAGTTATGTGTGGAACTAATTTACTTAGCAGGAGCTTTTCGAACACTTTCGATAGGGTTGGCAGAAGTGTTATCGGTCTATAACTGTCGGCTTTTTGTGGGCTCTTTCCTGGTTTTAATATTAGTATTACTCTTCCTACTTTCCATGTGTTTGGGAAATGTCCTGATCTTAGGATACCATTGTATAGTCTTGTGATGGCAGTTATTGTGTTGATAGGCAGGTGTCTTAGGGTCATGTTAGTTATTTGGTCATGGCCAGGGGCCTTTTTTGGTTTTGTTTTTCTAATTGCTGTTTGTATCATGGTTGGTGAGAAGAATATTGGGTCCTCGTTTGGTTGAGGTTTTTGATTTAGAAATTCTTGGAGCTTTTCTTTGACTGAGTTATTGTGTTCTTGGTTTATTATTTGATTTGGCTTGAATTGGTTTTCTAGGCTGTCTGCGAAAATTTCTGCTCTGTCTTTTGCTAGATAGTGTAGGTTACCGAGGGAGTCTTTGAGAGGTTGTGTGGCTGTTTGTTTTGTACTTAATTGACGGCAGAGTTTGTGTATAGAGGGAATGTCTTCTTCTATTTCCGCTATGTGTTCCTCCCATGATGCTGCGGCGTGTTGTGCTAATTCATCTTTGATCTTTTCTATTAGTTTGTTGAGTTTGGTTTTTGTTGGTGGGTATCGTGTTCTTTGCCATTCTTTTCTTGTTCTTCTTTTTTCTATTATTAGATCCTGGAGGGCTTTGGGTAGGGGCTTTTCTTTAGTAGTTTTATTTTTGTGTGGGAGAGTTGCCAGATCCAAAGCCTGTTTTATGTTTTCTGTCACTGCTGTTGCCGCTCTATCTACCTCCTCTTCAGTAGTGACTGGAAAGTAGTTGGTGCTTTCTTTTATTTTTTCTTCGAAAGTTTTCCAGCATATACGTCTTCTTGCTAATCTATGTGGTGTGATTATTGGGTCGTCTTCTATTGTCATTAGTATTGGCCTGTGATCAGAAGGGAGGGCTAACAGTGCTTCTTGTGTTATTGTTTGCCGTATATTTTTGAGTATCGTAAAGTCTATGTTCTCTCCATGTTCTTTAGCTATGTCGCTGTAGTGTGTTGGTTGCTCTGGTCCGGTAACTTCAAAGTTGAGTTCGGTGGCCAGGTTAAAGATTTTCCGGCCCGCCGGGCATATTTTATTCGCATTCCATGCTGTGTGTTTCGCATTGAAGTCACCTGCTAAGATAGTCGGTGTAGTGGAATTTAGTAGGTTTTTGATGCTATTAGTTATATTTCTTGGTGCTCCCCCTGGTCTGTAGATAGAGTAAAGTTTTAAATCTTGGTCTCTTATTCGTATCTGGATTCCCAGTGCTGTTAGTGATTCTTCATGGTCTTCCTGGTCTAGTAGTTGGTGTATAATGTTATGCTTTATTAGTATCGCCAATCCTCTGTATACATGTCCTTGTTTGTTTTTTTGGTCTTTCCTATATGTTATATATCCTCCTATTTTAAATTCTACTCCTTCTTTCAACATAGTTTCACTCATCAGCAGGATATCTACATTGTATTCTTTTAGGAATTGTCTGAGTGAGTTCTTTTTCTTTTGTACGGAGTTGGCATTCCAGTATACGATTTTTAATACCTTACGATTGAATTTTAGGCTGTTGGTTGGAGGAGTTATCTATGAGTTTGCTGATCGTTTCAGGTTTTTGTTTTGCGGCTAACATTAGCAACTTATTAATTAATTTTTGCATTTCTTGTATAGCGGAGTCTTCTGGATTTATTGTGTTTTGAACTTGGGTTACAGTGTCGTTCTGTGGTGGCTCTATTGTGTTGTTATTTGGAGTATTGTAGTTGATTCTTTTTGTTTTTTGAGAGCGCTCATTTGGGTTTCTCGCTGGTGCCATAAGGTTCGTCGTCGCCGTCTCCTCTACCATTCTTACTTCGACTGACGCTCTGGTTTGTGGGCCTCTTTTATGTTCTGCGGGGGCTATGGTGCCTCCTTTTATGTTACGTACCTCTCTTAGATAAATTGGACAGTCCAGGTGGTTGGCCGGGAAGGGGCCTTTACAGTTCTTGCAGAAAGCTTTGTCCTTTCTAGGTTTTGTACATTCCTTTGCGTAGTGATTTTCTCCACATTTTAAACATACCACTGGTCTTTTGCATCCATGGGACGAGTGCCGGAATCCTTGGCAGTTGTGACATTGTGGTATTAATCTTCTTGGCTTCCATGGTTCGATACTGATCCCCGGCATGTGTAGTAGTTCTGTGATGTTATATATTTCAGCCTGGTTGGCCTCGGTTTCTGTTCTTTTGAAATGTGCGAAGTAAATGCTTGATTGTTTAGAGCGCAGTTCTATTTGTCTGACATATTCTACCGGGCAGCCACGGATTGCTAATGCCCTTTCTATATCAGTTGTCTTTGTGTCTTTAGGAAGTCCTTTTATTGCAATTTTGACTATGTGCTTTGCCTCTGGGTCATAGACGTGGTAAGGGAATTCCTTCTGTCCTAATTTTTCCTGTAATTCTCCTAGGTAGTTCTGTACCTCTCTGTATTCCTCTGGCGATTTTGGGGTGAATTTTACTCCCTGTCCTTTCGGTTTTGCATTTGGGGCGTGCCCCAGGATGCTGGCTAGTTTTTCGAAGTGTACTGTCCAGTCCGGCATGTTATCTACCTCTATTGGTGGGTAACGTGGAGTTTTGGGTTGTGTTGTTGTGTTCGTCGCGTCGTTGTTTTTCATTTCATTACCATTTGGGCTTTTTGTTATCTTAGCGTACGTATTTGTGCTTTTTGGTGTAGGTTTTGGTTTACTTTGTTGTTCCGTGTTCTCTGTGGTGTTTTGGATGGGCGTTGATTCTGTTCGGTTGGTTTCCCTTGTATTCTTTTGGATGGCCGTTTTTGAATTGGCGAACTCTTGCGTTTTGATAGGCATTTTTGCTATGGTAGGTATTTTTTCGATATTGTGATTCGCCTTGTTTTTGTTTGGGTTGGTTGATGCTATTGGGGCTTCTGGTATGGTCTGTTTTTCTTGCTGCATTGTGTGTTTTGTTTCTTGTATATGTGTCTTCTCTGTAGTTAACTTTATTTCTGTTGTTACGTCGTCTTTATAGAAGAAATCACTGGCCTTTATTCTTCCTTCGCTGTGTGACCTTTGATGTACTGACATTGTTTCTCGTATTGTATTTGGGGAGGGGCGGACGCAGGTTTTCTTCTCTTCTTGTGCGGGAGGGCTGTCCCCCTCTGCTATTCTTTCTCTTTTTTTGTTTACGGTGTGGGATTGTTGTGGTAACAGGGGTTTTGCTTGCGGGGTGCGTGGCGGTTGGGTGTAGGAGGGGCCCATGATTTTGAGGACCATTTCTACTTCCGGCGTTAGCGCCTCGTTGTCTCCGTTTACGAAGTCTATCATGTCTGTGTATCTCTTTGCCCAATTTATCAGTCCTGGTGTCATGAGGCCTTCTAGCTTGGTCAGCATCGCCTTGTCTCTCATGTTACTAGTGACTTGGATCCTTTTTTTGTGTGGGTTTTGTTCTCCGGATCTCTTATTGTGTGCGTTCATTGTCGTGCTTTCTTTTGTTTCGATTGAGGACGTCTCATCGCCTTTTTCTGCGGGTAGAGTCTCGTTTTTGTCTGACTTTTGTTCATTTTTGGAATTTTCTGTAAGCATTTCGTGGTTTCCTATGGTCCCCTCTCTTTTATGGGGGCGTCGTAGTGGTACTTGCGTTTCATTTCGCGGTCTACGGGGGGTTTCTAGAGTGTCTAGGAACTCTTCATAGTCACTTTCTGAGTTTGCTTTCGCGGAGTCGCTCGAATGATTCCATTTACTACTGCATTCGCTCGGGATACTAGAGTCACCTGTTTTAGGGGTGCTGCTTGTTGTGATGGGTGAGTCTGATCTGCTTTCGTTCCCCTCTGCGGGGCCTTTCTGTGGTTGCATGTTGCTTGCTGCCAGGTTTTCCATTGTTGGGTTTAATTTTTCTATTGGTTTTCCGATTTCGTCTGGAATTCTATTTTCCGGCGATTTATTTTGGACTTCGGACGTACAGGTTTCCATTTCGCGTGTTTTCCGATTTTTTCCCGTAATTTAGGCTCATAAACCAATTTTTAGTGTCTATTTTTCACTTAATTTATTATAAAGTCAACTGTCTTTAGAATCCCGCTGTTAAAAGTCACGCACTTGGGCACCTTTAATTGCTAAAAACAGCGCGGACGCACAAATAAAATCACTACGCGCGCGCGGGCGACGGATCGCTGGCCAGCGCGGCCCGGCAAACTCGCGTCGATGCTCGGGGCCTCCCGGCAAACTCGCGTCGAGGCTCAGGGGCTACGCGCGACGGCGGGCGGGCGGTCGCGGCCGCCGCGAGGCGGCGCGGGCTACGTTCGACTTCGCGCGCGGGCGCGGTCGATTTTCGGAGCGCTACAGTAGGACACGCTTACTCGATATCGCTGCGAAACGGGAACTGAGAACGAAAAATTGCCCCGCGAGCGTCTTTTATATGTGCTCGTCGTCGGAAAGGGACGGAGTTAGTGTCCGTGTGAGCGAGATAGGTCTATAAAATTCACATACACGTCCGTCCCCCATGCCATGCCCCTCTTCCTTTCTCACAAACACGATTTCTGATTACATTAACATTGTTGAAATATTAATACTTTTTATTATATACTTACTTACATTTTATATATATATTTATTTTTAACAAATATGTGACCGATTTAAGTTAGCTAACTCAACCTAACCTAACCTAGGAGTTAGCTTATTAAATTCGGCAGAGTTAAGTTAGGTCTGGTTCAAAATAACAATATTTGACAGAGTTAGGTTAGCTAACCTAACCTAACTCCGCGGAACCTAACTTAATCTGACCTAACTCGATCGAACCTAACTTAACCTGACCTAACTCGATCGAACCTAACTTAACCTGACCTAACTCGATCGAACCTAACTTATTATAATATTTTTTTTTTTAATTACATAACTCAAACGTAACCTAACTTCGCGAAACCTAACCTAACCTAACTTATTTAGTAATTGTAACTTGATTAGCAATTTTAATATAACAAAACTTCCGTGAGAGACACGGACATATTAAATATATATTAAGAACGGTTCACTCGCGTATTTTAAGTCGAAAAAAAAAAAAAAAAAAAAAAAAAAACGCTCGGAATGTGAAACACCGCCGTACCGAGGAGTATCATCAGGTGCTTGCACTTGCTTTTGGAGGATACATGAGTAATATATTTAATTGTAACTTGAACCTAACCTATATTATTATTACATACGTGTTGATTGGTAATGTGTAAACAAATTATATTTAATTGATTTTTATCGACCGATTGACACCGTATGCACGGTTAGAAACTTCCTATATTATTTTCTGAACGTATTTGTGGCCCTGAAAAGGGCCTTTTTGGTTGATGTACAAACCACACTCTCAAAGCGTGTCGTGTGTCGTCGCAATACGAACTACCTAAACCCATTACACTAAAAGTGTATTGAGAAGACAGCAGACCGCATACGTACGAGGAACGACGTACGCTTACTTGGAGCTGGTGTACTTGGTGACGGCCTTGGTGCCTTCACTGACGGCGTGCTTGGCGAGCTCACCGGGCAGCAAGAGCCTCACGGAGGTCTGCACCTCCCTGCTGGTGATGGTGGACCTCTTGTTGTAGTGAGCGAGGCGGGAGGCCTCGGCGGCGATGCGCTCGAAGATATCGTTCACGAACGAGTTCATGATCGACATGGCCTTGCTGGAGATACCGGTGTCGGGGTGGACCTGCTTGAGCACCTTGTAGATGTAGATGGCGTAGCTCTCCTTGCGCTTATGCTTCTTCTTTTTCTTAGAGTCCGACTTGGAGATGTTCTTCTGGGCCTTGCCGGATTTCTTGGCGGCCTTACCGCTAGTCTTGGGTGGCATTGTGATATACTTAGTTAGTTAGATGCTTACAGTACGAGAGTCGAACTGGAAATGTAAAAATTTTTTTAGGATCGCTATTTTTGTTAGCGCAGCGAACGGGAAATAGGGGATTAAAGATCGAGCGTCGCGCTCGCGGTATCTCGACCAATAGCGTTCGTGTATCATTAGTATCGTCGTCGATCGGCATGGTGGGGAGTGCGAGCGCGTGTTGATATTACTTTACTTACATATTAATTAGTCATATTATTAATAAATAAATATCACCCGCCTGATGTGCGATGTATGATAAATAATAATAATAATGAGTTAACTAACCAACCAAAATATATTTGAAATCGTAGCTTATTTGATAACTATTGTTGTTGTTGTTGTTGTTGTTACAAGTGACACATTGCTGTAGCTGAGCAAGTAGGTGTAATATCTGTCTGCTGAGCCATCCATCACAGCATAATTGAAAGTCTAGAGAGTCGGAGGACACATAGAGACAATAAACGTAATAAATAATAAAAAGGGGATGAGTGTGTATACATTCCGCCAAATATTTCTCTACGAATATCGAATATAAGTATCTATCTAATCTCATTATAATTCATTCATAATTTATAGATCTATCGAAAAAATGAATGACATCATATACGTATGCGTTATGCCATGAAACTTATAAAGTTTACACAGAATCATATTGTGGCCCTGAAAAGGGCCTTTTGTAACGGTCACTCGGGCGGGCGGGAATATAACAGAGGCCGCGTGCGTTACAAGGTGTACGCACGAGACAAATGTACACATCCACACCAATCGCCGGGTGCTACCGCTAGAGATGGATGTAGCCAGAAGAGAAGTGTGGACACTTAAGCCTTCTTCTCGGTCTTCTTGGGCAGGAGCACGGCCTGAATGTTAGGCAGCACACCACCCTGGGCGATGGTCACACCGGAGAGGAGCTTGTTCAACTCTTCGTCGTTGCGGATCGCCAGCTGGAGATGCCTAGGGATGATTCTGGTCTTCTTGTTGTCGCGAGCGGCGTTGCCTGCCAACTCGAGAACTTCAGCGGCCAGGTATTCCATGACGGCGGCCAGGTACACCGGGGCACCGGCACCGACGCGCTCGGCGTAGTTGCCCTTGCGTAGAAGCCTGTGGATACGGCCGACGGGGAACTGGAGTCCGGCACGGTTAGAACGGGACTTTGCCTTTCCCTTAACCTTGCCACCTTTACCGCGTCCAGACATGTTTAAAGAGATTAAAGTTTAGTTTACACACAACGAACGAACCAACGAGAGCACGTATTGCACGTGAGTGAGTCGGGACAAGAATATTTTTTTTCGCCATGCGCGCCCTAAGCTATATAGTCTCACGGAGCGCGCTGATAGTGGGGATATAACGAGCCGACATAACACGAGACCGATCGACCAATCAACGCCCCGAGTGCAAGAGCGCGAATTAGAGAGAGATAGAGATAAAATAAAAACAATAAATAAATTAAATTAACAAAATATTCTATAAGTAAGTTCTATATCTATAGGCATATACATATGTATGTATGTATGTATGTGTATAGATAACTAAATATTGTTTGAAATGTAAGACTTCATCATCATATCATATTATGTGTAAATTCATGATTCATGAAAACCTAATCTAATATATCCGTCTATCAGTGAGATCATCATCATCATATTGATGACTTTTGTGCCTTGAGATTCGACTTTTTCCGATGCCGATCCGAACACCTATTGTTGTATGTTTATAACTTAGATTTTTGTTGATCAATCAATCAATCGATCGATCGACTCTTGTATGTGCTCATTGCAATGAAACAGAGGCGATATGAACCTTTGAATACATTTGTTAGCCCTGAAAAGGGCTTTTTGATGTGCGTATAACGCGCACAGGCGTATGACGTGAGTCGAGAAGAGGCGACACGTCGTCGTCGTATAATATTTATAGCAACGACAATCGACATCTCCTCTACCATCACGACTACTACCGCGACCGATGTAAGGACGACGACGACAATATGGCGCAGTCTTCTTACTTCTTCGAGGCAGCCTTCTTAGCGGCGGGCTTCGCTTTGGGAGCGGCCGCAGCCTTCTTCGGCTTGGGAGCTTTAGGCTTCTTGGTCGGCGGCTTCGCGGTCTTCTTGGCCTTAGGCGCGGCGGCGCTCTTGCCCTTGGCGGGGGTGGAAGGTTTCTTCGCTGCGGGCTTCTTTTTGGCGGCGGCGGCCTTCTTGTCCTTCGTGGCGGCCTTAGGCTTGGCCGGGGATGCGGCGGCCTTCTTAGCCTTAGCGGGCTTTGCTGCGGCGGGCTTCTTAGCGGCGGCTGATGATTTAGCGCTAGATTTCTTGGCCGCGGCGGGCTTCTTGCCGGCGGATGATGTCTTCGACTCCAGTTTGAACGAACCGGACGCGCCCTTGCCTTTGGTCTGTATGAGTGCGCCGGATTCGACTGCGCTCTTCAAATATTTTCTGATGAAAGGTGCCAGTTTCTCGGCGTCGACCTTGTACTGGGCGGCGATGTATTTCTTGATAGCCTGCAGGGACGAACCGCTCCTCTCCTTCAGCTCCTTGATGGCGCTGTTAACCATCTCGGACGTCTTAGGGTGGGTGGGCTTCGCCTTAGGCTTCTTAGCGCCTGCGGAGGCGGACGCCTTAGGCTTCTTCGCGGGCGTCGCCGGGGCGGGAGCGTCGGCTGCAACTGCGGTATCGGCCATATTTAAAAAAAAAAGTAAAATAGGATGTGTAGTTACAAATTAGTAAATCGCACGAACGATCTGCGCAAAGAGAGAGAACAGCGGACGCGTGTAAGCGGAGCGCTGCGCTGGCGAGTACTAAACACTCCTATTGCGCAGGATCATCTCACACTCCCCCTTGGGGGGCGTGGGGAGGCCATGTCAGGGCGAGGCCCTTTTTGGCGGTTTCTATCGCGGGCTGTGGCGACAGCCCGGTCTGTTTTGCCGACGTTTAGGTTGTCGGGTTTTCTCTTTCTTCCTTCTTCTTCTTTCTTCTTCTGTTGGCCATCATGGCATGGTGGTCATGTTGGCCAATCTGCGGCATTGTGGTTCCTAGGGGTCTGGTGTTGGTGGCACGAGCTCGCGCGGTTGGGCTCGTGCACGGTGGGCTTCTGGAGGGCGGGCGTGGAGGGGGGCGATCCCCTGCAGCAGCGGGTGTTGCGATGAGTCGGCACGGTCGAACATCCTGCGCGCAAGTTGTCCGATGAATTCGTCCAGGCTCGGGTGCTTCATGTCCCTATAGAGCGTTGCGTTTCGCACTCCGCGTGGGGCTCTAACGATCGCTCTGAGGCTGAGCGTCTCCTGCGCTCTGAGTCTCCGCCTGTTTGACTCCGCCGTCCTGGCATACCAGGCAGGAGCCGCGTACGTCAGCCTCGATCGGATGTAAGTCTTGTAGATCCCCAGCTTCGTGCGAATGGGGAGGCTGCTGTGGAGCACTGGACGAAGTAGGGTGCGCGCAGTTTTCGCTCGCCTCACTACCTCCTCGGTGTGCTGCTTCATAGTGAGGCCCCTGTCTATGGTGACCCCTAGGTACTTTGCTGTGTGCTGCCACTGGATCTCCTCGCCTAGGAGCTTCAGTGGCGGTGGATGGTGTGCTGCTCCCGTGAGGAGCGCTTGGGTCTTGCCGACGTTCACTGAGAGCCGCCATTTGGTCAGCCACTCTGGTAGGGCGTCAAGCTGGCGCTGGATCTTGCGTGCGGCGTGGGTCGGTGAGATGGACGACGCGTAGTACGCCGCGTCGTCCGCGAACAGGCCCAGCTTGACGTCGCCGACCACCGGGATGTCATCAGTGAACCAGGCGTAGCAAGATGGTGAGAGGCAGCTTCCTTGTGGAACTCCCGCGAGGATCGGGCGTGCTGAGGATAGGGCGTCCTCAACTGCCACTTGGAAGCTTCTGTCCGTGAGGAAGGAGCTGATGACGCGTACTACTCGACGTGGGGCCGAAGACGTTGACAGCTTAGCTAGCAGGCCCTCATGCCAGACTCTGTCAAACGCCTTCTCCATATCCAGGAACACCGCGACGATATGCTCCTTCTGATTCATCCTCTCGCCCATGAAGGAGAGGACTCTTGTCAGCTGCAAAGTTGTGGAGTGTTCTGACCGAAATCCGAATTGCTCCGGCCTCGGCACGATGTGTGGCTGTAGTCTTCCTAGCAGGAGCCTCTCGAAGACTTTGGACAGGGTACTGAGCAGAGTGATCGGCCGGTAACTCTCCGGCCTTCCTCTGTCCTTCCCCGGTTTCGGCAGCATGATGACCCGGCCAAGTTTCCAGGTCTTCGGAAAGTGGCCCGAGCGCATGATCCCATTGAACAGGCGTGTCACCGCCACGATGGTGTGCTGCGGCAGGTGACGAAGCGCCATGTTCGGGATCGAATCGGCGCCCGGGGCCTTCTTCGGGTTGGTTCTTCTGGTTGCGCGTCTAACTTGGCCGTGTGAGAAGAAGACCGGGTCCTCCTCTGCATTCGGCGGTTGCTCTAAGTACCCTGCCAGTTGCTCCTCCACCTCCCTCGCGTGGTCCGCATTTGTAGCAGGGTTCGGTTGGAACGTTCGCTCCAGGACGTCCGCGAACAGTTCTGCCCTCTCTTCGGCCTTGTAGTGGAGCGCTCCCCTCTCGTCCACGAGTGGCCTTACTGCCTCTTTGTTTGTTCCCAATTGCCTGCATAGACGGTGAATGGAGGGCATGTCTTCGTCTATGCTGGCAATGTGGGTCTCCCAATCAGCTGCTGCATTGTTCCGCAGCTCAATCTTCACCTTCTCCACTAGGTTGTTGAGCTCGGTCTTCAGGGTGGGGCAGCGAGTTTGTTGCCATCTCCTTCTCAGCTGGCGTTTCCGCAGGATGAGTGCCTGGATCTCCGCGGGGAGGGGCTTGAACCTCTCGCCCTCGGGGATGGTGTGCGAGGAGGATTCTAACGCCAGCTGTATGTTGTCGGTGATGGCTTTGGCTGCGGCTTCAACTTCCTCAGCGGTGGAGACTGGTCCGACTTGAGGGTTCTGCAGTGCTTCTGTGAAGGCCCCCCAGTTGGTCTTCCGCCTCGACTTCCTCCTCGGGACGGAATATGGGGCCGCTTCTATAGTCATGAGTACTGGTCGGTGGTCCGACGGAAGGTCTGGCAGTACTTCCATGTTCAACGTGGCATTGCAGTCGTTGTGGACTGCGAAGTCAATGATGTCGCTGGTTCCTTGGCCATCTGCGTGTCGTGTAGGCTCCCCTGGTCCTGTGACATCGTAGTTTGCGTCCATTATCACGCTGTACAGCGTTCTGCCGGCAGCGTTTATTCTTGATGAGTTCCAGGCAGTGTGCTTTGCGTTCCAGTCCCCTGCCAGGATGGTCGGCCCTGAGGACTGGAACAGTGCACGGAGATCTGCTCTTAGGCGGCTGGTCGGGTGCTGTGGGGGTCTGTAGACGGTGTAGAGCCGGAGGTCTCCATCGGCCACCCTAATGTCGACTCCGAGCGCTGTGAAGGAGTCATAGGGCACGAAGTCGACAGGCTGGTGGATGATGGTTCTGCGGACCATCACGGCGACTCCGCGGAACGGGTATCCCTGCTGGTTTGTTTCGTTCCGCTGGTATACTACGTAGCCCCCCATCTTGAGGTCTCTCTTGGCGAACGTTTCGCTGACCAGCAATATGTCCACATTCTGCTCTCTGAGGAAGTGACGGAGCAGGGCTTCCTTGCTGGTCAGCGATTGCGCATTCCAGAAAACTACCCTCAGTTTACGGTTGAATGCTAGCTGAGGGTAATGCTATCCTGAGGGCCTTGGCGACCGCTTGTGGTCCCTGGGCTGCAGCAGCTTGGAGCAAGGCGGCTATCATAGCCGCCAGGTCTTGGCCATCAGCCGGTGGGGCTGGTGTTCCGGCTGGTGCCTCTTCTTTGGAAGGAGGAGGAGCTTCCGCCGTCTTCTTCTTCTTCTTCTTTTTGTTCGCCTTCTTCTTGTTGGGGGCCGTGGCTGGTGGTTGGTCCCGGCCGCCCCGCTGTGTAGGAGCGTTTGCCGCCGCCATTAGGGACGCTGGCGCTGACTCCTCCACTTGGGGCTTGGGGACGCTGGCCCTCGTCTCAGGCCCCGGCTTCTTGGGTGTTGGGCGGGATTTTGCCCCAGCTTTCCAGAGTCTGAATTCCCTCAGGAAAACAGGGCATCTTCTGTAGTTCGCGGGATGGGGGCCCGCGCAGTTGGCGCAAGTGCATAGCTGGTCCTTGGGCCTTGGGCATTCGGCTGCTGGGTGGGAGCCTGCACAGCGGACGCACTTCTGCGGTCTGTGGCAGCCTTTGGAGTGATGGCGGAACCCCTGGCACCTGTGACACTGTGCAGGCCCGCTTTTGCCCCTCCATGCTTCAATCCTCACCGAGTTCATATAGAGGAGCTCAGTTACCCGGTAGAAGTGTGTGAAGTCTCGGGGGGGTCCGGCGAGCTGTATGAAGTATATACAGCCCGGTTTTCCCCCTCTCGCGTTTATCTGTTTGGCGTACTCGACCGGGTAGCCGAGCCCCTCGCACGCCTTCTTGATTTCTTCAACTGGTGTGTCGGATGGGAGACCGCGCAGTGCCACCTTCATACGCTTCTCCTTATCCAGCTGGTATACGTGCCACTCCAGCGGCACCCCTGCTTGCTCCAGTTTCTCTAGGTGGTTGTATACGCATCTATATTCGTCAGCGGTTTGGGGTTCAAAGCGAACTCCTTTCCCCAAATTTTTGGAGTTCGCTGGTCTTCCTAGTTCCTTGGCGATGTCTTCGCAAACTTTGTACCATTGGGGCAACACCGCCGCCTCGATGTGCGGGTACTTTTCTTTGCGCGGCTGTTGTGGTGGTTGGGGTTGCTGCTGCGCCTTCTTCTGCTTCTTGGGCACCTCGGCTGTATTTGCCGCGGCGGCTTTGGAAGCATATGAGGTCTGCGGGTCTGCTTGTGGCGGGGGCCCCAGGTTGGTGTGGGGCTCTTTGCTGGGTCCGGCTGCTGGTGGTTGCAGTTCCGCTGAGATGGGCTTCTGTGATGGGGGGTCCATTGCGGGGGGGCCCTGCTTGGTGGCTGGCCCTTCCGGTGGGGGGCTTGGTTGTAGCTGAGGTTCTGGTAGGGGCTCCGGTGGCTTGGGGCCCTGTCTCTGCTGCCTTTTAGGTTTGTGTCGCTGTGGTTGGGGCTCCTCTTGCGGGGGGCCCTGCTTCAGTTGTGGCTCCTTAGGTGAGGGGGGCGTCGTTTGCGAGGCTGGGGCCTCGGCTGCCATGGGTCGTGGTGGTTGGGGTTCCTCTTGCGGGGGGCCCTGCTCCTGTAGCGGGAAGACTTCTAGCCTCCTCTGGACCACCCCCTTCAGTCCGCATCTCACCAGGATTGAGGTGGGAGACGGGGCCTTCCAGGGGGCGATCATTGGGGGAGGCTGGTGTTGCTGCTGTGCGGGTGGTGTCCGCGGTGCATCGCCTCCTGCGGACCTAGATCGGCGGCGCAGTCTTGGGTCCCTCGGTGGCGTCGGCTTGTTGCAGGGTCTCTTCTGTTCTTGCCCCTGCGCTGGGCTCTCGACTGGTCTCTTTGGCGGCCTCAGTACGGCCGGGTTGGCCCTCAGGAACTCCAGGAATGGGAGGTCCTCGGGCTGGAGCTCTGTATGCATCCCTAGTAGATGGGATGAAATGCGGATGTAGGCGGCCATCCACGCCTTCAGGCCCGCCGATGCCAGTTCGGTCCCCATCATATGGGCCACTACAATCGTGTCAGATTGTAGTAGGTCCATTGGGGACTCGGGAGGGCCAGCGGGCGACACGGGCGAGAAGGGCCGCGTCGTCGGTTCCGGCAAAAGCTGGTCCGCTGTTTCCGTTGCTTCTGTGTCCTCAGGCCCCTCCAGGGCGGGGGTAGGGGCGCGGGAGGCGGGGGCGTCGCCGGCGGTGAACTCGGCGAGGTCTGGGTCCTCGCTGCCCTCCAGTGAGCCGGGGTCAAATCCGGGGGGTAGTTGGAAAAACCCTGATCCCCAACTACCCTCCATGTCCACCGGTGGCAGCGGTGATGCTCCCCGCCTCCGCGATGTCGATCTTGTTGATGAGGGTAGACCGCGAGACCGAGATCGCGGTCTACCCACGCGTTTCTTCTTTTCTTCCTCCATATGAAGGCGGCTTTTCGGGTTCGCGCGACGCTCGTCGCCGCCGGCTAAGCCAGTCCCCACATTCCCTCTCCCGGGGCGTCCGTTTTAGCGGGACCGGGATCGGGAGATGCGGCGAGGGCACACCAACGACGATGGCTCTGGTAACTACGCTGTCCCCTCCGGCGGGTGCCGGGCCGCGTTATTCGTCTATTTATTTATAATAAATAAATGTCGAATTGCGAGTGCAGTTGTACGTCCGAACGCTATGACTCCGAATGCTCACTCCTATTGGGGGCGCCACCTATTATATATATACTCCGGCTTAACCGTAACGCAGACCCTCATGTCGCGGGACGTTTTCTCGTAATAACACTTCCAACTTTTCACTTACTCGTTTATGATTAAACTAAATTTATAGTGAATTATATTATAATGATTATAATAAAATTGCACATGTATATTCTTTATGAATTGATATATCTATTTTAATAGAAGTTTTAAGTTTTGGAACGGCGTTAAACGAATGAGGTAACTTTACTTTTGGTATTATAGGTTGCGGACACCTCGGGTCTGTTTAAAAAGTGATTTTTCTTAATTAAAATCACATTTAACACTATTATGTGTCTTCCGGTTAAAAGCGAAGATACCATAGATATATGTGACACAATAACAATAGTAGAAAATTATAGTTATAATGTTATTTTGACTTGTTGTATTCACTGTCGTAAAACAGCCGTACCGCGCGACTTGGATTGCCTACTACGTTCAGCGGTTTGCTCTCTGTTGGTACACCGATGTAAAACGGGATAGGTATTTTATATTACGTTTATATAATTATGTTCTATTATAAATTACGATATCACCATTATCATGAATATTATTATAATTCTCACATGGTTAAACTCAACTCTCTTCTACCGAGGATCATACAAAGCGCGACACTCGACTCGGAGCGAGCGTGCGGGCATGGTAGGTAGAATCTCGTTTAGGTCAGGTATTTTATTTAGTTTTGGTCCGGCGTAAGTATTTATAATACATTAACGTATGATATTATTATCTGAATACGCCTAATATTAAATAAAACAGTAGTGTGTGTTGTTGAACTTAAGAATCTGTTTAGGTTGATATATTTATTTATATGTACTTACTTAATTATATTCATCATAGGAACACGAGAGAAGTCTTAGGCATACTGCTGAGTTACTATCATGTATGTTACCCATTTATTTATATATATAATTAAGTTAATATTAATATTTTTTCTAGTCCAGTCTCTCTATATTTACCTACCTTTCATGGGGGAGTGGGTGAGGTGATGGTGGATGTCCCTGTCTGTTTTATGCACTATTTGCGAATCCTTTACCTAATTGGGCAGTTCATCCTGGTAATTCGTCGTTATCAGTAGAGTAGGTCACAGCCTCACAGGTGTCAGGTGAGAGTGATGTAAAAGGTGGTGTGTCTGTGTGTGCGGGTTGCATGTGATTGTTTTAAAAGTATATATGGTGTTATTATTAGTAAAACTAACTAAGAATTGAGCGAGTTAAGTGTGAGAAATACATTGGATGGATTTGAAAAACGTGAGTACTTAATACATACATAATGATATAAAATATGTACTTTAATACCTACTTATTTAGGTTTGGGTTAGGGCGATGCTAGTCGATATGCTATGCGAGATGCTAGGCGAAGATGATGATGATGATGAATGATGATGATGATGATGATGATGATGGATGATTCTTGAAGAGAGGGAGAAAGAAATATGCTGTACTGGGAGGTGGTTAATCTATATATGTACTTATGCCTATTTTATACGAGTACATAGGTAGGTAGGTACATACCTATATTCTACAAGCTGTATTCGGCAAGGTCTACTTACTAATAATTAAGTTAAGTTAAATTTGCTTGGTGTACATTAATAATTGTGACGTAGGTACACAATGATGTGCGAGATCGGAATCTAAAGATTTAAAGATATATCTAGCTTGCTCTAGTATCAATATTATTATTAGCACACAAGAGGTTAAATAACAACTTTAAAGCCCTTTGCTTGTAAAACAAACAAAAATAACTAAGTACATACCTATATAAATTAAGTACATATTATAATTGTTGTTTTAGAGAGAGAGAGCTGGGCTGGCGTCAAACCACCGAAGCGGCGAACGAGATGGCTGCTTGCTGTTACAAGTTAGAAAATTGGACTTGCGGTGCGGGGTAAGTAAGATATCATTATATATAAATGTACTGACAGTGATATAGATAGATAGATAGATAGATATATATATATATTTTGGAGATATAGATCGATTGATTGTTTGTCCGTCTGTGTCGCTACTGAAACTTTGTATTGTAATCGCGTAGGTATCATAGAATTATTTGCGGCCCTGAAAAGGGCCTTTTTGTATTTGCGTACTACGGTAATACATGCGTTAGTACATATTACACGATGTCGCGCGCGGCGGGCAGGCAGCGCAAGCAGCAGAGCGCTTAACCACCGAAACCGTAGAGGGTGCGGCCCTGACGCTTCAGAGCGTAGACGACGTCCATGGCGGTGACGGTCTTCCTCTTGGCGTGCTCGGTGTAGGTGACCGCGTCACGGATCACGTTCTCGAGGAACACCTTGAGAACACCGCGGGTCTCCTCGTAGATCAGACCGGAGATACGCTTGACGCCACCTCTGCGGGCGAGACGACGGATGGCGGGCTTGGTGATACCCTGGATGTTATCACGGAGCACCTTCCTGTGACGCTTGGCTCCTCCTTTCCCCAGACCTTTACCTCCCTTACCGCGACCGGTCATTGCGACTTTTAGTTGAGATTAGACTTCTCAGATTAGAATACACGGAACACGACACACGACTTGCGGCGCGCGTCGACACGAGTGGAATAACAGGCGAGCCACGACCTGGTGCGATATTTATACGCTTTACCCTATTGCGGGGCGACGGGGGACGGGGTTAGAGATATCGGAGCATTAATATTTTTTGATTTACTTTTCATTCATTCATTCATTCATGAAATATACATACTTAATATAATATTGATAAATAATTTCATATGATATGGTTATTTACATTCATTTTGGGGATTTAAATAAATATCTACTTCATATTACTATTACAATAACTGCGACCGGCTCACGGAAGAGTGTAACTCTCTCTATTTCATTCTCCTCTAATATTTTTGTAAGCATTCAGTTAGTGGTAATAATTTTGTCGATATATAAAATTTGAATTTTCTATCTTGGTAAATCTATATTATTATGTCTTCACATACTTAGCGCGTAATATCATATCACGAATTTAATTCACTTTCCTTCCTTCCTTCCTTCCTTCTTTCCATTTTACTACACTACAAATTCTTATACTGGAAACAGGTTCGTAAATAAATAATATTATTATTTGTCTCGTGTTTCGCGGTTAATTGTATATGTATATGTACATAATATATATATATAGAGAGAGGTATACTACATCACCAGTATAGTATACTAATAGTGATCGATCGATTTATCTTCGTTTATCAGTGTTAGTTCAAAGAAACATTTGTTAATTTTCGAATCATGTGTGGCCCTGAAAAGGGCCTTTTGATATATATGACGGAAGCGTCACGTTCGCATGTCCAGGCGCAAAACGCGTGGTACAAAATATATAATAGATATAATGTAACCGCCGTATATGCGTTCGCGCAGACTGCATTCGGTGACGTAGCTCCGTGCCGGTTTAGGCACGTTCACCGCGGATCCTGCGAGCCAGCTGGATGTCCTTGGGCATGATGGTCACACGCTTGGCGTGGATGGCGCACAGGTTGGTGTCCTCGAAGAGACCTACTAGGTAAGCCTCGCTGGCCTCCTGGAGAGCCATAACGGCAGAGCTCTGGAAGCGCAGGTCGGTCTTGAAGTCCTGAGCGATCTCACGCACCAGACGGTGGAAGGGCAGCTTGCGGATCAGAAGCTCGGTGCTCTTCTGGTAGCGACGGATCTCACGGAGGGCGACGGTGCCGGGCCTGTAACGATGGGGCTTCTTGACGCCCCCGGTGGCTGGCGCGCTCTTGCGGGCCGCCTTGGTGGCGAGCTGTTTACGGGGCGCTTTACCACCGGTGGATTTACGAGCGGTCTGCTTGGTACGGGCCATTTCGAAAAATTACTACGATACGCGTGTACGTTACGTTAACGAGTCACGAGAGGGAATAAACGAAAAATTGCCCCGCGAGCGTCTTTTATATGTGCTCGTCGTCGGAAAGGGACGGAGTTAGTGTCCGTGTGAGCGAGATAGGTCTATAAAATTCACATACACGTCCGTCCCCCATGCCATGCCCCTCTTCCTTTCTCACAAACACGATTTCTGATTACAATAACATTGTTGAAATATTAATACTTTTTATTATATACTTACTTACATTTTATATATATATTTATTTTTAACAAATATGTGACCGATTTAAGTTAGCTAACTCAACCTAACCTAACCTAGGAGTTAGCTTATTAAATTCGGCAGAGTTAAGTTAGGTCTGGTTCAAAATAACAATATTTGACAGAGTTAGGTTAGCTAACCTAACCTAACTCCGCGGAACCTAACTTAATCTGACCTAACTCGATCGAACCTAACTTAACCTGACCTAACTCGATCGAACCTAACTTAACCTGACCTAACTCGATCGAACCTAACTTATTATAATATTTTTTTTTTTAATTACATAACTCAAACGTAACCTAACTTCGCGAAACCTAACCTAACCTAACTTATTTAGTAATTGTAACTTGATTAGCAATTTTAATATAACAAAACTTCCGTGAGAGACACGGACATATTAAATATATATTAAGAACGGTTCACTCGCGTATTTTAAGTCGAAAAAAAAAAAAAAAAAAAAAAAAAAACGCTCGGAATGTGAAACACCGCCGTACCGAGGAGTATCATCAGGTGCTTGCACTTGCTTTTGGAGGATACATGAGTAATATATTTAATTGTAACTTGAACCTAACCTATATTATTATTACATACGTGTTGATTGGTAATGTGTAAACAAATTATATTTAATTGATTTTTATCGACCGATTGACACCGTATGCACGGTTAGAAACTTCCTATATTATTTTCTGAACGTATTTGTGGCCCTGAAAAGGGCCTTTTTGGTTGATGTACAAACCACACTCTCAAAGCGTGTCGTGTGTCGTCGCAATACGAACTACCTAAACCCATTACACTAAAAGTGTATTGAGAAGACAGCAGACCGCATACGTACGAGGAACGACGTACGCTTACTTGGAGCTGGTGTACTTGGTGACGGCCTTGGTGCCTTCACTGACGGCGTGCTTGGCGAGCTCACCGGGCAGCAAGAGCCTCACGGAGGTCTGCACCTCCCTGCTGGTGATGGTGGACCTCTTGTTGTAGTGAGCGAGGCGGGAGGCCTCGGCGGCGATGCGCTCGAAGATATCGTTCACGAACGAGTTCATGATCGACATGGCCTTGCTGGAGATACCGGTGTCGGGGTGGACCTGCTTGAGCACCTTGTAGATGTAGATGGCGTAGCTCTCCTTGCGCTTATGCTTCTTCTTTTTCTTAGAGTCCGACTTGGAGATGTTCTTCTGGGCCTTGCCGGATTTCTTGGCGGCCTTACCGCTAGTCTTGGGTGGCATTGTGATATACTTAGTTAGTTAGATGCTTACAGTACGAGAGTCGAACTGGAAATGTAAAAATTTTTTTAGGATCGCTATTTTTGTTAGCGCAGCGAACGGGAAATAGGGGATTAAAGATCGAGCGTCGCGCTCGCGGTATCTCGACCAATAGCGTTCGTGTATCATTAGTATCGTCGTCGATCGGCATGGTGGGGAGTGCGAGCGCGTGTTGATATTACTTTACTTACATATTAATTAGTCATATTATTAATAAATAAATATCACCCGCCTGATGTGCGATGTATGATAAATAATAATAATAATGAGTTAACTAACCAACCAAAATATATTTGAAATCGTAGCTTATTTGATAACTATTGTTGTTGTTGTTGTTGTTGTTACAAGTGACACATTGCTGTAGCTGAGCAAGTAGGTGTAATATCTGTCTGCTGAGCCATCCATCACAGCATAATTGAAAGTCTAGAGAGTCGGAGGACACATAGAGACAATAAACGTAATAAATAATAAAAAGGGGATGAGTGTGTATACATTCCGCCAAATATTTCTCTACGAATATCGAATATAAGTATCTATCTAATCTCATTATAATTCATTCATAATTTATAGATCTATCGAAAAAATGAATGACATCATATACGTATGCGTTATGCCATGAAACTTATAAAGTTTACACAGAATCATATTGTGGCCCTGAAAAGGGCCTTTTGTAACGGTCACTCGGGCGGGCGGGAATATAACAGAGGCCGCGTGCGTTACAAGGTGTACGCACGAGACAAATGTACACATCCACACCAATCGCCGGGTGCTACCGCTAGAGATGGATGTAGCCAGAAGAGAAGTGTGGACACTTAAGCCTTCTTCTCGGTCTTCTTGGGCAGGAGCACGGCCTGAATGTTAGGCAGCACACCACCCTGGGCGATGGTCACACCGGAGAGGAGCTTGTTCAACTCTTCGTCGTTGCGGATCGCCAGCTGGAGATGCCTAGGGATGATTCTGGTCTTCTTGTTGTCGCGAGCGGCGTTGCCTGCCAACTCGAGAACTTCAGCGGCCAGGTATTCCATGACGGCGGCCAGGTACACCGGGGCACCGGCACCGACGCGCTCGGCGTAGTTGCCCTTGCGTAGAAGCCTGTGGATACGGCCGACGGGGAACTGGAGTCCGGCACGGTTAGAACGGGACTTTGCCTTTCCCTTAACCTTGCCACCTTTACCGCGTCCAGACATGTTTAAAGAGATTAAAGTTTAGTTTACACACAACGAACGAACCAACGAGAGCACGTATTGCACGTGAGTGAGTCGGGACAAGAATATTTTTTTTCGCCATGCGCGCCCTAAGCTATATAGTCTCACGGAGCGCGCTGATAGTGGGGATATAACGAGCCGACATAACACGAGACCGATCGACCAATCAACGCCCCGAGTGCAAGAGCGCGAATTAGAGAGAGATAGAGATAAAATAAAAACAATAAATAAATTAAATTAACAAAATATTCTATAAGTAAGTTCTATATCTATAGGCATATACATATGTATGTATGTATGTATGTGTATAGATAACTAAATATTGTTTGAAATGTAAGACTTCATCATCATATCATATTATGTGTAAATTCATGATTCATGAAAACCTAATCTAATATATCCGTCTATCAGTGAGATCATCATCATCATATTGATGACTTTTGTGCCTTGAGATTCGACTTTTTCCGATGCCGATCCGAACACCTATTGTTGTATGTTTATAACTTAGATTTTTGTTGATCAATCAATCAATCGATCGATCGACTCTTGTATGTGCTCATTGCAATGAAACAGAGGCGATATGAACCTTTGAATACATTTGTTAGCCCTGAAAAGGGCTTTTTGATGTGCGTATAACGCGCACAGGCGTATGACGTGAGTCGAGAAGAGGCGACACGTCGTCGTCGTATAATATTTATAGCAACGACAATCGACATCTCCTCTACCATCACGACTACTACCGCGACCGATGTAAGGACGACGACGACAATATGGCGCAGTCTTCTTACTTCTTCGAGGCAGCCTTCTTAGCGGCGGGCTTCGCTTTGGGAGCGGCCGCAGCCTTCTTCGGCTTGGGAGCTTTAGGCTTCTTGGTCGGCGGCTTCGCGGTCTTCTTGGCCTTAGGCGCGGCGGCGCTCTTGCCCTTGGCGGGGGTGGAAGGTTTCTTCGCTGCGGGCTTCTTTTTGGCGGCGGCGGCCTTCTTGTCCTTCGTGGCGGCCTTAGGCTTGGCCGGGGATGCGGCGGCCTTCTTAGCCTTAGCGGGCTTTGCTGCGGCGGGCTTCTTAGCGGCGGCTGATGATTTAGCGCTAGATTTCTTGGCCGCGGCGGGCTTCTTGCCGGCGGATGATGTCTTCGACTCCAGTTTGAACGAACCGGACGCGCCCTTGCCTTTGGTCTGTATGAGTGCGCCGGATTCGACTGCGCTCTTCAAATATTTTCTGATGAAAGGTGCCAGTTTCTCGGCGTCGACCTTGTACTGGGCGGCGATGTATTTCTTGATAGCCTGCAGGGACGAACCGCTCCTCTCCTTCAGCTCCTTGATGGCGCTGTTAACCATCTCGGACGTCTTAGGGTGGGTGGGCTTCGCCTTAGGCTTCTTAGCGCCTGCGGAGGCGGACGCCTTAGGCTTCTTCGCGGGCGTCGCCGGGGCGGGAGCGTCGGCTGCAACTGCGGTATCGGCCATATTTAAAAAAAAAAGTAAAATAGGATGTGTAGTTACAAATTAGTAAATCGCACGAACGATCTGCGCAAAGAGAGAGAACAGCGGACGCGTGTAAGCGGAGCGCTGCGCTGGCGAGTACTAAACACTCCTATTGGGGGCGCCACCTATTATATATATACTCCGGCTTAACCGTAACGCAGACCCTCATGTCGCGGGACGTTTTCTCGTAATAACACTTCCAACTTTTCACTTACTCGTTTATGATTAAACTAAATTTATAGTGAATTATATTATAATGATTATAATAAAATTGCACATGTATATTCTTTATGAATTGATATATCTATTTTAATAGAAGTTTTAAGTTTTGGAACGGCGTTAAACGAATGAGGTAACTTTACTTTTGGTATTATAGGTTGCGGACACCTCGGGTCTGTTTAAAAAGTGATTTTTCTTAATTAAAATCACATTTAACACTATTATGTGTCTTCCGGTTAAAAGCGAAGATACCATAGATATATGTGACACAATAACAATAGTAGAAAATTATAGTTATAATGTTATTTTGACTTGTTGTATTCACTGTCGTAAAACAGCCGTACCGCGCGACTTGGATTGCCTACTACGTTCAGCGGTTTGCTCTCTGTTGGTACACCGATGTAAAACGGGATAGGTATTTTATATTACGTTTATATAATTATGTTCTATTATAAATTACGATATCACCATTATCATGAATATTATTATAATTCTCACATGGTTAAACTCAACTCTCTTCTACCGAGGATCATACAAAGCGCGACACTCGACTCGGAGCGAGCGTGCGGGCATGGTAGGTAGAATCTCGTTTAGGTCAGGTATTTTATTTAGTTTTGGTCCGGCGTAAGTATTTATAATACATTAACGTATGATATTATTATCTGAATACGCCTAATATTAAATAAAACAGTAGTGTGTGTTGTTGAACTTAAGAATCTGTTTAGGTTGATATATTTATTTATATGTACTTACTTAATTATATTCATCATAGGAACACGAGAGAAGTCTTAGGCATACTGCTGAGTTACTATCATGTATGTTACCCATTTATTTATATATATAATTAAGTTAATATTAATATTTTTTCTAGTCCAGTCTCTCTATATTTACCTACCTTTCATGGGGGAGTGGGTGAGGTGATGGTGGATGTCCCTGTCTGTTTTATGCACTATTTGCGAATCCTTTACCTAATTGGGCAGTTCATCCTGGTAATTCGTCGTTATCAGTAGAGTAGGTCACAGCCTCACAGGTGTCAGGTGAGAGTGATGTAAAAGGTGGTGTGTCTGTGTGTGCGGGTTGCATGTGATTGTTTTAAAAGTATATATGGTGTTATTATTAGTAAAACTAACTAAGAATTGAGCGAGTTAAGTGTGAGAAATACATTGGATGGATTTGAAAAACGTGAGTACTTAATACATACATAATGATATAAAATATGTACTTTAATACCTACTTATTTAGGTTTGGGTTAGGGCGATGCTAGTCGATATGCTATGCGAGATGCTAGGCGAAGATGATGATGATGATGAATGATGATGATGATGATGATGATGATGGATGATTCTTGAAGAGAGGGAGAAAGAAATATGCTGTACTGGGAGGTGGTTAATCTATATATGTACTTATGCCTATTTTATACGAGTACATAGGTAGGTAGGTACATACCTATATTCTACAAGCTGTATTCGGCAAGGTCTACTTACTAATAATTAAGTTAAGTTAAATTTGCTTGGTGTACATTAATAATTGTGACGTAGGTACACAATGATGTGCGAGATCGGAATCTAAAGATTTAAAGATATATCTAGCTTGCTCTAGTATCAATATTATTATTAGCACACAAGAGGTTAAATAACAACTTTAAAGCCCTTTGCTTGTAAAACAAACAAAAATAACTAAGTACATACCTATATAAATTAAGTACATATTATAATTGTTGTTTTAGAGAGAGAGAGCTGGGCTGGCGTCAAACCACCGAAGCGGCGAACGAGATGGCTGCTTGCTGTTACAAGTTAGAAAATTGGACTTGCGGTGCGGGGTAAGTAAGATATCATTATATATAAATGTACTGACAGTGATATAGATAGATAGATAGATAGATAGATAGATATATATATATATTTTGGAGATATAGATCGATTGATTGTTTGTCCGTCTGTGTCGCTACTGAAACTTTGTATTGTAATCGCGTAGGTATCATAGAATTATTTGCGGCCCTGAAAAGGGCCTTTTTGTATTTGCGTACTACGGTAATACATGCGTTAGTACATATTACACGATGTCGCGCGCGGCGGGCAGGCAGCGCAAGCAGCAGAGCGCTTAACCACCGAAACCGTAGAGGGTGCGGCCCTGACGCTTCAGAGCGTAGACGACGTCCATGGCGGTGACGGTCTTCCTCTTGGCGTGCTCGGTGTAGGTGACCGCGTCACGGATCACGTTCTCGAGGAACACCTTGAGAACACCGCGGGTCTCCTCGTAGATCAGACCGGAGATACGCTTGACGCCACCTCTGCGGGCGAGACGACGGATGGCGGGCTTGGTGATACCCTGGATGTTATCACGGAGCACCTTCCTGTGACGCTTGGCTCCTCCTTTCCCCAGACCTTTACCTCCCTTACCGCGACCGGTCATTGCGACTTTTAGTTGAGATTAGACTTCTCAGATTAGAATACACGGAACACGACACACGACTTGCGGCGCGCGTCGACACGAGTGGAATAACAGGCGAGCCACGACCTGGTGCGATATTTATACGCTTTACCCTATTGCGGGGCGACGGGGGACGGGGTTAGAGATATCGGAGCATTAATATTTTTTGATTTACTTTTCATTCATTCATTCATTCATGAAATATACATACTTAATATAATATTGATAAATAATTTCATATGATATGGTTATTTACATTCATTTTGGGGATTTAAATAAATATCTACTTCATATTACTATTACAATAACTGCGACCGGCTCACGGAAGAGTGTAACTCTCTCTATTTCATTCTCCTCTAATATTTTTGTAAGCATTCAGTTAGTGGTAATAATTTTGTCGATATATAAAATTTGAATTTTCTATCTTGGTAAATCTATATTATTATGTCTTCACATACTTAGCGCGTAATATCATATCACGAATTTAATTCACTTTCCTTCCTTCCTTCCTTCCTTCTTTCCATTTTACTACACTACAAATTCTTATACTGGAAACAGGTTCGTAAATAAATAATATTATTATTTGTCTCGTGTTTCGCGGTTAATTGTATATGTATATGTACATAATATATATATATAGAGAGAGGTATACTACATCACCAGTATAGTATACTAATAGTGATCGATCGATTTATCTTCGTTTATCAGTGTTAGTTCAAAGAAACATTTGTTAATTTTCGAATCATGTGTGGCCCTGAAAAGGGCCTTTTGATATATATGACGGAAGCGTCACGTTCGCATGTCCAGGCGCAAAACGCGTGGTACAAAATATATAATAGATATAATGTAACCGCCGTATATGCGTTCGCGCAGACTGCATTCGGTGACGTAGCTCCGTGCCGGTTTAGGCACGTTCACCGCGGATCCTGCGAGCCAGCTGGATGTCCTTGGGCATGATGGTCACACGCTTGGCGTGGATGGCGCACAGGTTGGTGTCCTCGAAGAGACCTACTAGGTAAGCCTCGCTGGCCTCCTGGAGAGCCATAACGGCAGAGCTCTGGAAGCGCAGGTCGGTCTTGAAGTCCTGAGCGATCTCACGCACCAGACGCTGGAAGGGCAGCTTGCGGATCAGAAGCTCGGTGCTCTTCTGGTAGCGACGGATCTCACGGAGGGCGACGGTGCCGGGCCTGTAACGATGGGGCTTCTTGACGCCCCCGGTGGCTGGCGCGCTCTTGCGGGCCGCCTTGGTGGCGAGCTGTTTACGGGGCGCTTTACCACCGGTGGATTTACGAGCGGTCTGCTTGGTACGGGCCATTTCGAAAAATTACTACGATACGCGTGTACGTTACGTTAACGAGTCACGAGAGGGAATAAACGAAAAATTGCCCCGCGAGCGTCTTTTATATGTGCTCGTCGTCGGAAAGGGACGGAGTTAGTGTCCGTGTGAGCGAGATAGGTCTATAAAATTCACATACACGTCCGTCCCCCATGCCATGCCCCTCTTCCTTTCTCACAAACACGATTTCTGATTACAATAACATTGTTGAAATATTAATACTTTTTATTATATACTTACTTACATTTTATATATATATTTATTTTTAACAAATATGTGACCGATTTAAGTTAGCTAACTCAACCTAACCTAACCTAGGAGTTAGCTTATTAAATTCGGCAGAGTTAAGTTAGGTCTGGTTCAAAATAACAATATTTGACAGAGTTAGGTTAGCTAACCTAACCTAACTCCGCGGAACCTAACTTAATCTGACCTAACTCGATCGAACCTAACTTAACCTGACCTAACTCGATCGAACCTAACTTAACCTGACCTAACTCGATCGAACCTAACTTATTATAATATTTTTTTTTTTAATTACATAACTCAAACGTAACCTAACTTCGCGAAACCTAACCTAACCTAACTTATTTAGTAATTGTAACTTGATTAGCAATTTTAATATAACAAAACTTCCGTGAGAGACACGGACATATTAAATATATATTAAGAACGGTTCACTCGCGTATTTTAAGTCGAAAAAAAAAAAAAAAAAAAAAAAAAACGCTCGGAATGTGAAACACCGCCGTACCGAGGAGTATCATCAGGTGCTTGCACTTGCTTTTGGAGGATACATGAGTAATATATTTAATTGTAACTTGAACCTAACCTATATTATTATTACATACGTGTTGATTGGTAATGTGTAAACAAATTATATTTAATTGATTTTTATCGACCGATTGACACCGTATGCACGGTTAGAAACTTCCTATATTATTTTCTGAACGTATTTGTGGCCCTGAAAAGGGCCTTTTTGGTTGATGTACAAACCACACTCTCAAAGCGTGTCGTGTGTCGTCGCAATACGAACTACCTAAACCCATTACACTAAAAGTGTATTGAGAAGACAGCAGACCGCATACGTACGAGGAACGACGTACGCTTACTTGGAGCTGGTGTACTTGGTGACGGCCTTGGTGCCTTCACTGACGGCGTGCTTGGCGAGCTCACCGGGCAGCAAGAGCCTCACGGAGGTCTGCACCTCCCTGCTGGTGATGGTGGACCTCTTGTTGTAGTGAGCGAGGCGGGAGGCCTCGGCGGCGATGCGCTCGAAGATATCGTTCACGAACGAGTTCATGATCGACATGGCCTTGCTGGAGATACCGGTGTCGGGGTGGACCTGCTTGAGCACCTTGTAGATGTAGATGGCGTAGCTCTCCTTGCGCTTATGCTTCTTCTTTTTCTTAGAGTCCGACTTGGAGATGTTCTTCTGGGCCTTGCCGGATTTCTTGGCGGCCTTACCGCTAGTCTTGGGTGGCATTGTGATATACTTAGTTAGTTAGATGCTTACAGTACGAGAGTCGAACTGGAAATGTAAAAATTTTTTTAGGATCGCTATTTTTGTTAGCGCAGCGAACGGGAAATAGGGGATTAAAGATCGAGCGTCGCGCTCGCGGTATCTCGACCAATAGCGTTCGTGTATCATTAGTATCGTCGTCGATCGGCATGGTGGGGAGTGCGAGCGCGTGTTGATATTACTTTACTTACATATTAATTAGTCATATTATTAATAAATAAATATCACCCGCCTGATGTGCGATGTATGATAAATAATAATAATAATGAGTTAACTAACCAACCAAAATATATTTGAAATCGTAGCTTATTTGATAACTATTGTTGTTGTTGTTGTTGTTGTTACAAGTGACACATTGCTGTAGCTGAGCAAGTAGGTGTAATATCTGTCTGCTGAGCCATCCATCACAGCATAATTGAAAGTCTAGAGAGTCGGAGGACACATAGAGACAATAAACGTAATAAATAATAAAAAGGGGATGAGTGTGTATACATTCCGCCAAATATTTCTCTACGAATATCGAATATAAGTATCTATCTAATCTCATTATAATTCATTCATAATTTATAGATCTATCGAAAAAATGAATGACATCATATACGTATGCGTTATGCCATGAAACTTATAAAGTTTACACAGAATCATATTGTGGCCCTGAAAAGGGCCTTTTGTAACGGTCACTCGGGCGGGCGGGAATATAACAGAGGCCGCGTGCGTTACAAGGTGTACGCACGAGACAAATGTACACATCCACACCAATCGCCGGGTGCTACCGCTAGAGATGGATGTAGCCAGAAGAGAAGTGTGGACACTTAAGCCTTCTTCTCGGTCTTCTTGGGCAGGAGCACGGCCTGAATGTTAGGCAGCACACCACCCTGGGCGATGGTCACACCGGAGAGGAGCTTGTTCAACTCTTCGTCGTTGCGGATCGCCAGCTGGAGATGCCTAGGGATGATTCTGGTCTTCTTGTTGTCGCGAGCGGCGTTGCCTGCCAACTCGAGAACTTCAGCGGCCAGGTATTCCATGACGGCGGCCAGGTACACCGGGGCACCGGCACCGACGCGCTCGGCGTAGTTGCCCTTGCGTAGAAGCCTGTGGATACGGCCGACGGGGAACTGGAGTCCGGCACGGTTAGAACGGGACTTTGCCTTTCCCTTAACCTTGCCACCTTTACCGCGTCCAGACATGTTTAAAGAGATTAAAGTTTAGTTTACACACAACGAACGAACCAACGAGAGCACGTATTGCACGTGAGTGAGTCGGGACAAGAATATTTTTTTTCGCCATGCGCGCCCTAAGCTATATAGTCTCACGGAGCGCGCTGATAGTGGGGATATAACGAGCCGACATAACACGAGACCGATCGACCAATCAACGCCCCGAGTGCAAGAGCGCGAATTAGAGAGAGATAGAGATAAAATAAAAACAATAAATAAATTAAATTAACAAAATATTCTATAAGTAAGTTCTATATCTATAGGCATATACATATGTATGTATGTATGTATGTGTATAGATAACTAAATATTGTTTGAAATGTAAGACTTCATCATCATATCATATTATGTGTAAATTCATGATTCATGAAAACCTAATCTAATATATCCGTCTATCAGTGAGATCATCATCATCATATTGATGACTTTTGTGCCTTGAGATTCGACTTTTTCCGATGCCGATCCGAACACCTATTGTTGTATGTTTATAACTTAGATTTTTGTTGATCAATCAATCAATCGATCGATCGACTCTTGTATGTGCTCATTGCAATGAAACAGAGGCGATATGAACCTTTGAATACATTTGTTAGCCCTGAAAAGGGCTTTTTGATGTGCGTATAACGCGCACAGGCGTATGACGTGAGTCGAGAAGAGGCGACACGTCGTCGTCGTATAATATTTATAGCAACGACAATCGACATCTCCTCTACCATCACGACTACTACCGCGACCGATGTAAGGACGACGACGACAATATGGCGCAGTCTTCTTACTTCTTCGAGGCAGCCTTCTTAGCGGCGGGCTTCGCTTTGGGAGCGGCCGCAGCCTTCTTCGGCTTGGGAGCTTTAGGCTTCTTGGTCGGCGGCTTCGCGGTCTTCTTGGCCTTAGGCGCGGCGGCGCTCTTGCCCTTGGCGGGGGTGGAAGGTTTCTTCGCTGCGGGCTTCTTTTTGGCGGCGGCGGCCTTCTTGTCCTTCGTGGCGGCCTTAGGCTTGGCCGGGGATGCGGCGGCCTTCTTAGCCTTAGCGGGCTTTGCTGCGGCGGGCTTCTTAGCGGCGGCTGATGATTTAGCGCTAGATTTCTTGGCCGCGGCGGGCTTCTTGCCGGCGGATGATGTCTTCGACTCCAGTTTGAACGAACCGGACGCGCCCTTGCCTTTGGTCTGTATGAGTGCGCCGGATTCGACTGCGCTCTTCAAATATTTTCTGATGAAAGGTGCCAGTTTCTCGGCGTCGACCTTGTACTGGGCGGCGATGTATTTCTTGATAGCCTGCAGGGACGAACCGCTCCTCTCCTTCAGCTCCTTGATGGCGCTGTTAACCATCTCGGACGTCTTAGGGTGGGTGGGCTTCGCCTTAGGCTTCTTAGCGCCTGCGGAGGCGGACGCCTTAGGCTTCTTCGCGGGCGTCGCCGGGGCGGGAGCGTCGGCTGCAACTGCGGTATCGGCCATATTTAAAAAAAAAAGTAAAATAGGATGTGTAGTTACAAATTAGTAAATCGCACGAACGATCTGCGCAAAGAGAGAGAACAGCGGACGCGTGTAAGCGGAGCGCTGCGCTGGCGAGTACTAAACACTCCTATTGCGCAGGGTCATCTCACACTCCCCCTTGGGGGGCGTGGGGAGGCCATGTCAGGGCGAGGCCCTTTTTGGCGGTTTCTATCGCGGGCTGTAGCGACAGCCCGGTCTGTTTTGCCGACGTTTAGGTTGTCGGGTTTTCTCTTTCTTCCTTCTTCTTCTTTCTTCTTCTGTTGGCCATCATGGCATGGTGGTCATGTTGGCCAATCTGCGGCATTGAGGTTCCTAGGGGTCTGGTGTTGGTGGCACGAGCTCGCGCGGTTGGGCTCGTGCACGGTGGGCTTCTGGAGGGCGGGCGTGGAGGGGGGCGATCCCCTGCAGCAGCGGGTGTTGCGATGAGTCGGCACGGTCGAACATCCTGCGCGCAAGTTGTCCGATGAATTCGTCCAGGCTCGGGTGCTTCATGTCCCTATAGAGCGTTGCGTTTCGCACTCCGCGTGGGGCTCTAACGATCGCTCTGAGGCTGAGCGTCTCCTGCGCTCTGAGTCTCCGCCTGTTTGACTCCGCCGTCCTGGCATACCAGGCAGGAGCCGCGTACGTCAGCCTCGATCGGATGTAAGTCTTGTAGATCCCCAGCTTCGTGCGAATGGGGAGGCTGCTGTGGAGCACTGGACGAAGTAGGGTGCGCGCAGTTTTCGCTCGCCTCACTACCTCCTCGGTGTGCTGCTTCATAGTGAGGCCCCTGTCTATGGTGACCCCTAGGTACTTTGCTGTGTGCTGCCACTGGATCTCCTCGCCTAGGAGCTTCAGTGGCGGTGGATGATGTGCTGCTCCCGTGAGGAGCGCTTGGGTCTTGCCGACGTTCACTGAGAGCCGCCATTTGGTCAGCCACTCTGGTAGGGCGTCAAGCTGGCGCTGGATCTTGCGTGCGGCGTGGGTCGGTGAGATGGACGACGCGTAGTATGCCGCGTCGTCCGCGAACAGGCCCAGCTTGACGTCGCCGACCACCGGGATGTCATCAGTGAACCAGGCGTAGCAAGATGGTGAGAGGCAGCTTCCTTGTGGAACTCCCGCGAGGATCGGGCGTGCTGAGGATAGGGCGTCCTCAACTGCCACTTGGAAGCTTCTGTCCGTGAGGAAGGAGCTGATGACGCGTACTACTCGACGTGGGGCCGAAGACGTTGACAGCTTAGCTAGCAGGCCCTCATGCCAGACTCTGTCAAACGCCTTCTCCATATCCAGGAACACCGCGACGATATGCTCCTTCTGATTCATCCTCTCGCCCATGAAGGAGAGGACTCTTGTCAGCTGCAAAGTTGTGGAGTGTTCTGACCGAAATCCGAATTGCTCCGGCCTCGGCACGATGTGTGGCTGTAGTCTTCCTAGCAGGAGCCTCTCGAAGACTTTGGACAGGGTACTGAGCAGAGTGATCGGCCGGTAACTCTCCGGCCTTCCTCTGTCCTTCCCCGGTTTCGGCAGCATGATGACCCGGCCAAGTTTCCAGGTCTTCGGAAAGTGGCCCGAGCGCATGATCCCATTGAACAGGCGTGTCACCGCCACGATGGTGTGCTGCGGCAGGTGACGAAGCGCCATGTTCGGGATCGAATCGGCGCCCGGGGCCTTCTTCGGGTTGGTTCTTCTGGTTGCGCGTCTAACTTGGCCGGGTGAGAAGAAGACCGGGTCCTCCTCTGCATTCGGCGGTTGCTCTAAGTACCCTGCCAGTTGCTCCTCCACCTCCCTCGCGTGGTCCGCATTTGTAGCAGGGTTCGGTTGGAACGTTCGCTCCAGGACGTCCGCGAACAGTTCTGCCCTCTCTTCGGCCTTGTAGTGGAGCGCTCCCCTCTCGTCCACGAGTGGCCTTACTGCCTCTTTGTTTGTTCCCAATTGCCTGCATAGACGGTGAATGGAGGGCATGTCTTCGTCTATGCTGGCAATGTGGGTCTCCCAATCAGCTGCTGCATTGTTCCGCAGCTCAATCTTCACCTTCTCCACTAGGTTGTTGAGCTCGGTCTTCAGGGTGGGGCAGCGAGTTTGTTGCCATCTCCTTCTCAGCTGGCGTTTCCGCAGGATGAGTGCCTGGATCTCCGCGGGGAGGGGCTTGAACCTCTCGCCCTCGGGGATGGTGTGCGAGGAGGATTCTAACGCCAGCTGTATGTTGTCGGTGATGGCTTTGGCTGCGGCTTCAACTTCCTCAGCGGTGGAGACTGGTCCGACTTGAGGGTTCTGCAGTGCTTCTGTGAAGGCCCCCCAGTTGGTCTTCCGCCTCGACTTCCTCCTCGGGACGGAATATGGGGCCGCTTCTATAGTCATGAGTACTGGTCGGTGGTCCGACGGAAGGTCAGGCAGTACTTCCATGTTCAACGTGGCATTGCAGTCGTTGTGGACTGCGAAGTCAATGATGTCGCTGGTTCCTTGGCCATCTGCGTGTCGTGTAGGCTCCCCTGGTCCTGTGACATCGTAGTTTGCGTCCATTATCACGCTGTACAGCGTTCTGCCGGCAGCGTTTATTCTTGATGAGTTCCAGGCAGTGTGCTTTGCGTTCCAGTCCCCTGCCAGGATGGTCGGCCCTGAGGACTGGAACAGTGCACGGAGATCTGCTCTTAGGCGGCTGGTCGGGTGCTGTGGGGGTCTGTAGACGGTGTAGAGCCGGAGGTCTCCATCGGCCACCCTAATGTCGACTCCGAGCGCTGTGAAGGAGTCATAGGGCACGAAGTCGACAGGCTGGTGGATGATGGTTCTGCGGACCATCACGGCGACTCCGCGGAACGGGTATCCCTGCTGGTTTGTTTCGTTCCGCTGGTATACTACGTAGCCCCCCATCTTGAGGTCTCTCTTGGCGAACGTTTCGCTGACCAGCAATATGTCCACATTCTGCTCTCTGAGGAAGTGACGGAGCAGGGCTTCCTTGCCGGTCAGCGATTGCGCATTCCAGAAAACTACCCTCAGTTTACGGTTGAATGCTAGCTGAGGGTAATGCTATCCTGAGGGCCTTGGCGACCGCTTGTGGTCCCTGGGCTGCAGCAGCTTGGAGCAAGGCGGCTATCATAGCCGCCAGGTCTTGGCCATCAGCCGGTGGGGCTGGTGTTCCGGCTGGTGCCTCTTCTTTGGAAGGAGGAGGAGCTTCCGCCGTCTTCTTCTTCTTCTTCTTTTTGTTCGCCTTCTTCTTGTTGGGGGCCGTGGCTGGTGGTTGGTCCCGGCCGCCCCGCTGTGTAGGAGCGTTTGCCGCCGCCATTAGGGACGCTGGCGCTGACTCCTCCACTTGGGGCTTGGGGACGCTGGCCCTCGTCTCAGGCCCCGGCTTCTTGGGTGTTGGGCGGGATTTTGCCCCAGCTTTCCAGAGTCTGAATTCCCTCAGGAAAACAGGGCATCTTCTGTAGTTCGCGGGATGGGGGCCCGCGCAGTTGGCGCAAGTGCATAGCTGGTCCTTGGGCCTTGGGCATTCGGCTGCTGGGTGGGAGCCTGCACAGCGGACGCACTTCTGCGGTCTGTGGCAGCCTTTGGAGTGATGGCGGAACCCCTGGCACCTGTGACACTGTGCAGGCCCGCTTTTGCCCCTCCATGCTTCAATCCTCACCGAGTTCATATAGAGGAGCTCAGTTACCCGGTAGAAGTGTGTGAAGTCTCGGGGGGGTCCGGCGAGCTGTATGAAGTATATACAGCCCGGTTTTCCCCCTCTCGCGTTTATCTGTTTGGCGTACTCGACCGGGTAGCCGAGCCCCTCGCACGCCTTCTTGATTTCTTCAACTGGTGTGTCGGATGGGAGACCGCGCAGTGCCACCTTCATACGCTTCTCCTTATCCAGCTGGTATACGTGCCACTCCAGCGGCACCCCTGCTTGCTCCAGTTTCTCTAGGTGGTTGTATACGCATCTATATTCGTCAGCGGTTTGGGGTTCAAAGCGAACTCCTTTCCCCAAATTTTTGGAGTTCGCTGGTCTTCCTAGTTCCTTGGCGATGTCTTCGCAAACTTTGTACCATTGGGGCAACACCGCCGCCTCGATGTGCGGGTACTTTTCTTTGCGCGGCTGTTGTGGTGGTTGGGGTTGCTGCTGCGCCTTCTTCTGCTTCTTGGGCACCTCGGCTGTATCTGCCGCGGCGGCTTTGGAAGCATATGAGGTCTGCGGGTCTGCTTGTGGCGGGGGCCCCAGGTTGGTGTGGGGCTCTTTGCTGGGTCCGGCTGCTGGTGGTTGCAGTTCCGCTGAGATGGGCTTCTGTGATGGGGGGTCCATTGCGGGGGGGCCCTGCTTGGTGGCTGGCCCTTCCGGTGGGGGGCTTGGTTGTAGCTGAGGTTCTGGTAGGGGCTCCGGTGGCTTGGGGCCCTGTCTCTGCTGCCTTTTAGGTTTGTGTCGCTGTGGTTGGGGCTCCTCTTGCGGGGGGCCCTGCTTCAGTTGTGGCTCCTTAGGTGAGGGGGGCGTCGTTTGCGAGGCTGGGGCCTCGGCTGCCATGGGTCGTGGTGGTTGGGGTTCCTCTTGCGGGGGGCCCTGCTCCTGTAGCGGGAAGACTTCTAGCCTCCTCTGGACCACCCCCTTCAGGCCGCATCTCACCAGGATTGAGGTGGGAGACGGGGCCTTCCAGGGGGCGATCATTGGGGGAGGCTGGTGTTGCTGCTGTGCGGGTGGTGTCCGCGGTGCATCGCCTCCTGCGGACCTAGATCGGCGGCGCAGTCTTGGGTCCCTCGGTGGCGTCGGCTTGTTGCAGGGTCTCTTCTGTTCTTGCCCCTGCGCTGGGCTCTCGACTGGTCTCTTTGGCGGCCTCAGTACGGCCGGGTTGGCCCTCAGGAACTCCAGGAATGGGAGGTCCTCGGGCTGGAGCTCTGTATGCATCCCTAGTAGATGGGATGAAATGCGGATGTAGGCGGCCATCCACGCCTTCAGGCCCGCCGATGCCAGTTCGGTCCCCATCATATGGGCCACTACAATCGTGTCAGATTGTAGTAGGTCCATTGGGGACTCGGGAGGGCCAGCGGGCGACACGGGCGAGAAGGGCCGCGTCGTCGGTTCCGGCAAAAGCTGGTCCGCTGTTTCCGTTGCTTCTGTGTCCTCAGGCCCCTCCAGGGCGGGGGTAGGGGCGCGGGAGGCGGGGGCGTCGCCGGCGGTGAACTCGGCGAGGTCTGGGTCCTCGCTGCCCTCCAGTGAGCCGGGGTCAAATCCGGGGGGTAGTTGGAAAAACCCTGATCCCCAACTACCCTCCATGTCCACCGGTGGCAGCGGTGATGCTCCCCGCCTCCGCGATGTCGATCTTGTTGATGAGGGTAGACCGCGAGACCGAGATCGCGGTCTACCCACGCGTTTCTTCTTTTCTTCCTCCATATGAAGGCGGCTTTTCGGGTTCGCGCGACGCTCGTCGCCGCCGGCTAAGCCAGTCCCCACATTCCCTCTCCCGGGGCGTCCGTTTTAGCGGGACCGGGATCGGGAGATGCGGCGAGGGCACACCAACGACGATGGCTCTGGTAACTACGCTGTCCCCTCCGGCGGGTGCCGGGCCGCGTTATTCGCCTATTTATTTATAATAAATAAATGCCGAATTGCGAGTGCAGTTGTACGTCCGAACGCTATGACTCCGAATGCTCCACCAACACACACACTCCTATTGGGGGCGCCACCTATTATATATATACTCCGGCTTAACCGTAACGCAGACCCTCATGTCGCGGGACGTTTTCTCGTAATAACACTTCCAACTTTTCACTTACTCGTTTATGATTAAACTAAATTTATAGTGAATTATATTATAATGATTATAATAAAATTGCACATGTATATTCTTTATGAATTGATATATCTATTTTAATAGAAGTTTTAAGTTTTGGAACGGCGTTAAACGAATGAGGTAACTTTACTTTTGGTATTATAGGTTGCGGACACCTCGGGTCTGTTTAAAAAGTGATTTTTCTTAATTAAAATCACATTTAACACTATTATGTGTCTTCCGGTTAAAAGCGAAGATACCATAGATATATGTGACACAATAACAATAGTAGAAAATTATAGTTATAATGTTATTTTGACTTGTTGTATTCACTGTCGTAAAACAGCCGTACCGCGCGACTTGGATTGCCTACTACGTTCAGCGGTTTGCTCTCTGTTGGTACACCGATGTAAAACGGGATAGGTATTTTATATTACGTTTATATAATTATGTTCTATTATAAATTACGATATCACCATTATCATGAATATTATTATAATTCTCACATGGTTAAACTCAACTCTCTTCTACCGAGGATCATACAAAGCGCGACACTCGACTCGGAGCGAGCGTGCGGGCATGGTAGGTAGAATCTCGTTTAGGTCAGGTATTTTATTTAGTTTTGGTCCGGCGTAAGTATTTATAATACATTAACGTATGATATTATTATCTGAATACGCCTAATATTAAATAAAACAGTAGTGTGTGTTGTTGAACTTAAGAATCTGTTTAGGTTGATATATTTATTTATATGTACTTACTTAATTATATTCATCATAGGAACACGAGAGAAGTCTTAGGCATACTGCTGAGTTACTATCATGTATGTTACCCATTTATTTATATATATAATTAAGTTAATATTAATATTTTTTCTAGTCCAGTCTCTCTATATTTACCTACCTTTCATGGGGGAGTGGGTGAGGTGATGGTGGATGTCCCTGTCTGTTTTATGCACTATTTGCGAATCCTTTACCTAATTGGGCAGTTCATCCTGGTAATTCGTCGTTATCAGTAGAGTAGGTCACAGCCTCACAGGTGTCAGGTGAGAGTGATGTAAAAGGTGGTGTGTCTGTGTGTGCGGGTTGCATGTGATTGTTTTAAAAGTATATATGGTGTTATTATTAGTAAAACTAACTAAGAATTGAGCGAGTTAAGTGTGAGAAATACATTGGATGGATTTGAAAAACGTGAGTACTTAATACATACATAATGATATAAAATATGTACTTTAATACCTACTTATTTAGGTTTGGGTTAGGGCGATGCTAGTCGATATGCTATGCGAGATGCTAGGCGAAGATGATGATGATGATGAATGATGATGATGATGATGATGATGATGGATGATTCTTGAAGAGAGGGAGAAAGAAATATGCTGTACTGGGAGGTGGTTAATCTATATATGTACTTATGCCTATTTTATACGAGTACATAGGTAGGTAGGTACATACCTATATTCTACAAGCTGTATTCGGCAAGGTCTACTTACTAATAATTAAGTTAAGTTAAATTTGCTTGGTGTACATTAATAATTGTGACGTAGGTACACAATGATGTGCGAGATCGGAATCTAAAGATTTAAAGATATATCTAGCTTGCTCTAGTATCAATATTATTATTAGCACACAAGAGGTTAAATAACAACTTTAAAGCCCTTTGCTTGTAAAACAAACAAAAATAACTAAGTACATACCTATATAAATTAAGTACATATTATAATTGTTGTTTTAGAGAGAGAGAGCTGGGCTGGCGTCAAACCACCGAAGCGGCGAACGAGATGGCTGCTTGCTGTTACAAGTTAGAAAATTGGACTTGCGGTGCGGGGTAAGTAAGATATCATTATATATAAATGTACTGACAGTGATATAGATAGATAGATAGATAGATATATATATATATTTTGGAGATATAGATCGATTGATTGTTTGTCCGTCTGTGTCGCTACTGAAACTTTGTATTGTAATCGCGTAGGTATCATAGAATTATTTGCGGCCCTGAAAAGGGCCTTTTTGTATTTGCGTACTACGGTAATACATGCGTTAGTACATATTACACGATGTCGCGCGCGGCGGGCAGGCAGCGCAAGCAGCAGAGCGCTTAACCACCGAAACCGTAGAGGGTGCGGCCCTGACGCTTCAGAGCGTAGACGACGTCCATGGCGGTGACGGTCTTCCTCTTGGCGTGCTCGGTGTAGGTGACCGCGTCACGGATCACGTTCTCGAGGAACACCTTGAGAACACCGCGGGTCTCCTCGTAGATCAGACCGGAGATACGCTTGACGCCACCTCTGCGGGCGAGACGACGGATGGCGGGCTTGGTGATACCCTGGATGTTATCACGGAGCACCTTCCTGTGACGCTTGGCTCCTCCTTTCCCCAGACCTTTACCTCCCTTACCGCGACCGGTCATTGCGACTTTTAGTTGAGATTAGACTTCTCAGATTAGAATACACGGAACACGACACACGACTTGCGGCGCGCGTCGACACGAGTGGAATAACAGGCGAGCCACGACCTGGTGCGATATTTATACGCTTTACCCTATTGCGGGGCGACGGGGGACGGGGTTAGAGATATCGGAGCATTAATATTTTTTGATTTACTTTTCATTCATTCATTCATTCATGAAATATACATACTTAATATAATATTGATAAATAATTTCATATGATATGGTTATTTACATTCATTTTGGGGATTTAAATAAATATCTACTTCATATTACTATTACAATAACTGCGACCGGCTCACGGAAGAGTGTAACTCTCTCTATTTCATTCTCCTCTAATATTTTTGTAAGCATTCAGTTAGTGGTAATAATTTTGTCGATATATAAAATTTGAATTTTCTATCTTGGTAAATCTATATTATTATGTCTTCACATACTTAGCGCGTAATATCATATCACGAATTTAATTCACTTTCCTTCCTTCCTTCCTTCCTTCTTTCCATTTTACTACACTACAAATTCTTATACTGGAAACAGGTTCGTAAATAAATAATATTATTATTTGTCTCGTGTTTCGCGGTTAATTGTATATGTATATGTACATAATATATATATATAGAGAGAGGTATACTACATCACCAGTATAGTATACTAATAGTGATCGATCGATTTATCTTCGTTTATCAGTGTTAGTTCAAAGAAACATTTGTTAATTTTCGAATCATGTGTGGCCCTGAAAAGGGCCTTTTGATATATATGACGGAAGCGTCACGTTCGCATGTCCAGGCGCAAAACGCGTGGTACAAAATATATAATAGATATAATGTAACCGCCGTATATGCGTTCGCGCAGACTGCATTCGGTGACGTAGCTCCGTGCCGGTTTAGGCACGTTCACCGCGGATCCTGCGAGCCAGCTGGATGTCCTTGGGCATGATGGTCACACGCTTGGCGTGGATGGCGCACAGGTTGGTGTCCTCGAAGAGACCTACTAGGTAAGCCTCGCTGGCCTCCTGGAGAGCCATAACGGCAGAGCTCTGGAAGCGCAGGTCGGTCTTGAAGTCCTGAGCGATCTCACGCACCAGACGCTGGAAGGGCAGCTTGCGGATCAGAAGCTCGGTGCTCTTCTGGTAGCGACGGATCTCACGGAGGGCGACGGTGCCGGGCCTGTAACGATGGGGCTTCTTGACGCCCCCGGTGGCTGGCGCGCTCTTGCGGGCCGCCTTGGTGGCGAGCTGTTTACGGGGCGCTTTACCACCGGTGGATTTACGAGCGGTCTGCTTGGTACGGGCCATTTCGAAAAATTACTACGATACGCGTGTACGTTACGTTAACGAGTCACGAGAGGGAATAAACGAAAAATTGCCCCGCGAGCGTCTTTTATATGTGCTCGTCGTCGGAAAGGGACGGAGTTAGTGTCCGTGTGAGCGAGATAGGTCTATAAAATTCACATACACGTCCGTCCCCCATGCCATGCCCCTCTTCCTTTCTCACAAACACGATTTCTGATTACAATAACATTGTTGAAATATTAATACTTTTTATTATATACTTACTTACATTTTATATATATATTTATTTTTAACAAATATGTGACCGATTTAAGTTAGCTAACTCAACCTAACCTAACCTAGGAGTTAGCTTATTAAATTCGGCAGAGTTAAGTTAGGTCTGGTTCAAAATAACAATATTTGACAGAGTTAGGTTAGCTAACCTAACCTAACTCCGCGGAACCTAACTTAATCTGACCTAACTCGATCGAACCTAACTTAACCTGACCTAACTCGATCGAACCTAACTTAACCTGACCTAACTCGATCGAACCTAACTTATTATAATATTTTTTTTTTTAATTACATAACTCAAACGTAACCTAACTTCGCGAAACCTAACCTAACCTAACTTATTTAGTAATTGTAACTTGATTAGCAATTTTAATATAACAAAACTTCCGTGAGAGACACGGACATATTAAATATATATTAAGAACGGTTCACTCGCGTATTTTAAGTCGAAAAAAAAAAAAAAAAAAAAAAAAAAACGCTCGGAATGTGAAACACCGCCGTACCGAGGAGTATCATCAGGTGCTTGCACTTGCTTTTGGAGGATACATGAGTAATATATTTAATTGTAACTTGAACCTAACCTATATTATTATTACATACGTGTTGATTGGTAATGTGTAAACAAATTATATTTAATTGATTTTTATCGACCGATTGACACCGTATGCACGGTTAGAAACTTCCTATATTATTTTCTGAACGTATTTGTGGCCCTGAAAAGGGCCTTTTTGGTTGATGTACAAACCACACTCTCAAAGCGTGTCGTGTGTCGTCGCAATACGAACTACCTAAACCCATTACACTAAAAGTGTATTGAGAAGACAGCAGACCGCATACGTACGAGGAACGACGTACGCTTACTTGGAGCTGGTGTACTTGGTGACGGCCTTGGTGCCTTCACTGACGGCGTGCTTGGCGAGCTCACCGGGCAGCAAGAGCCTCACGGAGGTCTGCACCTCCCTGCTGGTGATGGTGGACCTCTTGTTGTAGTGAGCGAGGCGGGAGGCCTCGGCGGCGATGCGCTCGAAGATATCGTTCACGAACGAGTTCATGATCGACATGGCCTTGCTGGAGATACCGGTGTCGGGGTGGACCTGCTTGAGCACCTTGTAGATGTAGATGGCGTAGCTCTCCTTGCGCTTATGCTTCTTCTTTTTCTTAGAGTCCGACTTGGAGATGTTCTTCTGGGCCTTGCCGGATTTCTTGGCGGCCTTACCGCTAGTCTTGGGTGGCATTGTGATATACTTAGTTAGTTAGATGCTTACAGTACGAGAGTCGAACTGGAAATGTAAAAATTTTTTTAGGATCGCTATTTTTGTTAGCGCAGCGAACGGGAAATAGGGGATTAAAGATCGAGCGTCGCGCTCGCGGTATCTCGACCAATAGCGTTCGTGTATCATTAGTATCGTCGTCGATCGGCATGGTGGGGAGTGCGAGCGCGTGTTGATATTACTTTACTTACATATTAATTAGTCATATTATTAATAAATAAATATCACCCGCCTGATGTGCGATGTATGATAAATAATAATAATAATGAGTTAACTAACCAACCAAAATATATTTGAAATCGTAGCTTATTTGATAACTATTGTTGTTGTTGTTGTTGTTGTTACAAGTGACACATTGCTGTAGCTGAGCAAGTAGGTGTAATATCTGTCTGCTGAGCCATCCATCACAGCATAATTGAAAGTCTAGAGAGTCGGAGGACACATAGAGACAATAAACGTAATAAATAATAAAAAGGGGATGAGTGTGTATACATTCCGCCAAATATTTCTCTACGAATATCGAATATAAGTATCTATCTAATCTCATTATAATTCATTCATAATTTATAGATCTATCGAAAAAATGAATGACATCATATACGTATGCGTTATGCCATGAAACTTATAAAGTTTACACAGAATCATATTGTGGCCCTGAAAAGGGCCTTTTGTAACGGTCACTCGGGCGGGCGGGAATATAACAGAGGCCGCGTGCGTTACAAGGTGTACGCACGAGACAAATGTACACATCCACACCAATCGCCGGGTGCTACCGCTAGAGATGGATGTAGCCAGAAGAGAAGTGTGGACACTTAAGCCTTCTTCTCGGTCTTCTTGGGCAGGAGCACGGCCTGAATGTTAGGCAGCACACCACCCTGGGCGATGGTCACACCGGAGAGGAGCTTGTTCAACTCTTCGTCGTTGCGGATCGCCAGCTGGAGATGCCTAGGGATGATTCTGGTCTTCTTGTTGTCGCGAGCGGCGTTGCCTGCCAACTCGAGAACTTCAGCGGCCAGGTATTCCATGACGGCGGCCAGGTACACCGGGGCACCGGCACCGACGCGCTCGGCGTAGTTGCCCTTGCGTAGAAGCCTGTGGATACGGCCGACGGGGAACTGGAGTCCGGCACGGTTAGAACGGGACTTTGCCTTTCCCTTAACCTTGCCACCTTTACCGCGTCCAGACATGTTTAAAGAGATTAAAGTTTAGTTTACACACAACGAACGAACCAACGAGAGCACGTATTGCACGTGAGTGAGTCGGGACAAGAATATTTTTTTTCGCCATGCGCGCCCTAAGCTATATAGTCTCACGGAGCGCGCTGATAGTGGGGATATAACGAGCCGACATAACACGAGACCGATCGACCAATCAACGCCCCGAGTGCAAGAGCGCGAATTAGAGAGAGATAGAGATAAAATAAAAACAATAAATAAATTAAATTAACAAAATATTCTATAAGTAAGTTCTATATCTATAGGCATATACATATGTATGTATGTATGTATGTGTATAGATAACTAAATATTGTTTGAAATGTAAGACTTCATCATCATATCATATTATGTGTAAATTCATGATTCATGAAAACCTAATCTAATATATCCGTCTATCAGTGAGATCATCATCATCATATTGATGACTTTTGTGCCTTGAGATTCGACTTTTTCCGATGCCGATCCGAACACCTATTGTTGTATGTTTATAACTTAGATTTTTGTTGATCAATCAATCAATCGATCGATCGACTCTTGTATGTGCTCATTGCAATGAAACAGAGGCGATATGAACCTTTGAATACATTTGTTAGCCCTGAAAAGGGCTTTTTGATGTGCGTATAACGCGCACAGGCGTATGACGTGAGTCGAGAAGAGGCGACACGTCGTCGTCGTATAATATTTATAGCAACGACAATCGACATCTCCTCTACCATCACGACTACTACCGCGACCGATGTAAGGACGACGACGACAATATGGCGCAGTCTTCTTACTTCTTCGAGGCAGCCTTCTTAGCGGCGGGCTTCGCTTTGGGAGCGGCCGCAGCCTTCTTCGGCTTGGGAGCTTTAGGCTTCTTGGTCGGCGGCTTCGCGGTCTTCTTGGCCTTAGGCGCGGCGGCGCTCTTGCCCTTGGCGGGGGTGGAAGGTTTCTTCGCTGCGGGCTTCTTTTTGGCGGCGGCGGCCTTCTTGTCCTTCGTGGCGGCCTTAGGCTTGGCCGGGGATGCGGCGGCCTTCTTAGCCTTAGCGGGCTTTGCTGCGGCGGGCTTCTTAGCGGCGGCTGATGATTTAGCGCTAGATTTCTTGGCCGCGGCGGGCTTCTTGCCGGCGGATGATGTCTTCGACTCCAGTTTGAACGAACCGGACGCGCCCTTGCCTTTGGTCTGTATGAGTGCGCCGGATTCGACTGCGCTCTTCAAATATTTTCTGATGAAAGGTGCCAGTTTCTCGGCGTCGACCTTGTACTGGGCGGCGATGTATTTCTTGATAGCCTGCAGGGACGAACCGCTCCTCTCCTTCAGCTCCTTGATGGCGCTGTTAACCATCTCGGACGTCTTAGGGTGGGTGGGCTTCGCCTTAGGCTTCTTAGCGCCTGCGGAGGCGGACGCCTTAGGCTTCTTCGCGGGCGTCGCCGGGGCGGGAGCGTCGGCTGCAACTGCGGTATCGGCCATATTTAAAAAAAAAAGTAAAATAGGATGTGTAGTTACAAATTAGTAAATCGCACGAACGATCTGCGCAAAGAGAGAGAACAGCGGACGCGTGTAAGCGGAGCGCTGCGCTGGCGAGTACTAAACACTCCTATTGGGGGCGCCACCTATTATATATATACTCCGGCTTAACCGTAACGCAGACCCTCATGTCGCGGGACGTTTTCTCGTAATAACACTTCCAACTTTTCACTTACTCGTTTATGATTAAACTAAATTTATAGTGAATTATATTATAATGATTATAATAAAATTGCACATGTATATTCTTTATGAATTGATATATCTATTTTAATAGAAGTTTTAAGTTTTGGAACGGCGTTAAACGAATGAGGTAACTTTACTTTTGGTATTATAGGTTGCGGACACCTCGGGTCTGTTTAAAAAGTGATTTTTCTTAATTAAAATCACATTTAACACTATTATGTGTCTTCCGGTTAAAAGCGAAGATACCATAGATATATGTGACACAATAACAATAGTAGAAAATTATAGTTATAATGTTATTTTGACTTGTTGTATTCACTGTCGTAAAACAGCCGTACCGCGCGACTTGGATTGCCTACTACGTTCAGCGGTTTGCTCTCTGTTGGTACACCGATGTAAAACGGGATAGGTATTTTATATTACGTTTATATAATTATGTTCTATTATAAATTACGATATCACCATTATCATGAATATTATTATAATTCTCACATGGTTAAACTCAACTCTCTTCTACCGAGGATCATACAAAGCGCGACACTCGACTCGGAGCGAGCGTGCGGGCATGGTAGGTAGAATCTCGTTTAGGTCAGGTATTTTATTTAGTTTTGGTCCGGCGTAAGTATTTATAATACATTAACGTATGATATTATTATCTGAATACGCCTAATATTAAATAAAACAGTAGTGTGTGTTGTTGAACTTAAGAATCTGTTTAGGTTGATATATTTATTTATATGTACTTACTTAATTATATTCATCATAGGAACACGAGAGAAGTCTTAGGCATACTGCTGAGTTACTATCATGTATGTTACCCATTTATTTATATATATAATTAAGTTAATATTAATATTTTTTCTAGTCCAGTCTCTCTATATTTACCTACCTTTCATGGGGGAGTGGGTGAGGTGATGGTGGATGTCCCTGTCTGTTTTATGCACTATTTGCGAATCCTTTACCTAATTGGGCAGTTCATCCTGGTAATTCGTCGTTATCAGTAGAGTAGGTCACAGCCTCACAGGTGTCAGGTGAGAGTGATGTAAAAGGTGGTGTGTCTGTGTGTGCGGGTTGCATGTGATTGTTTTAAAAGTATATATGGTGTTATTATTAGTAAAACTAACTAAGAATTGAGCGAGTTAAGTGTGAGAAATACATTGGATGGATTTGAAAAACGTGAGTACTTAATACATACATAATGATATAAAATATGTACTTTAATACCTACTTATTTAGGTTTGGGTTAGGGCGATGCTAGTCGATATGCTATGCGAGATGCTAGGCGAAGATGATGATGATGATGAATGATGATGATGATGATGATGATGATGGATGATTCTTGAAGAGAGGGAGAAAGAAATATGCTGTACTGGGAGGTGGTTAATCTATATATGTACTTATGCCTATTTTATACGAGTACATAGGTAGGTAGGTACATACCTATATTCTACAAGCTGTATTCGGCAAGGTCTACTTACTAATAATTAAGTTAAGTTAAATTTGCTTGGTGTACATTAATAATTGTGACGTAGGTACACAATGATGTGCGAGATCGGAATCTAAAGATTTAAAGATATATCTAGCTTGCTCTAGTATCAATATTATTATTAGCACACAAGAGGTTAAATAACAACTTTAAAGCCCTTTGCTTGTAAAACAAACAAAAATAACTAAGTACATACCTATATAAATTAAGTACATATTATAATTGTTGTTTTAGAGAGAGAGAGCTGGGCTGGCGTCAAACCACCGAAGCGGCGAACGAGATGGCTGCTTGCTGTTACAAGTTAGAAAATTGGACTTGCGGTGCGGGGTAAGTAAGATATCATTATATATAAATGTACTGACAGTGATATAGATAGATAGATAGATAGATATATATATATATTTTGGAGATATAGATCGATTGATTGTTTGTCCGTCTGTGTCGCTACTGAAACTTTGTATTGTAATCGCGTAGGTATCATAGAATTATTTGCGGCCCTGAAAAGGGCCTTTTTGTATTTGCGTACTACGGTAATACATGCGTTAGTACATATTACACGATGTCGCGCGCGGCGGGCAGGCAGCGCAAGCAGCAGAGCGCTTAACCACCGAAACCGTAGAGGGTGCGGCCCTGACGCTTCAGAGCGTAGACGACGTCCATGGCGGTGACGGTCTTCCTCTTGGCGTGCTCGGTGTAGGTGACCGCGTCACGGATCACGTTCTCGAGGAACACCTTGAGAACACCGCGGGTCTCCTCGTAGATCAGACCGGAGATACGCTTGACGCCACCTCTGCGGGCGAGACGACGGATGGCGGGCTTGGTGATACCCTGGATGTTATCACGGAGCACCTTCCTGTGACGCTTGGCTCCTCCTTTCCCCAGACCTTTACCTCCCTTACCGCGACCGGTCATTGCGACTTTTAGTTGAGATTAGACTTCTCAGATTAGAATACACGGAACACGACACACGACTTGCGGCGCGCGTCGACACGAGTGGAATAACAGGCGAGCCTTTTTTTTTTTTTTTTTTTTTTTTTTTTTTATAACATGGAAATCTGAGTCGGCCGGAAAAATCCGGCCCTATTACTCATTACCCTAAAGGCAAAAGTTTTTTATAGCTAGTTCAACCTAATACTAACTATTTATACAATACAATATTTACAATAACCTAACACTAAGCTAATACCTAACTTTTAGCTTTCAAATTATATTAACAATTCTCATGAGCTATATTTTACAAGACCATATTTACATATATTTATTTAATTGTTTACAACATAACTGTAATTTTAAATTAGAAATTAGAATTAAGTCAAATCCAAACAAAAATCCCTATAATAATAGTTTTGCAAACAATTTTGAGAGTTTTTATACATTTCCAGGATTACATTTTACATAACAACAAACAGTTTATTACTATACACACTAGTGGCGAGCGTACATACGAGCAAACGAGCGTTTGACAATTGATAGACAATTGATAGACAATTGATAGACAATTGATAGACAATTGATGGACAAAAGGATGGACACGCGGCATTGGCCGCGCCTCCACCAACCCGCGGTGGTGGCCCCGCCCATGCCACGCCTCCCGCTACCTTACACTTATACACACATAAACTATTTATAGTATCTTAACTTGGATACACAGTGTAATTATTTTTAAACTAAGTTTTTGGGCATATGCCCAGATTTAGATGGAGGTCGGATGGGGTGGAACACTTGATATGGGAGAGAGCAGGGTAAACGCGGTGGGGGGGGAGAACCACCCTCACTAGTCATGGCAATATTAGGCAGAGACAGTGACTCACCTTCCGATAAATTTGGCAGGTACGTTCTACCTTCATCAAATTCATGTCCTTTATTATTTGCGGCTTTTGCTTCCTCATCACATTCCCTTTCCATGTTAATTGTGATGGTGAAAATATCGTCCTCGTCCGTTAACACGTTTCTTGGCCTACGTTTATCTTTCGTTACTCCCGGGATTGGGTCGTATTTTGCTGCTTTAACTATTAGGGGGTTTGAGCTATGTACCGCCTTGTCAAAATAACGCCTAGAATTTTCTTGAAAGAACTTTGCTATGGAGGGCATGCTCAAATCGGCATGTATCCTAATGTTCCTAATATAGTGGGGGGCACCAGCAGCCCTCCTCAGGAACTTGTTCTGAACAGTTTGTAAGGTCCTAATTTTGGCCTGCGAGGCATGTGCAAAGGCCACGCTGGCATAGGAAAACACAGGTCTTATGCACGTTTTGTATATGGTCATTTTGTTCCTTAAGGAGAGCTTGCTCCTGGCCCCCACCAGGCAGGTCAGTCTTGACACATAGAAGACAGCTTTATTCCTTACCGACTTGATGTGTTCCCCAAAATTGAGCTTTCTGTCCAGCGTTACTCCGAGGTATTTGGCTGACTCAACCCACGGTATCCGCTGGCCAAAAAGCTCAATATGCCCATGCTTTTCAATTTGCTCGTAGTAGTGCATCCTTCTACTAAACAACATGGCAGCGCTTTTTTCCGGATTTACCTCAATCCTCCACTCCCGACACCAGTTCCCAAGGGAGTCAGTGGCTTGGCGGAGGAGAGAGGCCAACCTCGTTGGACGTGTTGACGTGGCAAAGATCGCCGTGTCATCCGCGAATAACGCGTAGTTGACCTCGGCGATCCTTGGCACGTCATTAACAAAGAGCGTGAATAGTACCGGAGAGAGCACGGAGCCTTGAGGGACTCCGGCATTGATGGGGTGTAGGGGGGACAAGGACCCCTCCACTTTGTATCTAAACCCACGGTTTTGTAGAAAGTCATTAATCAAATGTACCAAGCGGTCCGGGAGACTGTACCTGAAGAGTTTTAGGATCAACCCACTGTGCCATACTTTATCGAACGCTTTCGCGATATCGAGAAAGACGGCAGCAGTGGGGACCGATTTTTTCCAGCCGGTCAGCCAGTACAAGATATGTTCTGTCATACGGTGGACCTGATGGGTGCATGAGTGTCCAGTTCTGAATCCGAATTGTTCGTTTATGATTAGTTGTTTCTCTTGAATGAACTCCCCTATTCTTAATTGTATTACTCGTTCGTAGAGCTTTCCTAAAGAGCTTAATAGGCTAATTGGTCTATAACTAGTCGGATAGATCCTTGACTTACCTGGTTTATGTATACCAATTACGTGCGCCACCTTCCATTGCGCAGGGAAGTGGCTATTTAACAGTGCTGCATTGAATACGTCTACTAAGTAGTGGATGAGCTTTTCAGGGAAGGCGCGCAGCAACCTATTTGGTAGCCCGTCAGCCCCTGGAGCCTTTTTAATCTTAAGTTTGCGAATTAGGAATCCTATTTCTGTAAAGGAGGTAGCCCTTATCATTGGGCTACTAGGTTGAAGCACTAACTTTTCACGCACCTCCTTCTCAACCGCCGCCGTGCGTTCCGGGTCGTGAGGCTCCTTGCTCAGGGAGCATTGGGCCTCAAGACTGGAGGCCAGACATTCGGCTTTTTCCGTATCAGAGAAGGCTGGAGGGTGATTTGGGGGCGCATCCGGAATGGTTAATGGAGGCAATTGGGTCATTGTATCTATTTTAAAGGATCTAATGAGTTTCCAATAAGCCTGATGGTTTGGAGAAATTTCATTAAGTAAGTTTTCCCATCTATCGTTCCTAAATTCCCTCACACCTTTCCTAAAATCTTTAGTGATCTTATTAACAATAGCTTTATGTTGGGGTGAGGGACAAATATCGTAGGCCCTTACGGCGGCATTTTTCTGTTTTTTCAACTCTTGTAGTTGAAGCGGCAACTTCCACCTGTTATAATCCGCCTCATCCGTAATTTGTTTACTGTGGCGAGTCATCAAATCAGATAACTCTGTCGTTAGATAGGAGATAGCATAGTCAGTGTCCTCTCTAGACAAAATTTTTGTCGGGAGGTTCTTTATTAAGTCTGAGTCCTCTCCGGCAAGCTCCTTGCTGACGCCGTCCCAGTCGGTGACCAGCTTAGTGTCAGGGGTGGCTGACGGAGAGGGACCCAGTCCTAAAATAACGGGTCTATGATCTGAGGTCATAGCATGAATAACATCAATTGAACGGAATCTCAAGGCAACATTCTTGAGTAAGAAAATGTCTAATATGTCAGGATTTTTACCAACATCGGGTGGAAAGTGAGTGGGCTCTAATGGGGTTATAATGTCTACTCTCAATAAGTCAGCATCTTTCGCTGATGATGTAAGTTTGTAAAGCTCCCTACCATTTACATTAGTCGCACTACAGTTCCACAGAGCGTGCTTTGCGTTGAGATCGCCAGCCACAATGACTGATTCACTCAACCCAAAGACACTCTCTAAATCGGACCTCAGTACGGCCTTTGAAGGCGGGAGATAAGCTGATACCAGGGTTATAGCTTGGTGGCCAGTCATAGCTAGCCTACAGGCTGAGATTTCCAGGTTTTCTAGGTTTGGCAACTGAATAGGTGAGCAGTGAAGGGTTTTCTTAAAATAAATAAGAGTCCCCCCCCCTCTGCCACCCATTCGGTCATTTCTAATAATATTATAGTTGGCTATTTTCGGGTCTCTATGGGCTGGCTTTAAAAAAGTTTCCTGAATAAGAAATACGTCTAGATTATGCTCCCTAAGGAGACTACTGATTTCCTCGCGTTTGTCTTTCATACTGTTAGCATTGAATATTCCTAGGGATAGGGAGCGCGGGGCTGTTCTAGCATTTGAAGTGGGTAAGTTTCGAGAAGGAATACTATCCATTAAGGGTTAATAAAGTTTTTGAGTTGCCTGAACAGCCCCTCATGTAGGAGCATGATGCTAAGTCGCTGAGAGGGTTCAGAAACACTTCTGAGCTCAGCAGCTACTTGCCGTACCTGTGTAATGTCTACTTTAGTCGCTAGATCGATCAGCAGACTTAAGTCTGCCATGTCTGCTAGTTTGTCAGGCTGCGAGGGGGAATCCCTCACCCCTGGGGCCCGACTGGGCGGGTTAATCATCGCCTCCATTTCCGCGCTGGGATTGGGGTTTGCCTGACTAAATTGGGTATTTACCCAGGACTTTTTGGGCTTCCTTATTGTAGGGAAGTCTCTGTCATTTGTCATCGTAGCGTCTTGGGTGTTTTTGGGTAATTCCCCATTATGGGTATTCCCCCAAATCACCCTACGCTTGGGTCTGGGACACTCCAAGCATCCACGGTAGTTTCCTGTATGGTCTTGGTTGCAGTTCGCACACTTAACGGGTACTTTAATTTTCCCATTTTCATCCTTGTTTGGGCACGCCCTAGACTCGTGTTCGCCTGCACATGCGACGCAACGCGGGTCCAGCTTACAGTATTTGGATGAGTGTCCCCATCCCTGACAGTTATAACACTGGGTAGCATAGCCCGTCTTTCTTGGGGGCTCTGCTATCACCCCACTTAGTCCACATACAGCTTTAACATTGAAAATGTCTAGCCCTTTTGGAGTGCGCTCGCATACTGCTAACACACAGTTAAGGGCTGACTTATCCCTATTTCGGTGCATCCTGTGCACACTTATCACCGGGAAACCTTGCTCAATCAAATCTTCCTTTATAAAATCAATATCTAACTCTACATCAAGCCCCTTAATAACGACTCTGATGTTCTTTTCGTCATCTAGGGCATAAGTATAGTACCCCTTACCTAAGAGCTTTTCCCAGGCCCTAAACTGTCCCTTATTTTGTGTGTATAGGACTAGGCCTTTCCTAGCCATCACTGCCTTGACAAAATTTAATTTTATTCTATTAGCCTCCCTTGACAAGTGATTCCACCTACCTTTATGTTTAATTACAATAATTGGGGGCCGCTTTTCTTTCTTTGCGGTCTCCACCTCCATTTCATCATTTACAATATCATTACTGTTTGCTCTAGCTAGTAAAACCTGAGGGCTCGGGGCTGCCGGGCTGGGGGGGGAGGGGGGAGACGCGCCTCCCTGACTTACAACTTCATCCTGGGTCAATGCCCCTGCCTGACCCAGAGGCAGGGGTTGAGTATCCTGAGGGGAGGGAGAAGGGGCCGCGGCAGGGGGGGGGGAGGGCGATGACCTCCTCGCGTCCGCCGGGGACCTGTCCCTGACATTTTTCTTATCATTATTGTCTACATTTTGAGACTTACCTATTTCCGTCAGGGGGGGGACGGTACCATTTGCCTTTTGCTTGTTTTTCCTATTTCTTCGCCGGGCCTTAAGCTCGCGGGCTATTTCACTGTCTTTACCTAGCACGTCTCTCTCGGACGAGGAAGATGATGAATCCACAGAGGTGCTTGACCTGACTTCAATCTCCATTTCGGAGCTAATTTCCTCCTCTTCAGGGAGCGTACTAAATACATTTGATGTAGGCAGGTTTACCTGGTACGTTGGCACATATGCCGGAGAGCTGGGGGGTTCGGTGAACACCACCCCGCCTTTAGTTGTGACATCTGCCACTGTCTCGACCTGCGAGTTTGAATTCGACTGTACACTGTTTTCCACCTCCTTTTGGACCTCCATCCAAACCAGATCCCAGTCCACACCTTGGGAGGCTAGTTTGGCCCTAATCTTACCTTGCAATGTTACATCCATTTTATCGAACACAATATTTACACTTACAAACTAACTAACTAATATCGTCACTATCGAAAAACACTATATACTAAATTCACTTAGAGTCTCTATCTCCACTCGTCCATTTCGTAACTAATTACTTCGTATTCACACAAATCACTAAGAGCACTAAGCTGCTGACACACACAGGCACACGGAGCAATGCTCGACGTGGCAGGGCGTAAGAGAACGATGCACGCGGAGCCAGGCTCGACGCGGCGGTAAGCGAGCGGTATTCAGTAAAGCACGCGTGCGCTCGGCGCGGCGTCCGGAGCGGGAATCCAACAGGCGAGCCACGACCTGGTGCGATATTTATACGCTTTACCCTATTGCGGGGCGACGGGGGACGGGGTTAGAGATATCGGAGCATTAATATTTTTTGATTTACTTTTCATTCATTCATTCATTCATGAAATATACATACTTAATATAATATTGATAAATAATTTCATATGATATGGTTATTTACATTCATTTTGGGGATTTAAATAAATATCTACTTCATATTACTATTACAATAACTGCGACCGGCTCACGGAAGAGTGTAACTCTCTCTATTTCATTCTCCTCTAATATTTTTGTAAGCATTCAGTTAGTGGTAATAATTTTGTCGATATATAAAATTTGAATTTTCTATCTTGGTAAATCTATATTATTATGTCTTCACATACTTAGCGCGTAATATCATATCACGAATTTAATTCACTTTCCTTCCTTCCTTCCTTCCTTCTTTCCATTTTACTACACTACAAATTCTTATACTGGAAACAGGTTCGTAAATAAATAATATTATTATTTGTCTCGTGTTTCGCGGTTAATTGTATATGTATATGTACATAATATATATATATAGAGAGAGGTATACTACATCACCAGTATAGTATACTAATAGTGATCGATCGATTTATCTTCGTTTATCAGTGTTAGTTCAAAGAAACATTTGTTAATTTTCGAATCATGTGTGGCCCTGAAAAGGGCCTTTTGATATATATGACGGAAGCGTCACGTTCGCATGTCCAGGCGCAAAACGCGTGGTACAAAATATATAATAGATATAATGTAACCGCCGTATATGCGTTCGCGCAGACTGCATTCGGTGACGTAGCTCCGTGCCGGTTTAGGCACGTTCACCGCGGATCCTGCGAGCCAGCTGGATGTCCTTGGGCATGATGGTCACACGCTTGGCGTGGATGGCGCACAGGTTGGTGTCCTCGAAGAGACCTACTAGGTAAGCCTCGCTGGCCTCCTGGAGAGCCATAACGGCAGAGCTCTGGAAGCGCAGGTCGGTCTTGAAGTCCTGAGCGATCTCACGCACCAGACGCTGGAAGGGCAGCTTGCGGATCAGAAGCTCGGTGCTCTTCTGGTAGCGACGGATCTCACGGAGGGCGACGGTGCCGGGCCTGTAACGATGGGGCTTCTTGACGCCCCCGGTGGCTGGCGCGCTCTTGCGGGCCGCCTTGGTGGCGAGCTGTTTACGGGGCGCTTTACCACCGGTGGATTTACGAGCGGTCTGCTTGGTACGGGCCATTTCGAAAAATTACTACGATACGCGTGTACGTTACGTTAACGAGTCACGAGAGGGAATAAACGAAAAATTGCCCCGCGAGCGTCTTTTATATGTGCTCGTCGTCGGAAAGGGACGGAGTTAGTGTCCGTGTGAGCGAGATAGGTCTATAAAATTCACATACACGTCCGTCCCCCATGCCATGCCCCTCTTCCTTTCTCACAAACACGATTTCTGATTACAATAACATTGTTGAAATATTAATACTTTTTATTATATACTTACTTACATTTTATATATATATTTATTTTTAACAAATATGTGACCGATTTAAGTTAGCTAACTCAACCTAACCTAACCTAGGAGTTAGCTTATTAAATTCGGCAGAGTTAAGTTAGGTCTGGTTCAAAATAACAATATTTGACAGAGTTAGGTTAGCTAACCTAACCTAACTCCGCGGAACCTAACTTAATCTGACCTAACTCGATCGAACCTAACTTAACCTGACCTAACTCGATCGAACCTAACTTAACCTGACCTAACTCGATCGAACCTAACTTATTATAATATTTTTTTTTTTAATTACATAACTCAAACGTAACCTAACTTCGCGAAACCTAACCTAACCTAACTTATTTAGTAATTGTAACTTGATTAGCAATTTTAATATAACAAAACTTCCGTGAGAGACACGGACATATTAAATATATATTAAGAACGGTTCACTCGCGTATTTTAAGTCGAAAAAAAAAAAAAAAAAAAAAAAAAAACGCTCGGAATGTGAAACACCGCCGTACCGAGGAGTATCATCAGGTGCTTGCACTTGCTTTTGGAGGATACATGAGTAATATATTTAATTGTAACTTGAACCTAACCTATATTATTATTACATACGTGTTGATTGGTAATGTGTAAACAAATTATATTTAATTGATTTTTATCGACCGATTGACACCGTATGCACGGTTAGAAACTTCCTATATTATTTTCTGAACGTATTTGTGGCCCTGAAAAGGGCCTTTTTGGTTGATGTACAAACCACACTCTCAAAGCGTGTCGTGTGTCGTCGCAATACGAACTACCTAAACCCATTACACTAAAAGTGTATTGAGAAGACAGCAGACCGCATACGTACGAGGAACGACGTACGCTTACTTGGAGCTGGTGTACTTGGTGACGGCCTTGGTGCCTTCACTGACGGCGTGCTTGGCGAGCTCACCGGGCAGCAAGAGCCTCACGGAGGTCTGCACCTCCCTGCTGGTGATGGTGGACCTCTTGTTGTAGTGAGCGAGGCGGGAGGCCTCGGCGGCGATGCGCTCGAAGATATCGTTCACGAACGAGTTCATGATCGACATGGCCTTGCTGGAGATACCGGTGTCGGGGTGGACCTGCTTGAGCACCTTGTAGATGTAGATGGCGTAGCTCTCCTTGCGCTTATGCTTCTTCTTTTTCTTAGAGTCCGACTTGGAGATGTTCTTCTGGGCCTTGCCGGATTTCTTGGCGGCCTTACCGCTAGTCTTGGGTGGCATTGTGATATACTTAGTTAGTTAGATGCTTACAGTACGAGAGTCGAACTGGAAATGTAAAAATTTTTTTAGGATCGCTATTTTTGTTAGCGCAGCGAACGGGAAATAGGGGATTAAAGATCGAGCGTCGCGCTCGCGGTATCTCGACCAATAGCGTTCGTGTATCATTAGTATCGTCGTCGATCGGCATGGTGGGGAGTGCGAGCGCGTGTTGATATTACTTTACTTACATATTAATTAGTCATATTATTAATAAATAAATATCACCCGCCTGATGTGCGATGTATGATAAATAATAATAATAATGAGTTAACTAACCAACCAAAATATATTTGAAATCGTAGCTTATTTGATAACTATTGTTGTTGTTGTTGTTGTTGTTACAAGTGACACATTGCTGTAGCTGAGCAAGTAGGTGTAATATCTGTCTGCTGAGCCATCCATCACAGCATAATTGAAAGTCTAGAGAGTCGGAGGACACATAGAGACAATAAACGTAATAAATAATAAAAAGGGGATGAGTGTGTATACATTCCGCCAAATATTTCTCTACGAATATCGAATATAAGTATCTATCTAATCTCATTATAATTCATTCATAATTTATAGATCTATCGAAAAAATGAATGACATCATATACGTATGCGTTATGCCATGAAACTTATAAAGTTTACACAGAATCATATTGTGGCCCTGAAAAGGGCCTTTTGTAACGGTCACTCGGGCGGGCGGGAATATAACAGAGGCCGCGTGCGTTACAAGGTGTACGCACGAGACAAATGTACACATCCACACCAATCGCCGGGTGCTACCGCTAGAGATGGATGTAGCCAGAAGAGAAGTGTGGACACTTAAGCCTTCTTCTCGGTCTTCTTGGGCAGGAGCACGGCCTGAATGTTAGGCAGCACACCACCCTGGGCGATGGTCACACCGGAGAGGAGCTTGTTCAACTCTTCGTCGTTGCGGATCGCCAGCTGGAGATGCCTAGGGATGATTCTGGTCTTCTTGTTGTCGCGAGCGGCGTTGCCTGCCAACTCGAGAACTTCAGCGGCCAGGTATTCCATGACGGCGGCCAGGTACACCGGGGCACCGGCACCGACGCGCTCGGCGTAGTTGCCCTTGCGTAGAAGCCTGTGGATACGGCCGACGGGGAACTGGAGTCCGGCACGGTTAGAACGGGACTTTGCCTTTCCCTTAACCTTGCCACCTTTACCGCGTCCAGACATGTTTAAAGAGATTAAAGTTTAGTTTACACACAACGAACGAACCAACGAGAGCACGTATTGCACGTGAGTGAGTCGGGACAAGAATATTTTTTTTCGCCATGCGCGCCCTAAGCTATATAGTCTCACGGAGCGCGCTGATAGTGGGGATATAACGAGCCGACATAACACGAGACCGATCGACCAATCAACGCCCCGAGTGCAAGAGCGCGAATTAGAGAGAGATAGAGATAAAATAAAAACAATAAATAAATTAAATTAACAAAATATTCTATAAGTAAGTTCTATATCTATAGGCATATACATATGTATGTATGTATGTATGTGTATAGATAACTAAATATTGTTTGAAATGTAAGACTTCATCATCATATCATATTATGTGTAAATTCATGATTCATGAAAACCTAATCTAATATATCCGTCTATCAGTGAGATCATCATCATCATATTGATGACTTTTGTGCCTTGAGATTCGACTTTTTCCGATGCCGATCCGAACACCTATTGTTGTATGTTTATAACTTAGATTTTTGTTGATCAATCAATCAATCGATCGATCGACTCTTGTATGTGCTCATTGCAATGAAACAGAGGCGATATGAACCTTTGAATACATTTGTTAGCCCTGAAAAGGGCTTTTTGATGTGCGTATAACGCGCACAGGCGTATGACGTGAGTCGAGAAGAGGCGACACGTCGTCGTCGTATAATATTTATAGCAACGACAATCGACATCTCCTCTACCATCACGACTACTACCGCGACCGATGTAAGGACGACGACGACAATATGGCGCAGTCTTCTTACTTCTTCGAGGCAGCCTTCTTAGCGGCGGGCTTCGCTTTGGGAGCGGCCGCAGCCTTCTTCGGCTTGGGAGCTTTAGGCTTCTTGGTCGGCGGCTTCGCGGTCTTCTTGGCCTTAGGCGCGGCGGCGCTCTTGCCCTTGGCGGGGGTGGAAGGTTTCTTCGCTGCGGGCTTCTTTTTGGCGGCGGCGGCCTTCTTGTCCTTCGTGGCGGCCTTAGGCTTGGCCGGGGATGCGGCGGCCTTCTTAGCCTTAGCGGGCTTTGCTGCGGCGGGCTTCTTAGCGGCGGCTGATGATTTAGCGCTAGATTTCTTGGCCGCGGCGGGCTTCTTGCCGGCGGATGATGTCTTCGACTCCAGTTTGAACGAACCGGACGCGCCCTTGCCTTTGGTCTGTATGAGTGCGCCGGATTCGACTGCGCTCTTCAAATATTTTCTGATGAAAGGTGCCAGTTTCTCGGCGTCGACCTTGTACTGGGCGGCGATGTATTTCTTGATAGCCTGCAGGGACGAACCGCTCCTCTCCTTCAGCTCCTTGATGGCGCTGTTAACCATCTCGGACGTCTTAGGGTGGGTGGGCTTCGCCTTAGGCTTCTTAGCGCCTGCGGAGGCGGACGCCTTAGGCTTCTTCGCGGGCGTCGCCGGGGCGGGAGCGTCGGCTGCAACTGCGGTATCGGCCATATTTAAAAAAAAAAGTAAAATAGGATGTGTAGTTACAAATTAGTAAATCGCACGAACGATCTGCGCAAAGAGAGAGAACAGCGGACGCGTGTAAGCGGAGCGCTGCGCTGGCGAGTACTAAACACTCCTATTGGGGGCGCCACCTATTATATATATACTCCGGCTTAACCGTAACGCAGACCCTCATGTCGCGGGACGTTTTCTCGTAATAACACTTCCAACTTTTCACTTACTCGTTTATGATTAAACTAAATTTATAGTGAATTATATTATAATGATTATAATAAAATTGCACATGTATATTCTTTATGAATTGATATATCTATTTTAATAGAAGTTTTAAGTTTTGGAACGGCGTTAAACGAATGAGGTAACTTTACTTTTGGTATTATAGGTTGCGGACACCTCGGGTCTGTTTAAAAAGTGATTTTTCTTAATTAAAATCACATTTAACACTATTATGTGTCTTCCGGTTAAAAGCGAAGATACCATAGATATATGTGACACAATAACAATAGTAGAAAATTATAGTTATAATGTTATTTTGACTTGTTGTATTCACTGTCGTAAAACAGCCGTACCGCGCGACTTGGATTGCCTACTACGTTCAGCGGTTTGCTCTCTGTTGGTACACCGATGTAAAACGGGATAGGTATTTTATATTACGTTTATATAATTATGTTCTATTATAAATTACGATATCACCATTATCATGAATATTATTATAATTCTCACATGGTTAAACTCAACTCTCTTCTACCGAGGATCATACAAAGCGCGACACTCGACTCGGAGCGAGCGTGCGGGCATGGTAGGTAGAATCTCGTTTAGGTCAGGTATTTTATTTAGTTTTGGTCCGGCGTAAGTATTTATAATACATTAACGTATGATATTATTATCTGAATACGCCTAATATTAAATAAAACAGTAGTGTGTGTTGTTGAACTTAAGAATCTGTTTAGGTTGATATATTTATTTATATGTACTTACTTAATTATATTCATCATAGGAACACGAGAGAAGTCTTAGGCATACTGCTGAGTTACTATCATGTATGTTACCCATTTATTTATATATATAATTAAGTTAATATTAATATTTTTTCTAGTCCAGTCTCTCTATATTTACCTACCTTTCATGGGGGAGTGGGTGAGGTGATGGTGGATGTCCCTGTCTGTTTTATGCACTATTTGCGAATCCTTTACCTAATTGGGCAGTTCATCCTGGTAATTCGTCGTTATCAGTAGAGTAGGTCACAGCCTCACAGGTGTCAGGTGAGAGTGATGTAAAAGGTGGTGTGTCTGTGTGTGCGGGTTGCATGTGATTGTTTTAAAAGTATATATGGTGTTATTATTAGTAAAACTAACTAAGAATTGAGCGAGTTAAGTGTGAGAAATACATTGGATGGATTTGAAAAACGTGAGTACTTAATACATACATAATGATATAAAATATGTACTTTAATACCTACTTATTTAGGTTTGGGTTAGGGCGATGCTAGTCGATATGCTATGCGAGATGCTAGGCGAAGATGATGATGATGATGAATGATGATGATGATGATGATGATGATGGATGATTCTTGAAGAGAGGGAGAAAGAAATATGCTGTACTGGGAGGTGGTTAATCTATATATGTACTTATGCCTATTTTATACGAGTACATAGGTAGGTAGGTACATACCTATATTCTACAAGCTGTATTCGGCAAGGTCTACTTACTAATAATTAAGTTAAGTTAAATTTGCTTGGTGTACATTAATAATTGTGACGTAGGTACACAATGATGTGCGAGATCGGAATCTAAAGATTTAAAGATATATCTAGCTTGCTCTAGTATCAATATTATTATTAGCACACAAGAGGTTAAATAACAACTTTAAAGCCCTTTGCTTGTAAAACAAACAAAAATAACTAAGTACATACCTATATAAATTAAGTACATATTATAATTGTTGTTTTAGAGAGAGAGAGCTGGGCTGGCGTCAAACCACCGAAGCGGCGAACGAGATGGCTGCTTGCTGTTACAAGTTAGAAAATTGGACTTGCGGTGCGGGGTAAGTAAGATATCATTATATATAAATGTACTGACAGTGATATAGATAGATAGATAGATAGATAGATAGATATATATATATATTTTGGAGATATAGATCGATTGATTGTTTGTCCGTCTGTGTCGCTACTGAAACTTTGTATTGTAATCGCGTAGGTATCATAGAATTATTTGCGGCCCTGAAAAGGGCCTTTTTGTATTTGCGTACTACGGTAATACATGCGTTAGTACATATTACACGATGTCGCGCGCGGCGGGCAGGCAGCGCAAGCAGCAGAGCGCTTAACCACCGAAACCGTAGAGGGTGCGGCCCTGACGCTTCAGAGCGTAGACGACGTCCATGGCGGTGACGGTCTTCCTCTTGGCGTGCTCGGTGTAGGTGACCGCGTCACGGATCACGTTCTCGAGGAACACCTTGAGAACACCGCGGGTCTCCTCGTAGATCAGACCGGAGATACGCTTGACGCCACCTCTGCGGGCGAGACGACGGATGGCGGGCTTGGTGATACCCTGGATGTTATCACGGAGCACCTTCCTGTGACGCTTGGCTCCTCCTTTCCCCAGACCTTTACCTCCCTTACCGCGACCGGTCATTGCGACTTTTAGTTGAGATTAGACTTCTCAGATTAGAATACACGGAACACGACACACGACTTGCGGCGCGCGTCGACACGAGTGGAATAACAGGCGAGCCACGACCTGGTGCGATATTTATACGCTTTACCCTATTGCGGGGCGACGGGGGACGGGGTTAGAGATATCGGAGCATTAATATTTTTTGATTTACTTTTCATTCATTCATTCATTCATGAAATATACATACTTAATATAATATTGATAAATAATTTCATATGATATGGTTATTTACATTCATTTTGGGGATTTAAATAAATATCTACTTCATATTACTATTACAATAACTGCGACCGGCTCACGGAAGAGTGTAACTCTCTCTATTTCATTCTCCTCTAATATTTTTGTAAGCATTCAGTTAGTGGTAATAATTTTGTCGATATATAAAATTTGAATTTTCTATCTTGGTAAATCTATATTATTATGTCTTCACATACTTAGCGCGTAATATCATATCACGAATTTAATTCACTTTCCTTCCTTCCTTCCTTCCTTCTTTCCATTTTACTACACTACAAATTCTTATACTGGAAACAGGTTCGTAAATAAATAATATTATTATTTGTCTCGTGTTTCGCGGTTAATTGTATATGTATATGTACATAATATATATATATAGAGAGAGGTATACTACATCACCAGTATAGTATACTAATAGTGATCGATCGATTTATCTTCGTTTATCAGTGTTAGTTCAAAGAAACATTTGTTAATTTTCGAATCATGTGTGGCCCTGAAAAGGGCCTTTTGATATATATGACGGAAGCGTCACGTTCGCATGTCCAGGCGCAAAACGCGTGGTACAAAATATATAATAGATATAATGTAACCGCCGTATATGCGTTCGCGCAGACTGCATTCGGTGACGTAGCTCCGTGCCGGTTTAGGCACGTTCACCGCGGATCCTGCGAGCCAGCTGGATGTCCTTGGGCATGATGGTCACACGCTTGGCGTGGATGGCGCACAGGTTGGTGTCCTCGAAGAGACCTACTAGGTAAGCCTCGCTGGCCTCCTGGAGAGCCATAACGGCAGAGCTCTGGAAGCGCAGGTCGGTCTTGAAGTCCTGAGCGATCTCACGCACCAGACGCTGGAAGGGCAGCTTGCGGATCAGAAGCTCGGTGCTCTTCTGGTAGCGACGGATCTCACGGAGGGCGACGGTGCCGGGCCTGTAACGATGGGGCTTCTTGACGCCCCCGGTGGCTGGCGCGCTCTTGCGGGCCGCCTTGGTGGCGAGCTGTTTACGGGGCGCTTTACCACCGGTGGATTTACGAGCGGTCTGCTTGGTACGGGCCATTTCGAAAAATTACTACGATACGCGTGTACGTTACGTTAACGAGTCACGAGAGGGAATAAACGAAAAATTTTTTTTCTCGGGTCTTCGCACACTTTCGGCCGAAGGCCGAAAGTGGGTGGAGCCATTTCTGAGCTTCGCTCATTTTGGCGGAGGTCTCCTCGACTCTTCTTGGAGTCGGGCTCGGTAAAATCGGAATTGCACTCTTGTTTTCTTCTATTTTTCTTTATGTATATATATATAAATATATTTGTTTGTTAGGGTTTATTGATGGATGTGCCTGCTTCTTCTTTGGTTGCTAGCTCTCGTGGCAGCGGCTTATGGCGTGTATTTGGCGGTCTGGTGTAGTGGGGGGCTATCTGGTTGAGATGATCGTGATGGGAATTGTCTGCTTTCTCGAACATGGTTTTGGCGATCTTTTGTATAAATGTGTCTATATTCTCCCACTTGAGGTCTTTTTGTATTACGTTGTTTCGCACAAATCTAGGGGCGTCTACTATGGCCCTAAGGACCTGGTTTTCCTGTGCTCTCAGTCTCTTTTTGTTTGTTTCGGAGGTCAATGCGAACCAGGCTGGCGCAGCATATGTCAGTCTTGACCTTACATATGTTTTATATATATTTAATTTTGTTTTTATTGGGAGTCTACTTTTAAATATTGGGTATAATTTACTTTTGGCTGTTTTGGTCCTATTAATTACTTCTGTTACTTGGTGTGTCATGGATAATTTTCTGTCTATTACAACTCCTAGATATTTAATTTTGGGTGCCCAGTTTATTCTTTCTTTTAATAGTGTCAGTTTATCTGGTAAGTATCTTTGGCCGGTCATTAGGGCTTGAGTCTTGCTGACGTTCACTTTCAGCCTCCAATCATTGAGCCATTTAGGCAGGATGTCCAGTTGTTTTTGCATCTTGGCCGCTGCGTGCTGAGGGTTTATTGATGTGGAGAAAAAGGCCGCGTCGTCTGCATACAGACCTAGTTCTACCCCCTGGACCACCGGGATATCATCTGTGTACTTAGCGTAGCACACCGGCGATAAGCAGCTTCAACGAAAAATTGCCCCGCGAGCGTCTTTTATATGTGCTCGTCGTCGGAAAGGGACGGAGTTAGTGTCCGTGTGAGCGAGATAGGTCTATAAAATTCACATACACGTCCGTCCCCCATGCCATGCCCCTCTTCCTTTCTCACAAACACGATTTCTGATTACAATAACATTGTTGAAATATTAATACTTTTTATTATATACTTACTTACATTTTATATATATATTTATTTTTAACAAATATGTGACCGATTTAAGTTAGCTAACTCAACCTAACCTAACCTAGGAGTTAGCTTATTAAATTCGGCAGAGTTAAGTTAGGTCTGGTTCAAAATAACAATATTTGACAGAGTTAGGTTAGCTAACCTAACCTAACTCCGCGGAACCTAACTTAATCTGACCTAACTCGATCGAACCTAACTTAACCTGACCTAACTCGATCGAACCTAACTTAACCTGACCTAACTCGATCGAACTCACACACACACACTCAACTCGAACTTATTATAATATTTTTTTTTTTAATTACATAACTCAAACGTAACCTAACTTCGCGAAACCTAACCTAACCTAACTTATTTAGTAATTGTAACTTGATTAGCAATTTTAATATAACAAAACTTCCGTGAGAGACACGGACATATTAAATATATATTAAGAACGGTTCACTCGCGTATTTTAAGTCGAAAAAAAAAAAAAAAAAAAAAAAAAAACGCTCGGAATGTGAAACACCGCCGTACCGAGGAGTATCATCAGGTGCTTGCACTTGCTTTTGGAGGATACATGAGTAATATATTTAATTGTAACTTGAACCTAACCTATATTATTATTACATACGTGTTGATTGGTAATGTGTAAACAAATTATATTTAATTGATTTTTATCGACCGATTGACACCGTATGCACGGTTAGAAACTTCCTATATTATTTTCTGAACGTATTTGTGGCCCTGAAAAGGGCCTTTTTGGTTGATGTACAAACCACACTCTCAAAGCGTGTCGTGTGTCGTCGCAATACGAACTACCTAAACCCATTACACTAAAAGTGTATTGAGAAGACAGCAGACCGCATACGTACGAGGAACGACGTACGCTTACTTGGAGCTGGTGTACTTGGTGACGGCCTTGGTGCCTTCACTGACGGCGTGCTTGGCGAGCTCACCGGGCAGCAAGAGCCTCACGGAGGTCTGCACCTCCCTGCTGGTGATGGTGGACCTCTTGTTGTAGTGAGCGAGGCGGGAGGCCTCGGCGGCGATGCGCTCGAAGATATCGTTCACGAACGAGTTCATGATCGACATGGCCTTGCTGGAGATACCGGTGTCGGGGTGGACCTGCTTGAGCACCTTGTAGATGTAGATGGCGTAGCTCTCCTTGCGCTTATGCTTCTTCTTTTTCTTAGAGTCCGACTTGGAGATGTTCTTCTGGGCCTTGCCGGATTTCTTGGCGGCCTTACCGCTAGTCTTGGGTGGCATTGTGATATACTTAGTTAGTTAGATGCTTACAGTACGAGAGTCGAACTGGAAATGTAAAAATTTTTTTAGGATCGCTATTTTTGTTAGCGCAGCGAACGGGAAATAGGGGATTAAAGATCGAGCGTCGCGCTCGCGGTATCTCGACCAATAGCGTTCGTGTATCATTAGTATCGTCGTCGATCGGCATGGTGGGGAGTGCGAGCGCGTGTTGATATTACTTTACTTACATATTAATTAGTCATATTATTAATAAATAAATATCACCCGCCTGATGTGCGATGTATGATAAATAATAATAATAATGAGTTAACTAACCAACCAAAATATATTTGAAATCGTAGCTTATTTGATAACTATTGTTGTTGTTGTTGTTGTTGTTGTTGTTGTTGTTGTTGTTGTTGTTACAAGTGACACATTGCTGTAGCTGAGCAAGTAGGTGTAATATCTGTCTGCTGAGCCATCCATCACAGCATAATTGAAAGTCTAGAGAGTCGGAGGACACATAGAGACAATAAACGTAATAAATAATAAAAAGGGGATGAGTGTGTATACATTCCGCCAAATATTTCTCTACGAATATCGAATATAAGTATCTATCTAATCTCATTATAATTCATTCATAATTTATAGATCTATCGAAAAAATGAATGACATCATATACGTATGCGTTATGCCATGAAACTTATAAAGTTTACACAGAATCATATTGTGGCCCTGAAAAGGGCCTTTTGTAACGGTCACTCGGGCGGGCGGGAATATAACAGAGGCCGCGTGCGTTACAAGGTGTACGCACGAGACAAATGTACACATCCACACCAATCGCCGGGTGCTACCGCTAGAGATGGATGTAGCCAGAAGAGAAGTGTGGACACTTAAGCCTTCTTCTCGGTCTTCTTGGGCAGGAGCACGGCCTGAATGTTAGGCAGCACACCACCCTGGGCGATGGTCACACCGGAGAGGAGCTTGTTCAACTCTTCGTCGTTGCGGATCGCCAGCTGGAGATGCCTAGGGATGATTCTGGTCTTCTTGTTGTCGCGAGCGGCGTTGCCTGCCAACTCGAGAACTTCAGCGGCCAGGTACTCCATGACGGCGGCCAGGTACACCGGGGCACCGGCACCGACGCGCTCGGCGTAGTTGCCCTTGCGTAGAAGCCTGTGGATACGGCCGACGGGGAACTGGAGTCCGGCACGGTTAGAGCGGGACTTTGCCTTTCCCTTAACCTTGCCACCTTTACCGCGTCCAGACATGTTTAAAGAGATTAAAGTTTAGTTTACACACAACGAACGAACCAACGAGAGCACGTATTGCACGTGAGTGAGTCGGGACAAGAATATTTTTTTTCGCCTGCTGTGAAATCCTTCGGCACCCTTTTGAAGGGGTGCGAGTGGCCTCTTCCGCCTTCCGGCTGCGGAGGCTGTCTCGGGTCGCGCCCCACCTTGTGGGGCGGTCGGTCGCTCGTCATTTTGGGGACGGCTGTGTATCCGTGAGGGCCAGCTTTCTCGCCACCGGCCGTTTATCCAACCCCGCGACCCCTAGCCTGGTGATACCGTTTGAGCGGGGCCAGGCATCGGGGACGCAGAGAAGGCGACCGGCAGCTTAGGCTGGCGTGTGCATCGTGCCTATGTAGGCGACATCCGGTGTGGTGTGTGCGTGTCTTCTTCTTCGTCGTCTTCTTGTGTGGTGTGTAGGAGGGCTCGGGGGAGATGCCGAGCCCCGTGTTGGTCCGGCGGGCGCGTGTAGTGGGGCGCAATCCCGCGCAGGTGATCGTGGTCGGTGTTGTCCGCGCGGTCGAACATGCCCCGCGCGAGGCGCTCGATGATGAAGTCTTCCAGGCTGCTGCTCCACTTCAGGTGCTCGGCGATGGCTGCGTTGCTGACGTACTGCGTTGCTCCGACGATGGTCCGCAGCGAGAGGGTCTCCTGACGCCTCAAGTTGGTCCTGGTGGTCCTGCAACAGAAAGAATACCAGGCTGGTGAAGCGTAAGTTAGTCGCGATCGGACGTAAGCTTTGTACAGACCGAGTTTGGTCCGTACAGGGAGCTTACTGCGGAAGACCGGGCGGAGGTTCATACGAGCGGTTCTCGCTCGTATGACCGTCTCCGCGGCGTGCTTCTTCATGTTGAGCCTCCTGTCTATGGTCACCCCCAGGTATTTCACTGTGGGTGACCATGACAGCGGCTGTCCTAGAAGAGAGGGAGGTGGGGGCAGGACCCTGGCTGCCCCTGTGATAAGTGCTTGCGTCTTGCCCACATTGACTGATAGTCTCCATTTGGAGAGCCAGTCAGGGAGAGCGTCAAGCGTCGGCTGGATCTTGGAGACTGCGTGCGGCATCTGGAATGAGGAAGCAAAGTAAGCGGCGTCATCTGCGAATAAGGCTAGTTGCGCTTGTCCTACGACTGGAATGTCGTCGGTGTAGCGCACGTAGCATGCGGGCGATAGGCAGCTCCCCTGGGGGACGCCTGCCTGTATCGGGCGTTCCTGTGACAGTGCGCCTTCCACTTGAACGTGGAAGCGTCGGTCTGCCAGGAATGAAGCGATGACTCTCACGATGCGGCGGGGGGCTGTGGACAGAGAAAGTTTATATATTAGACCTTCGTGCCAAACTCGATCGAACGCTTTCTCCATGTCTAGGAGGACAGCGACTGTGTACTCCTTTTTGTTGAGCGCCATGCCCATGTGGTGTAGCACGCGGGTGAGCTGCAACGTGGTGGAGTGTTGAGACCTGAAACCAAATTGCTCCGGCCTGGGTGTCAGGTGTGGCGAGAGGTGCCGGAGCAGCAACCTCTCGAACACCTTTGATAGGTTGCATAGCAACGTGATGGGCCGGTAGTTCTCCGGCTTTCTTCTGTCCTTCCCGGGCTTGGGAAGGACTATGACCCGTCCGGACTTCCAGATGGTGGGGAAGTGCCCCGACCGCAAGATCCCGTTGAACAGGCGCGCCACTGCCGCTAAGGTGTTTAGCGGCAGTTGGCGGAGCGCCATGTTTGGGATCTCGTCGGGGCCCGGCGCCTTCTTCGGCTTGCAGTGACGTCTGATTGTCGCCTGGACCTGTGAAGGAGAAAAGTAGATTGGATCATCGTGGGTCTCTACGGGCACGCTGAGGTAGTCTCGAACGTGCCGCACGATGTCCGCTGTGTGTTGCGGGTCGGTGTCAGGGAATGGCCTGAATTGCTGCTCAAGGCTGCGAGCGAGTATTTCCGCTCTGTCCTTGGCCGCGTACTTCAGTTCCCCGTCGGTGTCGTCCACTAGGGGCCGTATCGGCTCGGGTGTCGCGCTGAGTTGTCGGCATAACCTGTGGATGGAAGGAACGTGATCAGTTAGACTCTCGATGTGCGATTCCCAGCTTGCAGCTCTGTGCTCGCTGAGTTTTACCCTTAACAGTCGCTCGAGACTATTGAGCTCAGCCTTGACCGACTGAGCCCTAGTCCTTTGCCACTGTTTCCTGTACCAGCGCTTTTTCTCCAAAAGCGCTTGAAGCGGCCTTGGGAGCGGCTTGCGCCGGTCCGAAGGCGGGATGATGTGGGTGGCGTCGTCGAGGGCCGCTTTGATGTCCCCGGTGATTGTGGCTGCTGCTGCATCGACCTCTTCTGCGGTCGATATGGGACCTGTACGGGGAGATTTTACCATGGCTTCTGTGAAAGCCGTCCAGTCGTAGCGGCGTCCTGGTCCCCTGTTGAGTCTCGTTGTCGCCTCGTCTGCGATGGTCAGGAGCACCGGCCTGTGGTCGGAGGTGAGGTCGTAAAATACCTGGTGCCTCATGATTGAGTCGACTCCGCGAGAAATCGCAAAGTCGATTGTGGTGCCGCGACAGAGCGGGTCGGCGTCGTGGTAGTGTGTGGGCTCGTATGGCCCGTCCACTACCAGATCGAGGTCCTCCACGATCTGGTAGATGGTGTTTCCCGGCTGGGAATGCGCGGACGAGTTCCAAGCGGGGTGCTCGGCGTTGAAGTCCCCGGCCAGGATGGTCGGCACGGGGGAGTCCAGCAGCAGCCGCCTGAGGTCGTCGCGCATCTCTGCCGGCCGGCAGTTTCCGCAGGGCCTGTAGATAGCAAACAAACGCAGGTTATGCCTTTGTAGTTTGATATCTATCCCCAGTGCGGATAGCGATGTCGGCTGCTGCTCGATATCCACCGGTTGGTGGATGATTGTCATCTTGACGATGATTGCGAGGCCTCGGTATGGGCGTCCGTTTTCGGGGTTCGCCTGGTCGAGGCGGTACACGATGTATCCGCTGGCTTTGAGCGTCAGTGACGCTTTTAGCCATGTCTCGCAGATCAGCATGATGTCGATGTCCTGGCTGTGGAGAAAAGTACGGAGATCATTAATTTTACCAGTTAATGACTGCGCGTTCCAATACACAATTCTTAGCTCTTTCTCTTTTAGGCCGTAAGAGATAGTGCAGCTGGCGAATAACTTGCGTTATTGCTGAGAGGGCGAGCTAAGCCTGATTTTGGTCAGGCTTAGACAGAGACTTAATCGCTAGTACAAACTCGTCTAGCGTTGGTCTCAGAGACACAGTTACCGCAGTTTGCACTGCGGCAACTATGTCCCTGTGCAGCGCTACGGTGTCGAGCGCTGGGGGTGCTGCAGGCGGCGTCGCTCGGGGCTCCGCTTGCGACATCCTCTGCGGTTTGTGTTGTGGCTGCGTCCGTCCTCGGTGTCCTGTTGTCCGCTGCCTCGGCTGGTTGGCGGGTGCCATGAGGGAACCTGTTGAGTAATCCTCCACCAGGTTTGGTGTGTCCGAGGCCCTAGTGTCGGGGCCTCGCTGCGGGCGGCGGGTCGGCGGTCGGCGTGTGTAGGAGCGGGTGCCCCCCCTCCAGTTGCGCAGCTCCTGCAAGTAAATTGCACACTGCTTGTGGTTGCCTGGGTGGTCCATCAGGCAGTTTGCGCACGTTGCTGGCTCGTCCCTGGGTCGCGTGCACTGGTGCGACAGGTGCGGCAGCGCGCACTTGACGCAGCGCACCGGTCGGTGACATCCCTGTGAGGAATGCCTAAATCCCTGGCACCGATAACATTGCGGTGGCCCGGGTTTACCTCGCCAAGGTTCGACACGAACCTTGGTGTTGATGTCCGCAATGCTGGTGAGGTCGAGAAAACCTGGGTTTTCTCGCTCCGTCCCGTTGAGTTGGACGAAGAAGATGGTGCCTCCTCGTCCTCTACCTGTGGAGATAAGTCGGGCGTGTGATACTGAATACCCCTCTCTGGCACAGGCGTCCTTCACGTCCTGCACCGACATAGATGACGGCAGGCCGCGGATAGCGGCCTTCATCGGCAGGGTCGACTTCTCCGGGTGCTTGACGAACTGGATCCGGGGGTCGAGTGCCTGCTCCTTGTCGAGGTAGGCGAATACCACACGGTATTCCTCTGCGGTCCTGGGGTAGAACCGTATCCCGGTCGGTTCGACGTTCTCGGTTTTGGCCTCAAAACCGAGACGCTCGTTGATGGCCGTCAGGTGGCGGGCCGAGTCTGGGAGGACCTCGACCAGAATCTGGGGCGGTTTGGCCCTTTTGGCCGGCGGCTGCGGCTGCTGCTTCTTCTTCTTGCTGGCTGCGGTATCTGTGGGCAGTGAAGAAGCTTTAGGTGGGGCTTTTGCTGTGGCCGCGTACGTGTCGGTGCTTGCTACCGGGGCAGGTAGCAACACCTTGCGTGGCGGGGCCTGGTGCGAGCCGCCGGCGGCGGGTGTGGATGGCACGGCTGTGTCCATCGGCTGCTGCTGCTGCGAGTCCTGTGGGCAGACGACGGGTTGATTAAGACCGCGTGACATAGGAGTGATGCGGTTACATTCCCGCTTCTCCTCCTGTGCCGGCGGGCTGTCCTCTTCCCGCCGTCTCTTCTGTTGGCGCGCCCCAGAGTGCGCCAACAGGGTTGAGAGTAGGGCCGCCTCGAGCGGCCCGAGGACGCAACTGTCTAGCGACCCCCGAGCTACTCTGTCGAGTTTCCCGAAAATCGCCATCCAGGCGCCCTCGGTTATCTCGAGGCCGGCCTGCGGCCGGCAAGGCGACTGGCGGCGGCGTTGCGGTGAGTTGGCCGGCGTGACAAGTCGAGACCTGTCAGCCGGTTGTGGCGTGACAGGTCGAGACTTGTCGGCCGGCTGGGGCGGCAGCGGGCTCTCGGCACGTGGTGAATGCCTAACACGTGGTGATAAATCAAGCGGCGATAAATCGCCACGTGATAAATCACCACGTGCTTGGTCCCCGTAGTCGGCTGACCGCTCCGGCTCTCCGGTCACGGGTGACTCAGAGTTTCGCTGGTCCTCAGCGTCTGAGCCCTCGTTGGAATCCTCCACGGAGCTTACAACGTCAAGGAACTCTTCCGAGCCGCGACTTGACATTGTTGACCCCGTGAAACTTCCAAACGCGGGCAGACGCTTTGGGCCATCGTTGTCTGGTTCGCCCGTGAATCCGGCGAGCAGGAGCAGGTCAACGTCCGGGAGCTCCACCACATGCACCGGAGCCGGTGCTGCCGCTGTGTCCTCCTCCTGAACGGCCTCTGTCGTCTTGGTAGGCGTCCTGTTGATGACCATGGCGATGGCGTGTGTGTGCGGCGTCGGCGTCGGTTGACCTGGAAAACGACAGATGTGAGTACAAGCTGGTATGGCTAGCGCCGGATGTGTCCGGGCTTTCGCCCCGTTTGCGGCTTGGGTTGTCACCGTAAGGTATCCGCCAAACAAACGGCCACTGCTAACGCTTGGGCTTGGGTTGTCACCGTTAGGTATCCGCCAGCAAACGATCACTGCGAAAGTGGTCTTTTCGACACTGGGGCACACTAACAACAATACTTAGCCTGCACAAACACTGGCGTTAACACACGTCAACTAGTGAGTTGGTTAGGGTGCGTAAGTCTCGAGAGCTAGCTCAAGCGCGTGCGGTCCCGTCAACGTCACAGTTGCGACTCTCTTTTTTCTCAAATGTCTTTTTTCGCCATGCGCGCCCTAAGCTATATAGTCTCACGGAGCGCGCTGATAGTGGGGATATAACGAGCCGACATAACACGAGACCGATCGACCAATCAACGCCCCGAGTGCAAGAGCGCGAATTAGAGAGAGATAGAGATAAAATAAAAACAATAAATAAATTAAATTAACAAAATATTCTATAAGTAAGTTCTATATCTATAGGCATATACATATGTATGTATGTATGTATGTGTATAGATAACTAAATATTGTTTGAAATGTAAGACTTCATCATCATATCATATTATGTGTAAATTCATGATTCATGAAAACCTAATCTAATATATCCGTCTATCAGTGAGATCATCATCATCATATTGATGACTTTTGTGCCTTGAGATTCGACTTTTTCCGATGCCGATCCGAACACCTATTGTTGTATGTTTATAACTTAGATTTTTGTTGATCAATCAATCAATCGATCGATCGACTCTTGTATGTGCTCATTGCAATGAAACAGAGGCGATATGAACCTTTGAATACATTTGTTAGCCCTGAAAAGGGCTTTTTGATGTGCGTATAACGCGCACAGGCGTATGACGTGAGTCGAGAAGAGGCGACACGTCGTCGTCGTATAATATTTATAGCAACGACAATCGACATCTCCTCTACCATCACGACTACTACCGCGACCGATGTAAGGACGACGACGACAATATGGCGCAGTCTTCTTACTTCTTCGAGGCAGCCTTCTTAGCGGCGGGCTTCGCTTTGGGAGCGGCCGCAGCCTTCTTCGGCTTGGGAGCTTTAGGCTTCTTGGTCGGCGGCTTCGCGGTCTTCTTGGCCTTAGGCGCGGCGGCGCTCTTGCCCTTGGCGGGGGTGGAAGGTTTCTTCGCTGCGGGCTTCTTTTTGGCGGCGGCGGCCTTCTTGTCCTTCGTGGCGGCCTTAGGCTTGGCCGGGGATGCGGCGGCCTTCTTAGCCTTAGCGGGCTTTGCTGCGGCGGGCTTCTTAGCGGCGGCTGATGATTTAGCGCTAGATTTCTTGGCCGCGGCGGGCTTCTTGCCGGCGGATGATGTCTTCGACTCCAGTTTGAACGAACCGGACGCGCCCTTGCCTTTGGTCTGTATGAGTGCGCCGGATTCGACTGCGCTCTTCAAATATTTTCTGATGAAAGGTGCCAGTTTCTCGGCGTCGACCTTGTACTGGGCGGCGATGTATTTCTTGATAGCCTGCAGGGACGAACCGCTCCTCTCCTTCAGCTCCTTGATGGCGCTGTTAACCATCTCGGACGTCTTAGGGTGGGTGGGCTTCGCCTTAGGCTTCTTAGCGCCTGCGGAGGCGGACGCCTTAGGCTTCTTCGCGGGCGTCGCCGGGGCGGGAGCGTCGGCTGCAACTGCGGTATCGGCCATATTTAAAAAAAAAAGTAAAATAGGATGTGTAGTTACAAATTAGTAAATCGCACGAACGATCTGCGCAAAGAGAGAGAACAGCGGACGCGTGTAAGCGGAGCGCTGCGCTGGCGAGTACTAAACACTCCTATTGGGGGCGCCACCTATTATATATATACTCCGGCTTAACCGTAACGCAGACCCTCATGTCGCGGGACGTTTTCTCGTAATAACACTTCCAACTTTTCACTTACTCGTTTATGATTAAACTAAATTTATAGTGAATTATATTATAATGATTATAATAAAATTGCACATGTATATTCTTTATGAATTGATATATCTATTTTAATAGAAGTTTTAAGTTTTGGAACGGCGTTAAACGAATGAGGTAACTTTACTTTTGGTATTATAGGTTGCGGACACCTCGGGTCTGTTTAAAAAGTGATTTTTCTTAATTAAAATCACATTTAACACTATTATGTGTCTTCCGGTTAAAAGCGAAGATACCATAGATATATGTGACACAATAACAATAGTAGAAAATTATAGTTATAATGTTATTTTGACTTGTTGTATTCACTGTCGTAAAACAGCCGTACCGCGCGACTTGGATTGCCTACTACGTTCAGCGGTTTGCTCTCTGTTGGTACACCGATGTAAAACGGGATAGGTATTTTATATTACGTTTATATAATTATGTTCTATTATAAATTACGATATCACCATTATCATGAATATTATTATAATTCTCACATGGTTAAACTCAACTCTCTTCTACCGAGGATCATACAAAGCGCGACACTCGACTCGGAGCGAGCGTGCGGGCATGGTAGGTAGAATCTCGTTTAGGTCAGGTATTTTATTTAGTTTTGGTCCGGCGTAAGTATTTATAATACATTAACGTATGATATTATTATCTGAATACGCCTAATATTAAATAAAACAGTAGTGTGTGTTGTTGAACTTAAGAATCTGTTTAGGTTGATATATTTATTTATATGTACTTACTTAATTATATTCATCATAGGAACACGAGAGAAGTCTTAGGCATACTGCTGAGTTACTATCATGTATGTTACCCATTTATTTATATATATAATTAAGTTAATATTAATATTTTTTCTAGTCCAGTCTCTCTATATTTACCTACCTTTCATGGGGGAGTGGGTGAGGTGATGGTGGATGTCCCTGTCTGTTTTATGCACTATTTGCGAATCCTTTACCTAATTGGGCAGTTCATCCTGGTAATTCGTCGTTATCAGTAGAGTAGGTCACAGCCTCACAGGTGTCAGGTGAGAGTGATGTAAAAGGTGGTGTGTCTGTGTGTGCGGGTTGCATGTGATTGTTTTAAAAGTATATATGGTGTTATTATTAGTAAAACTAACTAAGAATTGAGCGAGTTAAGTGTGAGAAATACATTGGATGGATTTGAAAAACGTGAGTACTTAATACATACATAATGATATAAAATATGTACTTTAATACCTACTTATTTAGGTTTGGGTTAGGGCGATGCTAGTCGATATGCTATGCGAGATGCTAGGCGAAGATGATGATGATGATGAATGATGATGATGATGATGATGATGATGGATGATTCTTGAAGAGAGGGAGAAAGAAATATGCTGTACTGGGAGGTGGTTAATCTATATATGTACTTATGCCTATTTTATACGAGTACATAGGTAGGTAGGTACATACCTATATTCTACAAGCTGTATTCGGCAAGGTCTACTTACTAATAATTAAGTTAAGTTAAATTTGCTTGGTGTACATTAATAATTGTGACGTAGGTACACAATGATGTGCGAGATCGGAATCTAAAGATTTAAAGATATATCTAGCTTGCTCTAGTATCAATATTATTATTAGCACACAAGAGGTTAAATAACAACTTTAAAGCCCTTTGCTTGTAAAACAAACAAAAATAACTAAGTACATACCTATATAAATTAAGTACATATTATAATTGTTGTTTTAGAGAGAGAGAGCTGGGCTGGCGTCAAACCACCGAAGCGGCGAACGAGATGGCTGCTTGCTGTTACAAGTTAGAAAATTGGACTTGCGGTGCGGGGTAAGTAAGATATCATTATATATAAATGTACTGACAGTGATATAGATAGATAGATAGATAGATAGATAGATATATATATATATTTTGGAGATATAGATCGATTGATTGTTTGTCCGTCTGTGTCGCTACTGAAACTTTGTATTGTAATCGCGTAGGTATCATAGAATTATTTGCGGCCCTGAAAAGGGCCTTTTTGTATTTGCGTACTACGGTAATACATGCGTTAGTACATATTACACGATGTCGCGCGCGGCGGGCAGGCAGCGCAAGCAGCAGAGCGCTTAACCACCGAAACCGTAGAGGGTGCGGCCCTGACGCTTCAGAGCGTAGACGACGTCCATGGCGGTGACGGTCTTCCTCTTGGCGTGCTCGGTGTAGGTGACCGCGTCACGGATCACGTTCTCGAGGAACACCTTGAGAACACCGCGGGTCTCCTCGTAGATCAGACCGGAGATACGCTTGACGCCACCTCTGCGGGCGAGACGACGGATGGCGGGCTTGGTGATACCCTGGATGTTATCACGGAGCACCTTCCTGTGACGCTTGGCTCCTCCTTTCCCCAGACCTTTACCTCCCTTACCGCGACCGGTCATTGCGACTTTTAGTTGAGATTAGACTTCTCAGATTAGAATACACGGAACACGACACACGACTTGCGGCGCGCGTCGACACGAGTGGAATAACAGGCGAGCCACGACCTGGTGCGATATTTATACGCTTTACCCTATTGCGGGGCGACGGGGGACGGGGTTAGAGATATCGGAGCATTAATATTTTTTGATTTACTTTTCATTCATTCATTCATTCATGAAATATACATACTTAATATAATATTGATAAATAATTTCATATGATATGGTTATTTACATTCATTTTGGGGATTTAAATAAATATCTACTTCATATTACTATTACAATAACTGCGACCGGCTCACGGAAGAGTGTAACTCTCTCTATTTCATTCTCCTCTAATATTTTTGTAAGCATTCAGTTAGTGGTAATAATTTTGTCGATATATAAAATTTGAATTTTCTATCTTGGTAAATCTATATTATTATGTCTTCACATACTTAGCGCGTAATATCATATCACGAATTTAATTCACTTTCCTTCCTTCCTTCCTTCCTTCTTTCCATTTTACTACACTACAAATTCTTATACTGGAAACAGGTTCGTAAATAAATAATATTATTATTTGTCTCGTGTTTCGCGGTTAATTGTATATGTATATGTACATAATATATATATATAGAGAGAGGTATACTACATCACCAGTATAGTATACTAATAGTGATCGATCGATTTATCTTCGTTTATCAGTGTTAGTTCAAAGAAACATTTGTTAATTTTCGAATCATGTGTGGCCCTGAAAAGGGCCTTTTGATATATATGACGGAAGCGTCACGTTCGCATGTCCAGGCGCAAAACGCGTGGTACAAAATATATAATAGATATAATGTAACCGCCGTATATGCGTTCGCGCAGACTGCATTCGGTGACGTAGCTCCGTGCCGGTTTAGGCACGTTCACCGCGGATCCTGCGAGCCAGCTGGATGTCCTTGGGCATGATGGTCACACGCTTGGCGTGGATGGCGCACAGGTTGGTGTCCTCGAAGAGACCTACTAGGTAAGCCTCGCTGGCCTCCTGGAGAGCCATAACGGCAGAGCTCTGGAAGCGCAGGTCGGTCTTGAAGTCCTGAGCGATCTCACGCACCAGACGCTGGAAGGGCAGCTTGCGGATCAGAAGCTCGGTGCTCTTCTGGTAGCGACGGATCTCACGGAGGGCGACGGTGCCGGGCCTGTAACGATGGGGCTTCTTGACGCCCCCGGTGGCTGGCGCGCTCTTGCGGGCCGCCTTGGTGGCGAGCTGTTTACGGGGCGCTTTACCACCGGTGGATTTACGAGCGGTCTGCTTGGTACGGGCCATTTCGAAAAATTACTACGATACGCGTGTACGTTACGTTAACGAGTCACGAGAGGGAATAAACGAAAAATTGCCCCGCGAGCGTCTTTTATATGTGCTCGTCGTCGGAAAGGGACGGAGTTAGTGTCCGTGTGAGCGAGATAGGTCTATAAAATTCACATACACGTCCGTCCCCCATGCCATGCCCCTCTTCCTTTCTCACAAACACGATTTCTGATTACAATAACATTGTTGAAATATTAATACTTTTTATTATATACTTACTTACATTTTATATATATATTTATTTTTAACAAATATGTGACCGATTTAAGTTAGCTAACTCAACCTAACCTAACCTAGGAGTTAGCTTATTAAATTCGGCAGAGTTAAGTTAGGTCTGGTTCAAAATAACAATATTTGACAGAGTTAGGTTAGCTAACCTAACCTAACTCCGCGGAACCTAACTTAATCTGACCTAACTCGATCGAACCTAACTTAACCTGACCTAACTCGATCGAACCTAACTTAACCTGACCTAACTCGATCGAACCTAACTTATTATAATATTTTTTTTTTTAATTACATAACTCAAACGTAACCTAACTTCGCGAAACCTAACCTAACCTAACTTATTTAGTAATTGTAACTTGATTAGCAATTTTAATATAACAAAACTTCCGTGAGAGACACGGACATATTAAATATATATTAAGAACGGTTCACTCGCGTATTTTAAGTCGAAAAAAAAAAAAAAAAAAAAAAAAAACGCTCGGAATGTGAAACACCGCCGTACCGAGGAGTATCATCAGGTGCTTGCACTTGCTTTTGGAGGATACATGAGTAATATATTTAATTGTAACTTGAACCTAACCTATATTATTATTACATACGTGTTGATTGGTAATGTGTAAACAAATTATATTTAATTGATTTTTATCGACCGATTGACACCGTATGCACGGTTAGAAACTTCCTATATTATTTTCTGAACGTATTTGTGGCCCTGAAAAGGGCCTTTTTGGTTGATGTACAAACCACACTCTCAAAGCGTGTCGTGTGTCGTCGCAATACGAACTACCTAAACCCATTACACTAAAAGTGTATTGAGAAGACAGCAGACCGCATACGTACGAGGAACGACGTACGCTTACTTGGAGCTGGTGTACTTGGTGACGGCCTTGGTGCCTTCACTGACGGCGTGCTTGGCGAGCTCACCGGGCAGCAAGAGCCTCACGGAGGTCTGCACCTCCCTGCTGGTGATGGTGGACCTCTTGTTGTAGTGAGCGAGGCGGGAGGCCTCGGCGGCGATGCGCTCGAAGATATCGTTCACGAACGAGTTCATGATCGACATGGCCTTGCTGGAGATACCGGTGTCGGGGTGGACCTGCTTGAGCACCTTGTAGATGTAGATGGCGTAGCTCTCCTTGCGCTTATGCTTCTTCTTTTTCTTAGAGTCCGACTTGGAGATGTTCTTCTGGGCCTTGCCGGATTTCTTGGCGGCCTTACCGCTAGTCTTGGGTGGCATTGTGATATACTTAGTTAGTTAGATGCTTACAGTACGAGAGTCGAACTGGAAATGTAAAAATTTTTTTAGGATCGCTATTTTTGTTAGCGCAGCGAACGGGAAATAGGGGATTAAAGATCGAGCGTCGCGCTCGCGGTATCTCGACCAATAGCGTTCGTGTATCATTAGTATCGTCGTCGATCGGCATGGTGGGGAGTGCGAGCGCGTGTTGATATTACTTTACTTACATATTAATTAGTCATATTATTAATAAATAAATATCACCCGCCTGATGTGCGATGTATGATAAATAATAATAATAATGAGTTAACTAACCAACCAAAATATATTTGAAATCGTAGCTTATTTGATAACTATTGTTGTTGTTGTTGTTGTTGTTACAAGTGACACATTGCTGTAGCTGAGCAAGTAGGTGTAATATCTGTCTGCTGAGCCATCCATCACAGCATAATTGAAAGTCTAGAGAGTCGGAGGACACATAGAGACAATAAACGTAATAAATAATAAAAAGGGGATGAGTGTGTATACATTCCGCCAAATATTTCTCTACGAATATCGAATATAAGTATCTATCTAATCTCATTATAATTCATTCATAATTTATAGATCTATCGAAAAAATGAATGACATCATATACGTATGCGTTATGCCATGAAACTTATAAAGTTTACACAGAATCATATTGTGGCCCTGAAAAGGGCCTTTTGTAACGGTCACTCGGGCGGGCGGGAATATAACAGAGGCCGCGTGCGTTACAAGGTGTACGCACGAGACAAATGTACACATCCACACCAATCGCCGGGTGCTACCGCTAGAGATGGATGTAGCCAGAAGAGAAGTGTGGACACTTAAGCCTTCTTCTCGGTCTTCTTGGGCAGGAGCACGGCCTGAATGTTAGGCAGCACACCACCCTGGGCGATGGTCACACCGGAGAGGAGCTTGTTCAACTCTTCGTCGTTGCGGATCGCCAGCTGGAGATGCCTAGGGATGATTCTGGTCTTCTTGTTGTCGCGAGCGGCGTTGCCTGCCAACTCGAGAACTTCAGCGGCCAGGTATTCCATGACGGCGGCCAGGTACACCGGGGCACCGGCACCGACGCGCTCGGCGTAGTTGCCCTTGCGTAGAAGCCTGTGGATACGGCCGACGGGGAACTGGAGTCCGGCACGGTTAGAGCGGGACTTTGCCTTTCCCTTAACCTTGCCACCTTTACCGCGTCCAGACATGTTTAAAGAGATTAAAGTTTAGTTTACACACAACGAACGAACCAACGAGAGCACGTATTGCACGTGAGTGAGTCGGGACAAGAATATTTTTTTTCGCCACCTGTGAAATCCTTCGGCACCCTTTTTAAGGGGTGCGAGTGGCCTCTTCCGCCTTCCGGCTGCGGAGGCTGTCTCGGGTCGCGCCCCACCTTGTGGGGCGGTCGGTCGCTCGTCATTTTGGGGACGGCTGTGTATCCGTGAGGGCCAGCTTTCTCGCCACCGGCCGTTTATCCAACCCCGCGACCCCTAGCCTGGTGATACCGTTTGAGCGGGGCCAGGCATCGGGGACGCAGAGAAGGCGACCGGCAGCTTAGGCTGGCGTGTGCATCGTGCCTATGTAGGCGACATCCGGTGTGGTGTGTGCGTGTCTTCTTCTTCGTCTTCTTCTTGTGTGGTGTGTAGGAGGGCTCGGGGGAGATGCCGAGCCCCGTGTTGGTCCGGCGGGCGCGTGTAGTGAGGCGCAATCCCGCGCAGGTGATCGTGGTCGGTGTTGTCCGCGCGGTCGAACATGCCCCGCGCGAGGCGCTCGATGATGAAGTCTTCCAGGCTGCTGCTCCACTTCAGGTGCTCGGCGATGGCTGCGTTGCTGACGTACTGCGTTGCTCCGACGATGGTCCGCAGCGAGAGGGTCTCCTGACGCCTCAAGTTGGTCCTGGTGGTCCTGCAACAGAAAGAATACCAGGCTGGTGAAGCGTAAGTTAGTCGCGATCGGACGTAAGCTTTGTACAGACCGAGTTTGGTCCGTACAGGGAGCTTACTGCGGAAGACCGGGCGGAGGTTCATACGAGCGGTTTTCGCTCGTATGACCGTCTCCGCGGCGTGCTTCTTCATGTTGAGCCTCCTGTCTATGGTCACCCCCAGGTATTTCACTGTGGGTGACCATGACAGCGGCTGTCCTAGAAGAGAGGGAGGTGGGGGCAGGACCCTGGCTGCCCCTGTGATAAGTGCTTGCGTCTTGCCCACATTGACTGATAGTCTCCATTTGGAGAGCCAGTCAGGGAGGGCGTCAAGCGTCGGCTGGATCTTGGAGACTGCGTGCGGCATCTGGAATGAGGAAGCAAAGTAAGCGGCGTCATCTGCGAATAAGGCTAGTTGCGCTTGTCCTACGACTGGAATGTCGTCGGTGTAGCGCACGTAGCATGCGGGCGATAGGCAGCTCCCCTGGGGGACGCCTGCCTGTATCGGGCGTTCCTGTGACAGTGCGCCTTCCACTTGAACGTGGAAGCGTCGGTCTGCCAGGAATGAAGCGATGACTCTCACGATGCGGCGGGGGGCTGTGGACAGAGAAAGTTTATATATTAGACCTTCGTGCCAAACTCGATCGAACGCTTTCTCCATGTCTAGGAGGACAGCGACTGTGTACTCCTTTTTGTTGAGCGCCATGCCCATGTGGTGTAGCACTCGGGTGAGCTGCAACGTGGTGGAGTGTTGAGACCTGAAACCAAATTGCTCCGGCCTGGGTGTCAGGTGTGGCGAGAGGTGCCGGAGCAGCAACCTCTCGAACACCTTTGATAGGTTGCATAGCAACGTGATGGGCCGGTAGTTCTCCGGCTTTCTTCTGTCCTTCCCGGGCTTGGGAAGGACTATGACCCGTCCGGACTTCCAGATGGTGGGGAAGTGCCCCGACCGCAAGATCCCGTTGAACAGGCGCGCCACTGCCGCTAAGGTGTTTAGCGGCAGTTGGCGGAGCGCCATGTTTGGGATCTCGTCGGGGCCCGACGCCTTCTTCGGCTTGCAGTGACGTCTGATTGTCGCCTGGACCTGTGAAGGAGAAAAGTAGATTGGATCATCGTGGGTCTCTACGGGCACGCTGAGGTAGTCTCGAACGTGTCGCACGATGTCCGCTGTGTGTTGCGGGTCGGTGTCAGGGAATGGCCTGAATTGCTGCTCAAGGCTGCGAGCGAGTATTTCCGCTCTGTCCTTGGCCGCGTACTTCAGTTCCCCGTCGGTGTCGTCCACTAGGGGCCGTATCGGCTCGGGTGTCGCGCTGAGTTGTCGGCATAACCTGTGGATGGAAGGAACGTGATCAGTTAGACTCTCGATGTGCGATTCCCAGCTTGCAGCTCTGTGCTCGCTGAGTTTTACCCTTAACAGTCGCTCGAGACTATTGAGCTCAGCCTTGACCGACTGAGCCCTAGTCCTTTGCCACTGTTTCCTGTACCAGCGCTTTTTCTCCAAAAGCGCTTGAAGCGGCCTGGGGAGCGGCTTGCGCCGGTCCGAAGGCGGGATGATGTGGGTGGCGTCGTCGAGGGCCGCTTTGATGTCCCCGGTGATTGTGGCTGCTGCTGCATCGACCTCTTCTGCGGTCGATATGGGACCTGTACGGGGAGATTTTACCATGGCTTCTGTGAAAGCCGTCCAGTCGTAGCGGCGTCCTGGTCCCCTGTTGAGTCTCGTTGTCGCCTCGTCTGCGATGGTCAGGAGCACCGGCCTGTGGTCGGAGGTGAGGTCGTAAAATACCTGGTGCCTCATGATTGAGTCGACTCCGCGAGAAATCGCAAAGTCGATTGTGGTGCCGCGACAGAGCGGGTCGGCGTCGTGGTAGTGTGTGGGCTCGTATGGCCCGTCCACTACCAGATCGAGGTCCTCCACGATCTGGTAGATGGTGTTTCCCGGCTGGGAATGCGCGGACGAGTTCCAAGCGGGGTGCTCGGCGTTGAAGTCCCCGGCCAGGATGGTCGGCACGGGGGAGTCCAGCAGCAGCCGCCTGAGGTCGTCGCGCATCTCTGCCGGCCGGCAGTTTCCGCAGGGCCTGTAGATAGCAAACAAACGCAGGTTATGCCTTTGTAGTTTGATATCTATCCCCAGTGCGGATAGCGATGTCGGCTGCTGCTCGATATCCACCGGTTGGTGGATGATTGTCATCTTGACGATGATTGCGAGGCCTCGGTATGGGCGTCCGTTTTCGGGGTTCGCCTGGTCGAGGCGGTACACGATGTATCCGCTGGCTTTGAGCGTCAGTGACGCTTTTAGCCATGTCTCGCAGATCAGCATGATGTCGATGTCCTGGCTGTGGAGAAAAGTACGGAGATCATTAATTTTACCAGTTAATGACTGCGCGTTCCAATACACAATTCTTAGCTCTTTCTCTTTTAGGCCGTAAGAGATAGTGCAGCTGGCGAATAACTTGCGTTATTGCTGAGAGGGCGAGCTAAGCCTGATTTTGGTCAGGCTTAGACAGAGACTTAATCGCTAGTACAAACTCGTCTAGCGTTGGTCTCAGAGACACAGTTACCGCAGTTTGCACTGCGGCAACTATGTCCCTGTGCAGCGCTACGGTGTCGAGCGCTGGGGGTGCTGCAGGCGGCGTCGCTCGGGGCTCCGCTTGCGACATCCTCTGCGGTTTGTGTTGTGGCTGCGTCCGTCCTCGGTGTCCTGTTGTCCGCTGCCTCGGCTGGTTGGCGGGTGCCATGAGGGAACCTGTTGAGTAATCCTCCACCAGGTTTGGTGTGTCCGAGGCCCTAGTGTCGGGGCCTCGCTGCGGGCGGCGGGTCGGCGGTCGGCGTGTGTAGGAGCGGGTGCCCCCCCTCCAGTTGCGCAGCTCCTGCAAGTAAATTGCACACTGCTTGTGGTTGCCTGGGTGGTCCATCAGGCAGTTTGCGCACGTTGCTGGCTCGTCCCTGGGTCGCGTGCACTGGTGCGACAGGTGCGGCAGCGCGCACTTGACGCAGCGCACCGGTCGGTGACATCCCTGTGAGGAATGCCTAAATCCCTGGCACCGATAACATTGCGGTGGCCCGGGTTTACCTCGCCAAGGTTCGACACGAACCTTGGTGTTGATGTCCGCAATGCTGGTGAGGTCGAGAAAACCTGGGTTTTCTCGCTCCGTCCCGTTGAGTTGGACGAAGAAGATGGTGCCTCCTCGTCCTCTACCTGTGGAGATAAGTCGGGCGTGTGATACTGAATACCCCTCTCTGGCACAGGCGTCCTTCACGTCCTGCACCGACATAGATGACGGCAGGCCGCGGATAGCGGCCTTCATCGGCAGGGTCGACTTCTCCGGGTGCTTGACGAACTGGATCCGGGGGTCGAGTGCCTGCTCCTTGTCGAGGTAGGCGAATACCACACGGTATTCCTCTGCGGTCCTGGGGTAGAACCGTATCCCGGTCGGTTCGACGTTCTCGGTTTTGGCCTCAAAACCGAGACGCTCGTTGATGGCCGTCAGGTGGCGGGCCGAGTCTGGGAGGACCTCGACCAGAATCTGGGGCGGTTTGGCCCTTTTGGCCGGCGGCTGCGGCTGCTGCTTCTTCTTCTTGCTGGCTGCGGTATCTGTGGGCAGTGAAGAAGCTTTAGGTGGGGCTTTTGCTGTGGCCGCGTACGTGTCGGTGCTTGCTACCGGGGCAGGTAGCAACACCTTGCGTGGCGGGGCCTGGTGCGAGCCGCCGGCGGCGGGTGTGGATGGCACGGCTGTGTCCATCGGCTGCTGCTGCTGCGAGTCCTGTGGGCAGACGACGGGTTGATTAAGACCGCGTGACATAGGAGTGATGCGGTTACATTCCCGCTTCTCCTCCTGTGCCGGCGGGCTGTCCTCTTCCCGCCGTCTCTTCTGTTGGCGCGCCCCAGAGTGCGCCAACAGGGTTGAGAGTAGGGCCGCCTCGAGCGGCCCGAGGACGCAACTGTCTAGCGACCCCCGAGCTACTCTGTCGAGTTTCCCGAAAATCGCCATCCAGGCGCCCTCGGTTATCTCGAGGCCGGCCTGCGGCCGGCAAGGCGACTGGCGGCGGCGTTGCGGTGAGTTGGCCGGCGTGACAAGTCGAGACCTGTCAGCCGGTTGTGGCGTGACAGGTCGAGACTTGTCGGCCGGCTGGGGCGGCAGCGGGCTCTCGGCACGTGGTGAATGCCTAACACGTGGTGATAAATCAAGCGGCGATAAATCGCCACGTGATAAATCACCACGTGCTTGGTCCCCGTAGTCGGCTGACCGCTCCGGCTCTCCGGTCACGGGTGACTCAGAGTTTCGCTGGTCCTCAGCGTCTGAGCCCTCGTTGGAATCCTCCACGGAGCTTACAACGTCAAGGAACTCTTCCGAGCCGCGACTTGACATTGTTGACCCCGTGAAACTTCCAAACGCGGGCAGACGCTTTGGGCCATCGTTGTCTGGTTCGCCCGTGAATCCGGCGAGCAGGAGCAGGTCAACGTCCGGGAGCTCCACCACATGCACCGGAGCCGGTGCTGCCGCTGTGTCCTCCTCCTGAACGGCCTCTGTCGTCTTGGTAGGCGTCCTGTTGATGACCATGGCGATGGCGTGTGTGTGCGGCGTCGGCGTCGGTTGACCTGGAAAACGACAGATGTGAGTACAAGCTGGTATGGCTAGCGCCGGATGTGTCCGGGCTTTCGCCCCGTTTGCGGCTTGGGTTGTCACCGTAAGGTATCCGCCAAACAAACGGCCACTGCTAACGCTTGGGCTTGGGTTGTCACCGTTAGGTATCCGCCAGCAAACGATCACTGCGAAAGTGGTCTTTTCGACACTGGGGCACACTAACAACAATACTTAGCCTGCACAAACACTGGCGTTAACACACGTCAACTAGTGAGTTGGTTAGGGTGCGTAAGTCTCGAGAGCTAGCTCAAGCGCGTGCGGTCCCGTCAACGTCACAGTTGCGACTCTCTTTTTTCTCAAATGTCTTTTTTCGCCATGCGCGCCCTAAGCTATATAGTCTCACGGAGCGCGCTGATAGTGGGGATATAACGAGCCGACATAACACGAGACCGATCGACCAATCAACGCCCCGAGTGCAAGAGCGCGAATTAGAGAGAGATAGAGATAAAATAAAAACAATAAATAAATTAAATTAACAAAATATTCTATAAGTAAGTTCTATATCTATAGGCATATACATATGTATGTATGTATGTATGTGTATAGATAACTAAATATTGTTTGAAATGTAAGACTTCATCATCATATCATATTATGTGTAAATTCATGATTCATGAAAACCTAATCTAATATATCCGTCTATCAGTGAGATCATCATCATCATATTGATGACTTTTGTGCCTTGAGATTCGACTTTTTCCGATGCCGATCCGAACACCTATTGTTGTATGTTTATAACTTAGATTTTTGTTGATCAATCAATCAATCGATCGATCGACTCTTGTATGTGCTCATTGCAATGAAACAGAGGCGATATGAACCTTTGAATACATTTGTTAGCCCTGAAAAGGGCTTTTTGATGTGCGTATAACGCGCACAGGCGTATGACGTGAGTCGAGAAGAGGCGACACGTCGTCGTCGTATAATATTTATAGCAACGACAATCGACATCTCCTCTACCATCACGACTACTACCGCGACCGATGTAAGGACGACGACGACAATATGGCGCAGTCTTCTTACTTCTTCGAGGCAGCCTTCTTAGCGGCGGGCTTCGCTTTGGGAGCGGCCGCAGCCTTCTTCGGCTTGGGAGCTTTAGGCTTCTTGGTCGGCGGCTTCGCGGTCTTCTTGGCCTTAGGCGCGGCGGCGCTCTTGCCCTTGGCGGGGGTGGAAGGTTTCTTCGCTGCGGGCTTCTTTTTGGCGGCGGCGGCCTTCTTGTCCTTCGTGGCGGCCTTAGGCTTGGCCGGGGATGCGGCGGCCTTCTTAGCCTTAGCGGGCTTTGCTGCGGCGGGCTTCTTAGCGGCGGCTGATGATTTAGCGCTAGATTTCTTGGCCGCGGCGGGCTTCTTGCCGGCGGATGATGTCTTCGACTCCAGTTTGAACGAACCGGACGCGCCCTTGCCTTTGGTCTGTATGAGTGCGCCGGATTCGACTGCGCTCTTCAAATATTTTCTGATGAAAGGTGCCAGTTTCTCGGCGTCGACCTTGTACTGGGCGGCGATGTATTTCTTGATAGCCTGCAGGGACGAACCGCTCCTCTCCTTCAGCTCCTTGATGGCGCTGTTAACCATCTCGGACGTCTTAGGGTGGGTGGGCTTCGCCTTAGGCTTCTTAGCGCCTGCGGAGGCGGACGCCTTAGGCTTCTTCGCGGGCGTCGCCGGGGCGGGAGCGTCGGCTGCAACTGCGGTATCGGCCATATTTAAAAAAAAAAGTAAAATAGGATGTGTAGTTACAAATTAGTAAATCGCACGAACGATCTGCGCAAAGAGAGAGAACAGCGGACGCGTGTAAGCGGAGCGCTGCGCTGGCGAGTACTAAACACTCCTATTGTTTTTTTTTTTTTTTTTTTTTTTTTTTTGGTATGGATGTTCTGAGTTGGGCAGCTGGTACCCTTTACTCTTTATTGGGCTGGAGCGTCAAATGCACAAGAGGCGCACAGAGCTCTTAAGCTAAAAACTATAAACTATATATACATTTTCCTTATAACTAAGGTCGATGCCCCCTTTGAACTCACGAGCCTTAGGGGCTCATGGCAAAGAATTCAAAGGGGTCATCGAGCGGAACCTGAACAAAGTCTTGGACTCTACCAGAGGAAACATTTATGTCCTGTGGACTGCTTTTTGAAGCTTTTGGCTTTTTTGGCCACTTTTTGATTTTGGAGTTACAGAGTACCCTAGGGGTACCAGGAGTTATTTGTGGGCTACCTGGACCATCGGAAGTGCCGAGTAACAGAGGGGGGGATGAGGAGGTTTGAGAGGTGTTTATGTTTGTGGGATGGTTAGCAGGCAGCGATGATGATAAGGGTAAAGGAGTTGATGATGCAGGTGAAGGTGAAGAGGTAGGAGGGGGGGAGGGTGAGTTGTGATTAAGGTTTGGATTTTGAGTGTGAGGAGGAGTAAGGATTTGATTATGAGTGACTGTGGGAGGGAGGCCAAGACGCGCTCTGAGGAGTTCACCTTCCAAACGAATATCCTCCTCGAAGGCTTTAGTGATTTCATCATCACTATCGCCAAGAGCGTGTCTGGGCCTCCTCTTTCGAAATGGGACCGAGGGGAGGGGGGTGTAGGTCATAGCATCCCTGATCAATGGGTTGCCATGAACCACAGCCCCCTCATGGAGTCTCTTTGACAATGATTTTATGAAATAGCGCACCGAGGGTACTTTGAGGTCCCTGTGCAGATCAACATTTCTTATGTAACCAGGACAACCAGTGGCTCTACGTAGAAATTTATTTTGAATTACTTGAAGCGATTTAAGTTTCTTCCTTGAGGCATGGGCGAAGACGGACGATGAATATGTAAATACTGGGCGGATACAAGTTTTGTAAAGAGTCAGCTTATTTTTGAGGGTCATTTTGCTTTTCTTATTTGTGAGAAGATTTAGCCTTCCAGATATAAAGGCAGCACGATCCCGTACTGCCTTTATATGCTTGAAGAAGTTGAGTTTTCTGTCCAGGTGGATCCCAAGGTATTTTGCCGAGGTTACCCATGGAATAGGTTGACTGAGCAGCTTAATGAACGGGTGCCTGTCCACCAGCTCCTGATACTTCCCTCTCCTGGAGAAAATTATGGCCTGACTTTTCCCAGGGTTGACCTCAATCCTCCAGCGACGGAACCAATCCCCAAGGGAATCAATCGCTCGCTGGAGGAGTTTAGTCAACCTCAAAGGGTGCGGAGACGACGCGAAAATCGCCGTGTCATCCGCGAACAGGGCATAATTCACTCCAGGAATTTTGGGAAGGTCATTGACGAAGAGGTTGAAAAGTGTGGGGGCAAGAACAGAGCCCTGAGGAACACCCGCACCCACCGGGTGCAGATTAGAGAGAGTCCCTTCAACACGATAGCGAAAGCCTCGACAATTTAGGTAGTCTCTGATAGTAAGGACTAACTGGTGTGGCACTCCTAGTTTGTAAAGCTTATAAATTAAGCCGTTGTGCCACACCTTGTCAAAGGCTTTCGCTATGTCCAAGAAGATGGCTGCAGTGGGTATTGGATGCCTCCAACCATGCATCCAGTAGAGAGAGTGCTCCACTATGCGGTGGATCTGATGTGCACAGGAGTGCCCCCGCCGAAAACCAAACTGTTCTTCGAGTAGTAGACCAGAAGAATCTATGAATTGAGTCAGTCTCCTGAGCAGGACCCGCTCATAGAGCTTGCCCATTGTACTCAAGAGGCTAATAGGGCGGTAACTTGAAGGGATATTTGAGGGTTTCCCCGGCTTATGGATGCCAATTACGTGGGCAGTTTTCCACGCCTGGGGAAAGTGAAAGTTTGAAAAAGCAGTATTGAAAATTAATGTTAGGAAGACAACTATTGTTTTGGGTAGGAGTTTAAATAGTCTATTAGGGAGCCTATCCTCACCTGGAGCCTTTCTGACTTTGAGGCCCTTTAGTAGGATTTCGATTTCGGAGGGTGCTATGAGGTCTATAGGGTTTGTGTCAGGATTTGGGGGAGGGCAGTAGATTAGACTATTGACTTCGTTGTCAATTTGAGCTATGTGATTTTGGTCGGTGAAGAGAGTGCTTGGCGAGCATTGTTGTTCAAGGCTGTCCGCCAAGCACTCTGCTTTTTCCAGATCCGTGAAGGCTAGAGTGCCCGTTCCAGGGACAACAAGCGGGGGCATTGATACCATGGTATCGCTCCTCAGAGATCTCGCCAGGGACCAGTAAGCCTGGTGTCCTGGAGAGATCTCCGAGAGAAATTCGCCCCACCTGTTGGCCCTGAAATCAGCAATCTCTAGCTTCACTTTTCGCTGGAGCCGGTTTACGACATTTTTGTTGTCCGGGGAGGGGAAACGGGAGTACGTTCTCAGGGCTCTGTTCTTTTCCCGGATCAGGAGCCGAATCTCCTCAGGGAGACGCCAGCGATGGTCGTCCAGCGCTGGGACCTCCCTCGAGCAGTCGGCCATTACGGAGTGAAGTCCACTGGTGAGGGTGGTGATCGCCTCATCAGTGTCCTCCCGAGAGGAGAGAGACGATGGAAACTTCGAGAGAAGGGGAAGGTCCTCAGAATTGAGGACCTTTCCCAACTTGACCCAGTCAACTACTGTCCTGGTCTGTGTTTTAGAGGGGGTGGGGGAGCCGAGGGACATTAAAACTGGTCTATGATCGGAGTGGAGTTCATGGTGGACTTGAATGGAGGTGAGTTTAAGGTGAACATTTTTTAGGATGGCTATATCAAGAATGTCTGGTTGAAAACCAGTGTTGGGGTGAAAATGAGTGGGTTCGAGTGGAGCTATTATATCTAGATTGTTTTTTAGCAAATAAGAGCACAGAATGCGCCCATTCTTAGTCGTTACCCTGCAGTTGAACTGGGCGTGCTTGGAGTTGAAGTCCCCAGCGAGGATGACTGAGTCATCCAACCCCAGCAACGCATCCAAGTCCGACTGCAGGATATCCTTTGTGGGCGGCTGGTAGACGGAAGCTATAGTGACGGGAGGGTGCCCAGTCATCGCTAGGCGACAGATTGAGGCCTCCATGTTTTTGAGGGTCGGAGTATCAAGTGGCGTGCAGTGAAGTGCACGCCTGTAATATATCAGGGTGCCCCCTCCGTGAGTGAGGCGATCGTTCCTAACTGTTATGAAGTTTGCTAATCTTGGGCTACCTGAGGAGGCCTTTAAAAAGGTCTCCTGAACTAGGAATAAATCAACACTGTGATCTTTAAGAAACACAGCCACCTCGTCCTTCTGGGACCTCAGGCCATTGGCGTTAAAGAACCCAATGACCAGAGATCCAGGTTTCTCTCTGGAGGTGGCGTGAGACATTATGGCTTCCGGGTGTTTTGCGAGAAGTTTCGGATGGACTTTAGGAGATTCGCATGTTCAAATAGGACACATAGCCTGTCATTTTCTGACTGAGCTAATCTGAACTTTGCGGCCAGTTCACAGACTTCATCGATGTCAAAAACAGCGGCAAGGTCCATTACAAGCCTCAAGTCAGCCAGCGCATTTTTTTGAATATTGGGCAGCACCTGCTTAGGGCGTCGAGAAGGTTTGGGGGGTAACCTAGGAGGCTGAGAGGGAATTTGGATGGGTTGAGAAGGGGAGGATTGGGAGAATTGGGATGATTGAGAGGGCTGCGTGGGGCGGAAGGGGTTTATCAGCTCCAGAGGCTGAGGCTGCGCATGAGCCAGGGGAGGAGAAGGATAGGAAGGAATAGGTTTAGGAACTTCCTTTCTTGACTTATATGACTTTTCAGGTTTGGGCTTTGCAGGGACAGAATGAGGAGATGCCTGGATGGGGGGGAATTTCCTTTCCGCTGGAGTGGGAGAGGAAACAGAGTATTCCAAGGGACGGGCCCAAGGATTTACAGTAGGGGGGGGAGGAGGTAGGTCATGAACAGCTGGGGGCAGCAAGGGAGCTGTTGAGGTTGCTACAGGTTCACTTTGAGAGAACTGGCTGACAGGAGGTGACTGTTCACTGTTACCTGGGAGGTCAACAGGAGCTGAAGGAGTTTTCTGTTGGGAAGGAGCGGGATTCTTACCTGACCTCCCATTATTAACTCTGTTTTTGTTTTTGTGAAAGGGAATGTAGTCTGTGGGCTTTGGGGCTTTGGGGCAGCCTCGATAGTTCCCCGTGTGGGGCCCCCAGCAGAGGCCACAAGTGGCCTCGGTGTCCGGGGATTTTTGACACTCTTCCCACCGATGATTCCCTGCACACTTGACGCACACGGGGTCGAGTGTGCAGTTCCTCGCCGAGTGGCCATACATGAGGCAGTTTTTACACTGTACAATGTGATTTGATTTGATGGGCCATTCAGGTTTAGAGACCAGCATACCTAGGATAGTTTTAATGTTGAATATTTCCTGGGCTTCCGGAGTGTTCAGAAGTTTGACATCCACAATGTCATACGGGGTTTTAGGTTTAACAAAAGGCTTAAATTTGCGGTGTACCTCAGTGACTGGGTACCCTTGATCACGAATATCCTTTAATATGTCCTCAGTGAGGAACTCTTTGGGCACGCCTTTGATGACGACGCGGAGCTCTATTTCATCGAAAGTCCTGTATGAGTAGTACCCGTTTATGAGAAGATATCGCCAGCCACGGAACTGTTTGATGGATTCGGTGTAGATGGCCATGCCACCATACGCACCTTCTATGAATCGAGAATGTTTGTAACCTATTTTGAGTCGAGTTGCCTCCTCTCGCAGAGGGACCCATCTCTTTACATCCCTGAGGAGGATGACTGGAGGTGGGCGTTCTTTTATAATGACCTCCTCATCAACTGCAGGGGGAGGAGCGGCATTAATGCCATCTGCTGCCTCTGCAGCTGAGTTTTGGTTTAGAGTTTGATGGGATGGGCTATTATGGCCAGAAGGGGCTTTATTGGGGCGCTTTGCAGCAGTTCCTTCCGAGTCATCCGAAAGATTCCTCAGAGTTGATTTTTGCTGACGATCTGGGAAGAAGAAGGAGTTTGAGGTGGAGATCCCTTCCCCTTTCCGAGGAGGAGAAGGCAGGATGGAGTCCGTTTTGGTCTCTGTTACAGGGGCCAGCGAAAGACCAGAAGCTGTATCTGGATTTAATGAGTCAAAGGTTCCTGGTGAGGAAAGAGTTACACGTTTTCGTTTAATTTTGTTGCGTTTTTTCCTTGTGATGACTTCATTGTATGAATCTGAGTCATAGGCCATCTCAAAATCGGGCTCACAGTCAGGGTCTTGGTCAGTGCCACCCTCATCTGCAAGTGTTGAGTCCGAGTAGTACTGGTCCGAGGGGATAGGTGTATCTCTACGTGGGTAGACAGGTGAAATTGGCAGGACAGGGGTGATTTGCCCCAGAGGTAATGAGCAGTCTGGTTGCGAATCATATATGAGTTGGGTAAGGTGCGCAGGGGAGGGTTGCGCAAGTGGAAGGGAGCAATCTTTTTGCGAAGAATCCGAAAGGCAGGACAGGGGTGCTTGGGAAACCAAGTGGCCACTAGGGGCCGCTAAGGGGATCGAAGAGACTGGATGGCCGCTAGGGGCCACTACGGGGGCCGGAGGGCCAAAGTGGCCGCTAGGGGCCATTAAGGAGGACGGGGAGGCTAAGTGGCCGCTAGGGGCCACTATTGAGGCCGGAGGGGCAGCGTGGCCATTTAGGGCCGCTAACGAGGACTGGGAGACCGCGTGGCTACTAGGGGCCACTATGGAAGCCGGGGGGGGCCACCTGGCCGCTAGGGGCCACTAAGGTGGACGAAGAGGTTACTTGGCCACTAGGGGCCTCTAGGGAAGACGGAGGGGCTAGGTGACCGCTAGGGGCCATTTTGGAAGCCGAAGATATTGGGCGGCCGCTAGGGGCCACTAAGGGGGCTGAGGCGCCGCCTGCTCCGAAAACTGGAAGAAAGCTATTAGTGCTGGGCCCTCTGCGCCCCGTGATGCGCGGGTCCCGTGAGTATGGATGAGGATGTGGGTGATGAATGTGAGGGGGTGAGGTGGGGATGGATGGCACATTGGGTGATCCAGGTAACATACCTCGAAAAGGGTTCTCAGGTGACGCCCCGTAGATTCTCCTGAGGGTCTCGGTAACTCCAGGGTGGTAGGACTCGAGGATGTCGAAATGTGAGGGCGGAGGGCCAGAAGGAGGAGGGAATCGCTCCATTTTGTTCTGCGCTAATAACTATATTACTATAATGTTATACAAGTGACAGCAATGTAGCTATGTATAGAATATATTGACATTGAGTTAGCTATAACACAGTATGAGAGTAGCTAACTTTGATACTACTAACAACTATACAATTTATTTGTTGTAGTATAGTGATAAGACCATTTAGGTACTAAGAATTTAAAACAATAGCACTATTTTACTAAAAAGAGACACAATAAAAACCTTAGGCTATATGAGTACAGTAATAATACACGACTATGAATACTGCTCATAAGATAAAACAACTGAAAACATACTATGAATACAGTAGCAGACACGAATAGGTACTGCACCAGTGACACAATCTTAAATTATTATTATGAAATAGAAACCAAAAAGACAATACTATGAATTCTGCACCTTATGGCACAATTAACGAAATGTACTATAACTTTTACACAATGGTATAGAGATTACTGAGAAAATACACTTTGAGAAATAAGTTTTTCTATGGATTACAGTACTAAAACAGACTATGACTTTTGAAAAACAACTATGATAGAACTTATGGACTTAAATTTTAAAAATTACCTTATGATAAGATACAAACTTGGTGCACTTAGCGAACACTAAACATAAATACACTTATAACTAACTAGAACACTTAAACTAACACTTAGAGTCTTAACTAATTGAGTCCTGTCTCGAAATACACTAACTTTTAGTACGGTACAAGCGGTAGTGGATCGCTGGGTAGAGGTCAATGGACACGGGTCCGGCAAACTCGCGTCAAGGCTCAACCGTTGCGCGCGCAGCGAAAACGGGAGAACGCGGCCGCCTCGCGGCGGCGCTGAGGGCGCGTGAGAAACGCGCAGGCGCGTGAGAATTCGCGCAGGCGCGTCGGAATGAATACGCCAGTAAGGAGGAGCGGAAACAAGGGACGCGTGTGCTCGACTCGGGCGCGGGAAGCAGAATCCCACTCCTATTGCGCAGGATCATCTCACACTCCCCCTTGGGGGGCGTGGGGAGGCCATGTCAGGGCGAGGCCCTTTTTGGCGGTTTCTATCGCGGGCTGTGGCGACAGCCCGGTCTGTTTTGCCGACGTTTAGGTTGTCGGGTTTTCTCTTTCTTCCTTCTTCTTCTTTCTTCTTCTGTTGGCCATCATGGCATGGTGGTCATGTTGGCCAATCTGCGGCATTGTGGTTCCTAGGGGTCTGGTGTTGGTGGCACGAGCTCGCGCGGTTGGGCTCGTGCACGGTGGGCTTCTGGAGGGCGGGCGTGGAGGGGGGCGATCCCCTGCAGCAGCGGGTGTTGCGATGAGTCGGCACGGTCGAACATCCTGCGCGCAAGTTGTCCGATGAATTCGTCCAGGCTCGGGTGCTTCATGTCCCTATAGAGCGTTGCGTTTCGCACTCCGCGTGGGGCTCTAACGATCGCTCTGAGGCTGAGCGTCTCCTGCGCTCTGAGTCTCCGCCTGTTTGACTCCGCCGTCCTGGCATACCAGGCAGGAGCCGCGTACGTCAGCCTCGATCGGATGTAAGTCTTGTAGATCCCCAGCTTCGTGCGAATGGGGAGGCTGCTGTGGAGCACTGGACGAAGTAGGGTGCGCGCAGTTTTCGCTCGCCTCACTACCTCCTCGGTGTGCTGCTTCATAGTGAGGCCCCTGTCTATGGTGACCCCTAGGTACTTTGCTGTGTGCTGCCACTGGATCTCCTCGCCTAGGAGCTTCAGTGGCGGTGGATGATGTGCTGCTCCCGTGAGGAGCGCTTGGGTCTTGCCGACGTTCACTGAGAGCCGCCATTTGGTCAGCCACTCTGGTAGGGCGTCAAGCTGGCGCTGGATCTTGCGTGCGGCGTGGGTCGGTGAGATGGACGACGCGTAGTACGCCGCGTCGTCCGCGAACAGGCCCAGCTTGACGTCGCCGACCACCGGGATGTCATCAGTGTACCAGGCGTAGCAAGATGGTGAGAGGCAGCTTCCTTGTGGAACTCCCGCGAGGATCGGGCGTGCTGAGGATAGGGCGTCCTCAACTGCCACTTGGAAGCTTCTGTCCGTGAGGAAGGAGCTGATGACGCGTACTACTCGACGTGGGGCCGAAGACGTTGACAGCTTAGCTAGCAGGCCCTCATGCCAGACTCTGTCAAACGCCTTCTCCATATCCAGGAACACCGCGACGATATGCTCCTTCTGATTCATCCTCTCGCCCATGAAGGAGAGGACTCTCGTCAGCTGCAGAGTTGTGGAGTGTTCTGACCGAAATCCGAATTGCTCCGGCCTCGGCACGATGTGTGGCTGCAGTCTTCCTAGCAGGAGCCTCTCGAAGACTTTGGACAGGGTACTGAGCAGAGTGATCGGCCGGTAACTCTCCGGCCTTCCTCTGTCCTTCCCCGGTTTCGGCAGCATGATGACCCGGCCAAGTTTCCAGGTCTTCGGAAAGTGGCCCGAGCGCATGATCCCATTGAACAAGCGTGTCACCGCCACGATGGTGTGCTGCGGCAGGTGACGAAGCGCCATGTTCGGGATCGAATCGGCGCCCGGGGCCTTCTTCGGGTTGGTTCTTCTGGTTGCGCGTCTAACTTGGCCGGGTGAGAAGAAGACCGGGTCCTCCTCTGCATTCGGCGGTTGCTCTAAGTACCCTGCCAGTTGCTCCTCCACCTCCCTCGCGTGGTCCGCATTTGTTGCAGGGTTCGGTTGGAACGTTCGCTCCAGGACGTCCGCGAACAGTTCTGCCCTCTCTTCGGCCTTGTAGTGGAGCGCTCCCCTCTCGTCCACGAGTGGCCTTACTGCCTCTTTGGTTGTTCCCAATTGCCTGCACAGACGGTGAATGGAGGGCATGTCTTCGTCTATGCTGGCAATATGGGTCTCCCAATCAGCTGCTGCATTGTTCCGCAGCTCAATCTTCACCTTCTCCACTAGGTTGTTGAGCTCGGTCTTCAGGGTGGGGCAGCGTGTTTGTTGCCATCTCCTTCTCAGCTGGCGTTTCCGCAGGATGAGTGCCTGGATCTCCGCGGGGAGGGGCTTGTACCTCTCGCCCTCGGGGATGGTGTGCGAGGAGGATTCTAGCGCCAGCTGTATGTTGTCGGTGATGGCTTTGGCTGCGGCTTCAACTTCCTCAGCGGTGGAGACTGGTCCAATTTGAGGGTTCTGCAGTGCTTCTGTGAAGGCCCCCCAGTTGGTCTTCCGCCTCGACTTCCTCCTCGGGACGGAATATGGGGCCGCTTCTATAGTCATGAGTACTGGTCGGTGGTCCGACGGAAGGTCTGGCAGTACTTCCATGTTCAACGTGGCATTGCAGTCGTTGTGGACTGCGAAGTCAATGATGTCGCAGGTTCCTTGGCCATCTGAGTGTCGTGTAGGCTCCCCTGGTCCTGTGACATCGTAGTTTGCGTCCATTATCACGCTGTACAGCGTTCTGCCGGCAGCGTTTATTCTTGATGAGTTCCAGGCAGTGTGCTTTGCGTTCCAGTCCCCTGCCAGGATGGTCGGCCCTGAGGACTGGAACAGTGCACGGAGATCTGCTCTTAGGCGGCTGGTCGGGTGCTGTGGGGGTCTGTAGACGGTGTAGAGCCGGAGGTCTCCATCGGCCACCCTAATGTCGACTCCGAGCGCTGTGAAGGAGTCATAAGGCACGAAGTCGACAGGCTGGTGAATGATGGTTCTGCGGACCATCACGGCGACTCCGCGGAACGGGTATCCCTGCTGGTTTGTTTCGTTCCGCTGGTATACTACGTAGCCCCCCATCTTGAGGTCTCTCTTGGCGAACGTTTCGCTGACCAGCAGTATGTCCACATTCTGCTCTCTGAGGAAGTGACGGAGCAGGGCTTCCTTGCTGGTCAGCGACTGCGCATTCCAGAAAACTACCCTCAGTTTACGGTTGAATGCTAGCTGAGGGTAATGCAATCCTGAGAGCCTTGGCGACCGCTTGTGGTCCCTGGGCTGCAGCAGCTTGGAGCAAGGCAGCAATCATAGCTGCCAGGTCTTGGCCATCAGCCGGTGGGGCTGGTGTTCCGGCTGGTGCCTCTTCTTTGGAAGGAGGAGGAGCGTCCGCCGGCTTCTTCTTCTTCTTCTTTTTGTTCGCCTTCTTCTTGTTGGGGGCCGTGGCTGGTGGTTGGTCCCGGCCGCCCCGCTGTGTAGGAGCGTTTGCCGCCGCCATTAGGGACGCTGGCGCTGACTCCTCCACATGGGGCTTGGGGACGCTGGCCCTCGTCTCAGGCCCCGGCTTCTTGGGTGTTGGGCGGGATTTTGCCCCAGCTTTCCAGAGTCTGAATTCCCTCAGGAAGACAGGGCATCTTCGGTAGTTCGCGGGATGGGGGCCCGCGCAGTTGGCGCAAGTGCATAGCTGGTCCTTGGGCCTTGGGCATTCGGCTGCTGGGTGGGAGCCTGCACAGCGGACGCACTTCTGCGGTCTGTGGCAGCCTTTGGAGTGATGGCGGAACCCCTGGCACCTGTGACACTGTGCAGGCCCGCTTTTGCCCCTCCATGCTTCAATCCTCACCGAGTTCATATAGAGGAGCTCAGTTACCCGGTAGAAGTGTGTGAAGTCTCGGGGGGGTCCGGCGAGCTGTATGAAGTATATACAGCCCGGTTTTCCCCCTCTCGCGTTTATCTGTTTGGCGTACTCGACCGGGTAGCCGAGCCCCTCGCACGCCTTCTTGATTTCTTCGACTGGTGTGTCGGATGGGAGACCGCGCAGTGCCACCTTCATACGCTTCTCCTTATCCAGCTGGTATACGTGCCACTCCAGCGGCACCCCTGCTTGCTCCAGTTTCTCTAGGTGGTTGTATACGCATCTATATTCGTCAGCGGTTTGGGGTTCAAAGCGAACTCCTTTCCCCAAATTTTTGGAGTTCGCTGGTCTTCCTAGTTCCTTGGCGATGTCTTCGCAAACTTTGTACCATTGGGGCAACACCGCCGCCTCGATGTGCGGGTACTTTTCTTTGCGCGGCTGTTGTGGTGGTTGGGGTTGCTGCTGCGCCTTCTTCTGCTTCTTGGGCACCTCGGCTGTATCTGCCGCGGCGGCTTTGGAAGCATATGAGGTCTGCGGGTCTGCTTGTGGCGGGGGCCCCAGGTTGGTGTGGGGCTCTTTGCTGGGTCCGGCTGCTGGTGGTTGCAGCTCCGCAGAGATGGGCTTCTGTGGTGGGGGGTCCATTGCGGGGGGGCCCAGTTTGGTGGCTGGCCCTTCCGGTGGGGGGCATGGTTGTAGCTGAGGTTCTGGTAGGGGCACCACTCCTATTGGGGGCGCCACCTATTATATATATACTCCGGCTTAACCGTAACGCAGACCCTCATGTCGCGGGACGTTTTCTCGTAATAACACTTCCAACTTTTCACTTACTCGTTTATGATTAAACTAAATTTATAGTGAATTATATTATAATGATTATAATAAAATTGCACATGTATATTCTTTATGAATTGATATATCTATTTTAATAGAAGTTTTAAGTTTTGGAACGGCGTTAAACGAATGAGGTAACTTTACTTTTGGTATTATAGGTTGCGGACACCTCGGGTCTGTTTAAAAAGTGATTTTTCTTAATTAAAATCACATTTAACACTATTATGTGTCTTCCGGTTAAAAGCGAAGATACCATAGATATATGTGACACAATAACAATAGTAGAAAATTATAGTTATAATGTTATTTTGACTTGTTGTATTCACTGTCGTAAAACAGCCGTACCGCGCGACTTGGATTGCCTACTACGTTCAGCGGTTTGCTCTCTGTTGGTACACCGATGTAAAACGGGATAGGTATTTTATATTACGTTTATATAATTATGTTCTATTATAAATTACGATATCACCATTATCATGAATATTATTATAATTCTCACATGGTTAAACTCAACTCTCTTCTACCGAGGATCATACAAAGCGCGACACTCGACTCGGAGCGAGCGTGCGGGCATGGTAGGTAGAATCTCGTTTAGGTCAGGTATTTTATTTAGTTTTGGTCCGGCGTAAGTATTTATAATACATTAACGTATGATATTATTATCTGAATACGCCTAATATTAAATAAAACAGTAGTGTGTGTTGTTGAACTTAAGAATCTGTTTAGGTTGATATATTTATTTATATGTACTTACTTAATTATATTCATCATAGGAACACGAGAGAAGTCTTAGGCATACTGCTGAGTTACTATCATGTATGTTACCCATTTATTTATATATATAATTAAGTTAATATTAATATTTTTTCTAGTCCAGTCTCTCTATATTTACCTACCTTTCATGGGGGAGTGGGTGAGGTGATGGTGGATGTCCCTGTCTGTTTTATGCACTATTTGCGAATCCTTTACCTAATTGGGCAGTTCATCCTGGTAATTCGTCGTTATCAGTAGAGTAGGTCACAGCCTCACAGGTGTCAGGTGAGAGTGATGTAAAAGGTGGTGTGTCTGTGTGTGCGGGTTGCATGTGATTGTTTTAAAAGTATATATGGTGTTATTATTAGTAAAACTAACTAAGAATTGAGCGAGTTAAGTGTGAGAAATACATTGGATGGATTTGAAAAACGTGAGTACTTAATACATACATAATGATATAAAATATGTACTTTAATACCTACTTATTTAGGTTTGGGTTAGGGCGATGCTAGTCGATATGCTATGCGAGATGCTAGGCGAAGATGATGATGATGATGAATGATGATGATGATGATGATGATGATGGATGATTCTTGAAGAGAGGGAGAAAGAAATATGCTGTACTGGGAGGTGGTTAATCTATATATGTACTTATGCCTATTTTATACGAGTACATAGGTAGGTAGGTACATACCTATATTCTACAAGCTGTATTCGGCAAGGTCTACTTACTAATAATTAAGTTAAGTTAAATTTGCTTGGTGTACATTAATAATTGTGACGTAGGTACACAATGATGTGCGAGATCGGAATCTAAAGATTTAAAGATATATCTAGCTTGCTCTAGTATCAATATTATTATTAGCACACAAGAGGTTAAATAACAACTTTAAAGCCCTTTGCTTGTAAAACAAACAAAAATAACTAAGTACATACCTATATAAATTAAGTACATATTATAATTGTTGTTTTAGAGAGAGAGAGCTGGGCTGGCGTCAAACCACCGAAGCGGCGAACGAGATGGCTGCTTGCTGTTACAAGTTAGAAAATTGGACTTGCGGTGCGGGGTAAGTAAGATATCATTATATATAAATGTACTGACAGTGATATAGATAGATAGATAGATAGATAGATAGATATATATATATATTTTGGAGATATAGATCGATTGATTGTTTGTCCGTCTGTGTCGCTACTGAAACTTTGTATTGTAATCGCGTAGGTATCATAGAATTATTTGCGGCCCTGAAAAGGGCCTTTTTGTATTTGCGTACTACGGTAATACATGCGTTAGTACATATTACACGATGTCGCGCGCGGCGGGCAGGCAGCGCAAGCAGCAGAGCGCTTAACCACCGAAACCGTAGAGGGTGCGGCCCTGACGCTTCAGAGCGTAGACGACGTCCATGGCGGTGACGGTCTTCCTCTTGGCGTGCTCGGTGTAGGTGACCGCGTCACGGATCACGTTCTCGAGGAACACCTTGAGAACACCGCGGGTCTCCTCGTAGATCAGACCGGAGATACGCTTGACGCCACCTCTGCGGGCGAGACGACGGATGGCGGGCTTGGTGATACCCTGGATGTTATCACGGAGCACCTTCCTGTGACGCTTGGCTCCTCCTTTCCCCAGACCTTTACCTCCCTTACCGCGACCGGTCATTGCGACTTTTAGTTGAGATTAGACTTCTCAGATTAGAATACACGGAACACGACACACGACTTGCGGCGCGCGTCGACACGAGTGGAATAACAGGCGAGCCACGACCTGGTGCGATATTTATACGCTTTACCCTATTGCGGGGCGACGGGGGACGGGGTTAGAGATATCGGAGCATTAATATTTTTTGATTTACTTTTCATTCATTCATTCATTCATGAAATATACATACTTAATATAATATTGATAAATAATTTCATATGATATGGTTATTTACATTCATTTTGGGGATTTAAATAAATATCTACTTCATATTACTATTACAATAACTGCGACCGGCTCACGGAAGAGTGTAACTCTCTCTATTTCATTCTCCTCTAATATTTTTGTAAGCATTCAGTTAGTGGTAATAATTTTGTCGATATATAAAATTTGAATTTTCTATCTTGGTAAATCTATATTATTATGTCTTCACATACTTAGCGCGTAATATCATATCACGAATTTAATTCACTTTCCTTCCTTCCTTCCTTCCTTCTTTCCATTTTACTACACTACAAATTCTTATACTGGAAACAGGTTCGTAAATAAATAATATTATTATTTGTCTCGTGTTTCGCGGTTAATTGTATATGTATATGTACATAATATATATATATAGAGAGAGGTATACTACATCACCAGTATAGTATACTAATAGTGATCGATCGATTTATCTTCGTTTATCAGTGTTAGTTCAAAGAAACATTTGTTAATTTTCGAATCATGTGTGGCCCTGAAAAGGGCCTTTTGATATATATGACGGAAGCGTCACGTTCGCATGTCCAGGCGCAAAACGCGTGGTACAAAATATATAATAGATATAATGTAACCGCCGTATATGCGTTCGCGCAGACTGCATTCGGTGACGTAGCTCCGTGCCGGTTTAGGCACGTTCACCGCGGATCCTGCGAGCCAGCTGGATGTCCTTGGGCATGATGGTCACACGCTTGGCGTGGATGGCGCACAGGTTGGTGTCCTCGAAGAGACCTACTAGGTAAGCCTCGCTGGCCTCCTGGAGAGCCATAACGGCAGAGCTCTGGAAGCGCAGGTCGGTCTTGAAGTCCTGAGCGATCTCACGCACCAGACGCTGGAAGGGCAGCTTGCGGATCAGAAGCTCGGTGCTCTTCTGGTAGCGACGGATCTCACGGAGGGCGACGGTGCCGGGCCTGTAACGATGGGGCTTCTTGACGCCCCCGGTGGCTGGCGCGCTCTTGCGGGCCGCCTTGGTGGCGAGCTGTTTACGGGGCGCTTTACCACCGGTGGATTTACGAGCGGTCTGCTTGGTACGGGCCATTTCGAAAAATTACTACGATACGCGTGTACGTTACGTTAACGAGTCACGAGAGGGAATAAACGAAAAATTGCCCCGCGAGCGTCTTTTATATGTGCTCGTCGTCGGAAAGGGACGGAGTTAGTGTCCGTGTGAGCGAGATAGGTCTATAAAATTCACATACACGTCCGTCCCCCATGCCATGCCCCTCTTCCTTTCTCACAAACACGATTTCTGATTACAATAACATTGTTGAAATATTAATACTTTTTATTATATACTTACTTACATTTTATATATATATTTATTTTTAACAAATATGTGACCGATTTAAGTTAGCTAACTCAACCTAACCTAACCTAGGAGTTAGCTTATTAAATTCGGCAGAGTTAAGTTAGGTCTGGTTCAAAATAACAATATTTGACAGAGTTAGGTTAGCTAACCTAACCTAACTCCGCGGAACCTAACTTAATCTGACCTAACTCGATCGAACCTAACTTAACCTGACCTAACTCGATCGAACCTAACTTAACCTGACCTAACTCGATCGAACCTAACTTATTATAATATTTTTTTTTTTAATTACATAACTCAAACGTAACCTAACTTCGCGAAACCTAACCTAACCTAACTTATTTAGTAATTGTAACTTGATTAGCAATTTTAATATAACAAAACTTCCGTGAGAGACACGGACATATTAAATATATATTAAGAACGGTTCACTCGCGTATTTTAAGTCGAAAAAAAAAAAAAAAAAAAAAAAAAGCGCGGAATGTGAAACACCGCCGTACCGAGGAGTATCATCAGGTGCTTGCACTTGCTTTTGGAGGATACATGAGTAATATATTTAATTGTAACTTGAACCTAACCTATATTATTATTACATACGTGTTGATTGGTAATGTGTAAACAAATTATATTTAATTGATTTTTATCGACCGATTGACACCGTATGCACGGTTAGAAACTTCCTATATTATTTTCTGAACGTATTTGTGGCCCTGAAAAGGGCCTTTTTGGTTGATGTACAAACCACACTCTCAAAGCGTGTCGTGTGTCGTCGCAATACGAACTACCTAAACCCATTACACTAAAAGTGTATTGAGAAGACAGCAGACCGCATACGTACGAGGAACGACGTACGCTTACTTGGAGCTGGTGTACTTGGTGACGGCCTTGGTGCCTTCACTGACGGCGTGCTTGGCGAGCTCACCGGGCAGCAAGAGCCTCACGGAGGTCTGCACCTCCCTGCTGGTGATGGTGGACCTCTTGTTGTAGTGAGCGAGGCGGGAGGCCTCGGCGGCGATGCGCTCGAAGATATCGTTCACGAACGAGTTCATGATCGACATGGCCTTGCTGGAGATACCGGTGTCGGGGTGGACCTGCTTGAGCACCTTGTAGATGTAGATGGCGTAGCTCTCCTTGCGCTTATGCTTCTTCTTTTTCTTAGAGTCCGACTTGGAGATGTTCTTCTGGGCCTTGCCGGATTTCTTGGCGGCCTTACCGCTAGTCTTGGGTGGCATTGTGATATACTTAGTTAGTTAGATGCTTACAGTACGAGAGTCGAACTGGAAATGTAAAAATTTTTTTAGGATCGCTATTTTTGTTAGCGCAGCGAACGGGAAATAGGGGATTAAAGATCGAGCGTCGCGCTCGCGGTATCTCGACCAATAGCGTTCGTGTATCATTAGTATCGTCGTCGATCGGCATGGTGGGGAGTGCGAGCGCGTGTTGATATTACTTTACTTACATATTAATTAGTCATATTATTAATAAATAAATATCACCCGCCTGATGTGCGATGTATGATAAATAATAATAATAATGAGTTAACTAACCAACCAAAATATATTTGAAATCGTAGCTTATTTGATAACTATTGTTGTTGTTGTTGTTGTTGTTACAAGTGACACATTGCTGTAGCTGAGCAAGTAGGTGTAATATCTGTCTGCTGAGCCATCCATCACAGCATAATTGAAAGTCTAGAGAGTCGGAGGACACATAGAGACAATAAACGTAATAAATAATAAAAAGGGGATGAGTGTGTATACATTCCGCCAAATATTTCTCTACGAATATCGAATATAAGTATCTATCTAATCTCATTATAATTCATTCATAATTTATAGATCTATCGAAAAAATGAATGACATCATATACGTATGCGTTATGCCATGAAACTTATAAAGTTTACACAGAATCATATTGTGGCCCTGAAAAGGGCCTTTTGTAACGGTCACTCGGGCGGGCGGGAATATAACAGAGGCCGCGTGCGTTACAAGGTGTACGCACGAGACAAATGTACACATCCACACCAATCGCCGGGTGCTACCGCTAGAGATGGATGTAGCCAGAAGAGAAGTGTGGACACTTAAGCCTTCTTCTCGGTCTTCTTGGGCAGGAGCACGGCCTGAATGTTAGGCAGCACACCACCCTGGGCGATGGTCACACCGGAGAGGAGCTTGTTCAACTCTTCGTCGTTGCGGATCGCCAGCTGGAGATGCCTAGGGATGATTCTGGTCTTCTTGTTGTCGCGAGCGGCGTTGCCTGCCAACTCGAGAACTTCAGCGGCCAGGTATTCCATGACGGCGGCCAGGTACACCGGGGCACCGGCACCGACGCGCTCGGCGTAGTTGCCCTTGCGTAGAAGCCTGTGGATACGGCCGACGGGGAACTGGAGTCCGGCACGGTTAGAACGGGACTTTGCCTTTCCCTTAACCTTGCCACCTTTACCGCGTCCAGACATGTTTAAAGAGATTAAAGTTTAGTTTACACACAACGAACGAACCAACGAGAGCACGTATTGCACGTGAGTGAGTCGGGACAAGAATATTTTTTTTCGCCATGCGCGCCCTAAGCTATATAGTCTCACGGAGCGCGCTGATAGTGGGGATATAACGAGCCGACATAACACGAGACCGATCGACCAATCAACGCCCCGAGTGCAAGAGCGCGAATTAGAGAGAGATAGAGATAAAATAAAAACAATAAATAAATTAAATTAACAAAATATTCTATAAGTAAGTTCTATATCTATAGGCATATACATATGTATGTATGTATGTATGTGTATAGATAACTAAATATTGTTTGAAATGTAAGACTTCATCATCATATCATATTATGTGTAAATTCATGATTCATGAAAACCTAATCTAATATATCCGTCTATCAGTGAGATCATCATCATCATATTGATGACTTTTGTGCCTTGAGATTCGACTTTTTCCGATGCCGATCCGAACACCTATTGTTGTATGTTTATAACTTAGATTTTTGTTGATCAATCAATCAATCGATCGATCGACTCTTGTATGTGCTCATTGCAATGAAACAGAGGCGATATGAACCTTTGAATACATTTGTTAGCCCTGAAAAGGGCTTTTTGATGTGCGTATAACGCGCACAGGCGTATGACGTGAGTCGAGAAGAGGCGACACGTCGTCGTCGTATAATATTTATAGCAACGACAATCGACATCTCCTCTACCATCACGACTACTACCGCGACCGATGTAAGGACGACGACGACAATATGGCGCAGTCTTCTTACTTCTTCGAGGCAGCCTTCTTAGCGGCGGGCTTCGCTTTGGGAGCGGCCGCAGCCTTCTTCGGCTTGGGAGCTTTAGGCTTCTTGGTCGGCGGCTTCGCGGTCTTCTTGGCCTTAGGCGCGGCGGCGCTCTTGCCCTTGGCGGGGGTGGAAGGTTTCTTCGCTGCGGGCTTCTTTTTGGCGGCGGCGGCCTTCTTGTCCTTCGTGGCGGCCTTAGGCTTGGCCGGGGATGCGGCGGCCTTCTTAGCCTTAGCGGGCTTTGCTGCGGCGGGCTTCTTAGCGGCGGCTGATGATTTAGCGCTAGATTTCTTGGCCGCGGCGGGCTTCTTGCCGGCGGATGATGTCTTCGACTCCAGTTTGAACGAACCGGACGCGCCCTTGCCTTTGGTCTGTATGAGTGCGCCGGATTCGACTGCGCTCTTCAAATATTTTCTGATGAAAGGTGCCAGTTTCTCGGCGTCGACCTTGTACTGGGCGGCGATGTATTTCTTGATAGCCTGCAGGGACGAACCGCTCCTCTCCTTCAGCTCCTTGATGGCGCTGTTAACCATCTCGGACGTCTTAGGGTGGGTGGGCTTCGCCTTAGGCTTCTTAGCGCCTGCGGAGGCGGACGCCTTAGGCTTCTTCGCGGGCGTCGCCGGGGCGGGAGCGTCGGCTGCAACTGCGGTATCGGCCATATTTAAAAAAAAAAGTAAAATAGGATGTGTAGTTACAAATTAGTAAATCGCACGAACGATCTGCGCAAAGAGAGAGAACAGCGGACGCGTGTAAGCGGAGCGCTGCGCTGGCGAGTACTAAACACTCCTATTGGGGGCGCCACCTATTATATATATACTCCGGCTTAACCGTAACGCAGACCCTCATGTCGCGGGACGTTTTCTCGTAATAACACTTCCAACTTTTCACTTACTCGTTTATGATTAAACTAAATTTATAGTGAATTATATTATAATGATTATAATAAAATTGCACATGTATATTCTTTATGAATTGATATATCTATTTTAATAGAAGTTTTAAGTTTTGGAACGGCGTTAAACGAATGAGGTAACTTTACTTTTGGTATTATAGGTTGCGGACACCTCGGGTCTGTTTAAAAAGTGATTTTTCTTAATTAAAATCACATTTAACACTATTATGTGTCTTCCGGTTAAAAGCGAAGATACCATAGATATATGTGACACAATAACAATAGTAGAAAATTATAGTTATAATGTTATTTTGACTTGTTGTATTCACTGTCGTAAAACAGCCGTACCGCGCGACTTGGATTGCCTACTACGTTCAGCGGTTTGCTCTCTGTTGGTACACCGATGTAAAACGGGATAGGTATTTTATATTACGTTTATATAATTATGTTCTATTATAAATTACGATATCACCATTATCATGAATATTATTATAATTCTCACATGGTTAAACTCAACTCTCTTCTACCGAGGATCATACAAAGCGCGACACTCGACTCGGAGCGAGCGTGCGGGCATGGTAGGTAGAATCTCGTTTAGGTCAGGTATTTTATTTAGTTTTGGTCCGGCGTAAGTATTTATAATACATTAACGTATGATATTATTATCTGAATACGCCTAATATTAAATAAAACAGTAGTGTGTGTTGTTGAACTTAAGAATCTGTTTAGGTTGATATATTTATTTATATGTACTTACTTAATTATATTCATCATAGGAACACGAGAGAAGTCTTAGGCATACTGCTGAGTTACTATCATGTATGTTACCCATTTATTTATATATATAATTAAGTTAATATTAATATTTTTTCTAGTCCAGTCTCTCTATATTTACCTACCTTTCATGGGGGAGTGGGTGAGGTGATGGTGGATGTCCCTGTCTGTTTTATGCACTATTTGCGAATCCTTTACCTAATTGGGCAGTTCATCCTGGTAATTCGTCGTTATCAGTAGAGTAGGTCACAGCCTCACAGGTGTCAGGTGAGAGTGATGTAAAAGGTGGTGTGTCTGTGTGTGCGGGTTGCATGTGATTGTTTTAAAAGTATATATGGTGTTATTATTAGTAAAACTAACTAAGAATTGAGCGAGTTAAGTGTGAGAAATACATTGGATGGATTTGAAAAACGTGAGTACTTAATACATACATAATGATATAAAATATGTACTTTAATACCTACTTATTTAGGTTTGGGTTAGGGCGATGCTAGTCGATATGCTATGCGAGATGCTAGGCGAAGATGATGATGATGATGAATGATGATGATGATGATGATGATGGATGATTCTTGAAGAGAGGGAGAAAGAAATATGCTGTACTGGGAGGTGGTTAATCTATATATGTACTTATGCCTATTTTATACGAGTACATAGGTAGGTAGGTACATACCTATATTCTACAAGCTGTATTCGGCAAGGTCTACTTACTAATAATTAAGTTAAGTTAAATTTGCTTGGTGTACATTAATAATTGTGACGTAGGTACACAATGATGTGCGAGATCGGAATCTAAAGATTTAAAGATATATCTAGCTTGCTCTAGTATCAATATTATTATTAGCACACAAGAGGTTAAATAACAACTTTAAAGCCCTTTGCTTGTAAAACAAACAAAAATAACTAAGTACATACCTATATAAATTAAGTACATATTATAATTGTTGTTTTAGAGAGAGAGAGCTGGGCTGGCGTCAAACCACCGAAGCGGCGAACGAGATGGCTGCTTGCTGTTACAAGTTAGAAAATTGGACTTGCGGTGCGGGGTAAGTAAGATATCATTATATATAAATGTACTGACAGTGATATAGATAGATAGATAGATAGATAGATAGATAGATATATATATATATATTTTGGAGATATAGATCGATTGATTGTTTGTCCGTCTGTGTCGCTACTGAAACTTTGTATTGTAATCGCGTAGGTATCATAGAATTATTTGCGGCCCTGAAAAGGGCCTTTTTGTATTTGCGTACTACGGTAATACATGCGTTAGTACATATTACACGATGTCGCGCGCGGCGGGCAGGCAGCGCAAGCAGAGCGCTTAACCACCGAAACCGTAGAGGGTGCGGCCCTGACGCTTCAGAGCGTAGACGACGTCCATGGCGGTGACGGTCTTCCTCTTGGCGTGCTCGGTGTAGGTGACCGCGTCACGGATCACGTTCTCGAGGAACACCTTGAGAACACCGCGGGTCTCCTCGTAGATCAGACCGGAGATACGCTTGACGCCACCTCTGCGGGCGAGACGACGGATGGCGGGCTTGGTGATACCCTGGATGTTATCACGGAGCACCTTCCTGTGACGCTTGGCTCCTCCTTTCCCCAGACCTTTACCTCCCTTACCGCGACCGGTCATTGCGACTTTTAGTTGAGATTAGACTTCTCAGATTAGAATACACGGAACACGACACACGACTTGCGGCGCGCGTCGACACGAGTGGAATAACAGGCGAGCCACGACCTGGTGCGATATTTATACGCTTTACCCTATTGCGGGGCGACGGGGGACGGGGTTAGAGATATCGGAGCATTAATATTTTTTGATTTACTTTTCATTCATTCATTCATTCATTCATTCATTCATTCATGAAATATACATACTTAATATAATATTGATAAATAATTTCATATGATATGGTTATTTACATTCATTTTGGGGATTTAAATAAATATCTACTTCATATTACTATTACAATAACTGCGACCGGCTCACGGAAGAGTGTAACTCTCTCTATTTCATTCTCCTCTAATATTTTTGTAAGCATTCAGTTAGTGGTAATAATTTTGTCGATATATAAAATTTGAATTTTCTATCTTGGTAAATCTATATTATTATGTCTTCACATACTTAGCGCGTAATATCATATCACGAATTTAATTCACTTTCCTTCCTTCCTTCCTTCCTTCCTTCCTTCTTTCCATTTTACTACACTACAAATTCTTATACTGGAAACAGGTTCGTAAATAAATAATATTATTATTTGTCTCGTGTTTCGCGGTTAATTGTATATGTATATGTACATAATATATATATATAGAGAGAGGTATACTACATCACCAGTATAGTATACTAATAGTGATCGATCGATTTATCTTCGTTTATCAGTGTTAGTTCAAAGAAACATTTGTTAATTTTCGAATCATGTGTGGCCCTGAAAAGGGCCTTTTGATATATATGACGGAAGCGTCACGTTCGCATGTCCAGGCGCAAAACGCGTGGTACAAAATATATAATAGATATAATGTAACCGCCGTATATGCGTTCGCGCAGACTGCATTCGGTGACGTAGCTCCGTGCCGGTTTAGGCACGTTCACCGCGGATCCTGCGAGCCAGCTGGATGTCCTTGGGCATGATGGTCACACGCTTGGCGTGGATGGCGCACAGGTTGGTGTCCTCGAAGAGACCTACTAGGTAAGCCTCGCTGGCCTCCTGGAGAGCCATAACGGCAGAGCTCTGGAAGCGCAGGTCGGTCTTGAAGTCCTGAGCGATCTCACGCACCAGACGCTGGAAGGGCAGCTTGCGGATCAGAAGCTCGGTGCTCTTCTGGTAGCGACGGATCTCACGGAGGGCGACGGTGCCGGGCCTGTAACGATGGGGCTTCTTGACGCCCCCGGTGGCTGGCGCGCTCTTGCGGGCCGCCTTGGTGGCGAGCTGTTTACGGGGCGCTTTACCACCGGTGGATTTACGAGCGGTCTGCTTGGTACGGGCCATTTCGAAAAATTACTACGATACGCGTGTACGTTACGTTAACGAGTCACGAGAGGGAATAAACGAAAAATTGCCCCGCGAGCGTCTTTTATATGTGCTCGTCGTCGGAAAGGGACGGAGTTAGTGTCCGTGTGAGCGAGATAGGTCTATAAAATTCACATACACGTCCGTCCCCCATGCCATGCCCCTCTTCCTTTCTCACAAACACGATTTCTGATTACAATAACATTGTTGAAATATTAATACTTTTTATTATATACTTACTTACATTTTATATATATATTTATTTTTAACAAATATGTGACCGATTTAAGTTAGCTAACTCAACCTAACCTAACCTAGGAGTTAGCTTATTAAATTCGGCAGAGTTAAGTTAGGTCTGGTTCAAAATAACAATATTTGACAGAGTTAGGTTAGCTAACCTAACCTAACTCCGCGGAATCTAACTTAATCTGACCTAACTCGATCGAACCTAACTTAACCTGACCTAACTCGATCGAACCTAACTTAACCTGACCTAACTCGATCGAACCTAACTTATTATAATATTTTTTTTTTTAATTACATAACTCAAACGTAACCTAACTTCGCGAAACCTAACCTAACCTAACTTATTTAGTAATTGTAACTTGATTAGCAATTTTAATATAACAAAACTTCCGTGAGAGACACGGACATATTAAATATATATTAAGAACGGTTCACTCGCTTATTTTAATTCTAAAAAAAAAAAAAAAAAAAAAAACGCTCGGAATGTGAAACACCGCCGTACCGAGGAGTATCATCAGGTGCTTGCACTTGCTTTTGGAGGATACATGAGTAATATATTTAATTGTAACTTGAACCTAACCTATATTATTATTACATACGTGTTGATTGGTAATGTGTAAACAAATTATATTTAATTGATTTTTATCGACCGATTGACACCGTATGCACGGTTAGAAACTTCCTATATTATTTTCTGAACGTATTTGTGGCCCTGAAAAGGGCCTTTTTGGTTGATGTACAAACCACACTCTCAAAGCGTGTCGTGTGTCGTCGCAATACGAACTACCTAAACCCATTACACTAAAAGTGTATTGAGAAGACAGACCGCATACGTACGAGGAACGACGTACGCTTACTTGGAGCTGGTGTACTTGGTGACGGCCTTGGTGCCTTCACTGACGGCGTGCTTGGCGAGCTCACCGGGCAGCAAGAGCCTCACGGAGGTCTGCACCTCCCTGCTGGTGATGGTGGACCTCTTGTTGTAGTGAGCGAGGCGGGAGGCCTCGGCGGCGATGCGCTCGAAGATATCGTTCACGAACGAGTTCATGATCGACATGGCCTTGCTGGAGATACCGGTGTCGGGGTGGACCTGCTTGAGCACCTTGTAGATGTAGATGGCGTAGCTCTCCTTGCGCTTATGCTTCTTCTTTTTCTTAGAGTCCGACTTGGAGATGTTCTTCTGGGCCTTGCCGGATTTCTTGGCGGCCTTACCGCTAGTCTTGGGTGGCATTGTGATATACTTAGTTAGTTAGATGCTTACAGTACGAGAGTCGAACTGGAAATGTAAAAATTTTTTTAGGATCGCTATTTTTGTTAGCGCAGCGAACGGGAAATAGGGGATTAAAGATCGAGCGTCGCGCTCGCGGTATCTCGACCAATAGCGTTCGTGTATCATTAGTATCGTCGTCGATCGGCATGGTGGGGAGTGCGAGCGCGTGTTGATATTACTTTACTTACAACTTTAATTAGTCATATTATTAATAAATAAATATCACCCGCCTGATGTGCGATGTATGATAAATAATAATAATAATGAGTTAACTAACCAACCAAAATATATTTGAAATCGTAGCTTATTTGATAACTATTGTTGTTGTTGTTGTTGTTGTTGTTGTTGTTGTTGTTGTTGTTGTTACAAGTGACACATTGCTGTAGCTGAGCAAGTAGGTGTAATATCTGTCTGCTGAGCCATCCATCACAGCATAATTGAAAGTCTAGAGAGTCGGAGGACACATAGAGACAATAAACGTAATAAATAATAAAAAGGGGATGAGTGTGTATACATTCCGCCAAATATTTCTCTACGAATATCGAATATAAGTATCTATCTAATCTCATTATAATTCATTCATAATTTATAGATCTATCGAAAAAATGAATGACATCATATACGTATGCGTTATGCCATGAAACTTATAAAGTTTACACAGAATCATATTGTGGCCCTGAAAAGGGCCTTTTGTAACGGTCACTCGGGCGGGCGGGAATATAACAGAGGCCGCGTGCGTTACAAGGTGTACGCACGAGACAAATGTACACATCCACACCAATCGCCGGGTGCTACCGCTAGAGATGGATGTAGCCAGAAGAGAAGTGTGGACACTTAAGCCTTCTTCTCGGTCTTCTTGGGCAGGAGCACGGCCTGAATGTTAGGCAGCACACCACCCTGGGCGATGGTCACACCGGAGAGGAGCTTGTTCAACTCTTCGTCGTTGCGGATCGCCAGCTGGAGATGCCTAGGGATGATTCTGGTCTTCTTGTTGTCGCGAGCGGCGTTGCCTGCCAACTCGAGAACTTCAGCGGCCAGGTACTCCATGACGGCGGCCAGGTACACCGGGGCACCGGCACCGACGCGCTCGGCGTAGTTGCCCTTGCGTAGAAGCCTGTGGATACGGCCGACGGGGAACTGGAGTCCGGCACGGTTAGAGCGGGACTTTGCCTTTCCCTTAACCTTGCCACCTTTACCGCGTCCAGACATGTTTAAAGAGATTAAAGTTTAGTTTACACACAACGAACGAACCAACGAGAGCACGTATTGCACGTGAGTGAGTCGGGACAAGAATATTTTTTTTCGCCTGCTGTGAAATCCTTCGGCACCCTTTTGAAGGGGTGCGAGTGGCCTCTTCCGCCTTCCGGCTGCGGAGGCTGTCTCGGGTCGCGCCCCACCTTGTGGGGCGGTCGGTCGCTCGTCATTTTGGGGACGGCTGTGTATCCGTGGGGGCCAGCTTTCTCGCCACCGGCCGTTTATCCAACCCCGCGACCCCTAGCCTGGTGATACCGTTTGAGCGGGGCCAGGCATCGGGGACGCAGAGAAGGCGACCGGCAGCTTAGGCTGGCGTGTGCATCGTGCCTATGTAGGCGACATCCGGTGTGGTGTGTGCGTGTCTTCTTCTTCGTCGTCTTCTTGTGTGGTGTGTAGGAGGGCTCGGGGGAGATGCCGAGCCCCGTGTTGGTCCGGCGGGCGCGTGTAGTGAGGCGCAATCCCGCGCAGGTGATCGTGGTCGGTGTTGTCCGCGCGGTCGAACATGCCCCGCGCGAGGCGCTCGATGATGAAGTCTTCCAGGCTGCTGCTCCACTTCAGGTGCTCGGCGATGGCTGCGTTGCTGACGTACTGCGTTGCTCCGACGATGGTCCGCAGCGAGAGGGTCTCCTGACGCCTCAAGTTGGTCCTGGTGGTCCTGCAACAGAAAGAATACCAGGCTGGTGAAGCGTAAGTTAGTCGCGATCGGACGTAAGCTTTGTACAGACCGAGTTTGGTCCGTACAGGGAGCTTACTGCGGAAGACCGGGCGGAGGTTCATACGAGCGGTTCTCGCTCGTATGACCGTCTCCGCGGCGTGCTTCTTCATGTTGAGCCTCCTGTCTATGGTCACCCCCAGGTATTTCACTGTGGGTGACCATGACAGCGGCTGTCCTAGAAGAGAGGGAGGTGGGGGCAGGACCCTGGCTGCCCCTGTGATAAGTGCTTGCGTCTTGCCCACATTGACTGATAGTCTCCATTTGGAGAGCCAGTCAGGGAGAGCGTCAAGCGTCGGCTGGATCTTGGAGACTGCGTGCGGCATCTGGAATGAGGAAGCAAAGTAAGCGGCGTCATCTGCGAATAAGGCTAGTTGCGCTTGTCCTACGACTGGAATGTCGTCGGTGTAGCGCACGTAGCATGCGGGCGATAGGCAGCTCCCCTGGGGGACGCCTGCCTGTATCGGGCGTTCCTGTGACAGTGCGCCTTCCACTTGAACGTGGAAGCGTCGGTCTGCCAGGAATGAAGCGATGACTCTCACGATGCGGCGGGGGGCTGTGGACAGAGAAAGTTTATATATTAGACCTTCGTGCCAAACTCGATCGAACGCTTTCTCCATGTCTAGGAGGACAGCGACTGTGTACTCCTTTTTGTTGAGCGCCATGCCCATGTGGTGTAGCACGCGGGTGAGCTGCAACGTGGTGGAGTGTTGAGACCTGAAACCAAATTGCTCCGGCCTGGGTGTCAGGTGTGGCGAGAGGTGCCGGAGCAGCAACCTCTCGAACACCTTTGATAGGTTGCATAGCAACGTGATGGGCCGGTAGTTCTCCGGCTTTCTTCTGTCCTTCCCGGGCTTGGGAAGGACTATGACCCGTCCGGACTTCCAGATGGTGGGGAAGTGCCCCGACCGCAAGATCCCGTTGAACAGGCGCGCCACTGCCGCTAAGGTGTTTAGCGGCAGTTGGCGGAGCGCCATGTTTGGGATCTCGTCGGGGCCCGGCGCCTTCTTCGGCTTGCAGTGACGTCTGATTGTCGCCTGGACCTGTGAAGGAGAAAAGTAGAGTGGATCATCGTGGGTCTCTACGGGCACGCTGAGGTAGTCTCGAACGTGCCGCACGATGTCCGCTGTGTGTTGCGGGTCGGTGTCAGGGAATGGCCTGAATTGCTGCTCAAGGCTGCGAGCGAGTATTTCCGCTCTGTCCTTGGCCGCGTACTTCAGTTCCCCGTCGGTGTCGTCCACTAGGGGCCGTATCGGCTCGGGTGTCGCGCTGAGTTGTCGGCATAACCTGTGGATGGAAGGAACGTGATCAGTTAGACTCTCGATGTGCGATTCCCAGCTTGCAGCTCTGTGCTCGCTGAGTTTTACCCTTAACAGTCGCTCGAGACTATTGAGCTCAGCCTTGACCGACTGAGCCCTAGTCCTTTGCCACTGTTTCCTGTACCAGCGCTTTTTCTCCAAAAGCGCTTGAAGCGGCCTTGGGAGCGGCTTGCGCCGGTCCGAAGGCGGGATGATGTGGGTGGCGTCGTCGAGGGCCGCCTTGATGTCCCCGGTGATTGTGGCTGCTGCTGCATCGACCTCTTCTGCGGTCGATATGGGACCTGTACGGGGAGATTTTACCATGGCTTCTGTGAAAGCCGTCCAGTCGTAGCGGCGTCCTGGTCCCCTGTTGAGTCTCGTTGTCGCCTCGTCTGCGATGGTCAGGAGCACCGGCCTGTGGTCGGAGGTGAGGTCGTAAAATACCTGGTGCCTCATGATTGAGTCGACTCCGCGAGAAATCGCAAAGTCGATTGTGGTGCCGCGACAGAGCGGGTCGGCGTCGTGGTAGTGTGTGGGCTCGTATGGCCCGTCCACTACCAGATCGAGGTCCTCCACGATCTGGTAGATGGTGTTTCCCGGCTGGGAATGCGCGGACGAGTTCCAAGCGGGGTGCTCGGCGTTGAAGTCCCCGGCCAGGATGGTCGGCACGGGGGAGTCCAGCAGCAGCCGCCTGAGGTCGTCGCGCATCTCTGCCGGCCGGCAGTTTCCGCAGGGCCTGTAGATAGCAAACAAACGCAGGTTATGCCTTTGTAGTTTGATATCTATCCCCAGTGCGGATAGCGATGTCGGCTGCTGCTCGATATCCACCGGTTGGTGGATGATTGTCATCTTGACGATGATTGCGAGGCCTCGGTATGGGCGTCCGTTTTCGGGGTTCGCCTGGTCGAGGCGGTACACGATGTATCCGCTGGCTTTGAGCGTCAGTGACGCTTTTAGCCATGTCTCGCAGATCAGCATGATGTCGATGTCCTGGCTGTGGAGAAAAGTACGGAGATCATTAATTTTACCAGTTAATGACTGCGCGTTCCAATACACAATTCTTAGCTCTTTCTCTTTTAGGCCGTAAGAGATAGTGCAGCTGGCGAATAACTTGCGTTATTGCTGAGAGGGCGAGCTAAGCCTGATTTTGGTCAGGCTTAGACAGAGACTTAATCGCTAGTACAAACTCGTCTAGCGTTGGTCTCAGAGACACAGTTACCGCAGTTTGCACTGCGGCAACTATGTCCCTGTGCAGCGCTACGGTGTCGAGCGCTGGGGGTGCTGCAGGCGGCGTCGCTCGGGGCTCCGCTTGCGACATCCTCTGCGGTTTGTGTTGTGGCTGCGTCCGTCCTCGGTGTCCTGTTGTCCGCTGCCTCGGCTGGTTGGCGGGTGCCATGAGGGAACCTGTTGAGTAATCCTCCACCAGGTTTGGTGTGTCCGAGGCCCTAGTGTCGGGGCCTCGCTGCGGGCGGCGGGTCGGCGGTCGGCGTGTGTAGGAGCGGGTGCCCCCCCTCCAGTTGCGCAGCTCCTGCAAGTAAATTGCACACTGCTTGTGGTTGCCTGGGTGGTCCATCAGGCAGTTTGCGCACGTTGCTGGCTCGTCCCTGGGTCGCGTGCACTGGTGCGACAGGTGCGGCAGCGCGCACTTGACGCAGCGCACCGGTCGGTGACATCCCTGTGAGGAATGCCTAAATCCCTGGCACCGATAACATTGCGGTGGCCCGGGTTTACCTCGCCAAGGTTCGACACGAACCTTGGTGTTGATGTCCGCAATGCTGGTGAGGTCGAGAAAACCTGGGTTTTCTCGCTCCGTCCCGTTGAGTTGGACGAAGAAGATGGTGCCTCCTCGTCCTCTACCTGTGGAGATAAGTCGGGCGTGTGATACTGAATACCCCTCTCTGGCACAGGCGTCCTTCACGTCCTGCACCGACATAGATGACGGCAGGCCGCGGATAGCGGCCTTCATCGGCAGGGTCGACTTCTCCGGGTGCTTGACGAACTGGATCCGGGGGTCGAGTGCCTGCTCCTTGTCGAGGTAGGCGAATACCACACGGTATTCCTCTGCGGTCCTGGGGTAGAACCGTATCCCGGTCGGTTCGACGTTCTCGGTTTTGGCCTCAAAACCGAGACGCTCGTTGATGGCCGTCAGGTGGCGGGCCGAGTCTGGGAGGACCTCGACCAGAATCTGGGGCGGTTTGGCCCTTTTGGCCGGCGGCTGCGGCTGCTGCTTCTTCTTCTTGCTGGCTGCGGTATCTGTGGGCAGTGAAGAAGCTTTAGGTGGGGCTTTTGCTGTGGCCGCGTACGTGTCGGTGCTTGCTACCGGGGCAGGTAGCAACACCTTGCGTGGCGGGGCCTGGTGCGAGCCGCCGGCGGCGGGTGTGGATGGCACGGCTGTGTCCATCGGCTGCTGCTGCTGCGAGTCCTGTGGGCAGACGACGGGTTGATTAAGACCGCGTGACATAGGAGTGATGCGGTTACATTCCCGCTTCTCCTCCTGTGCCGGCGGGCTGTCCTCTTCCCGCCGTCTCTTCTGTTGGCGCGCCCCAGAGTGCGCCAACAGGGTTGAGAGTAGGGCCGCCTCGAGCGGCCCGAGGACGCAACTGTCTAGCGACCCCCGAGCTACTCTGTCGAGTTTCCCGAAAATCGCCATCCAGGCGCCCTCGGTTATCTCGAGGCCGGCCTGCGGCCGGCAAGGCGACTGGCGGCGGCGTTGCGGTGAGTTGGCCGGCGTGACAAGTCGAGACCTGTCAGCCGGTTGTGGCGTGACAGGTCGAGACTTGTCGGCCGGCTGGGGCGGCAGCGGGCTCTCGGCACGTGGTGAATGCCTAACACGTGGTGATAAATCAAGCGGCGATAAATCGCCACGTGATAAATCACCACGTGCTTGGTCCCCGTAGTCGGCTGACCGCTCCGGCTCTCCGGTCACGGGTGACTCAGAGTTTCGCTGGTCCTCAGCGTCTGAGCCCTCGTTGGAATCCTCCACGGAGCTTACAACGTCAAGGAACTCTTCCGAGCCGCGACTTGACATTGTTGACCCCGTGAAACTTCCAAACGCGGGCAGACGCTTTGGGCCATCGTTGTCTGGTTCGCCCGTGAATCCGGCGAGCAGGAGCAGGTCAACGTCCGGGAGCTCCACCACATGCACCGGAGCCGGTGCTGCCGCTGTGTCCTCCTCCTGAACGGCCTCTGTCGTCTTGGTAGGCGTCCTGTTGATGACCATGGCGATGGCGTGTGTGTGCGGCGTCGGCGTCGGTTGACCTGGAAAACGACAGATGTGAGTACAAGCTGGTATGGCTAGCGCCGGATGTGTCCGGGCTTTCGCCCCGTTTGCGGCTTGGGTTGTCACCGTAAGGTATCCGCCAAACAAACGGCCACTGCTAACGCTTGGGCTTGGGTTGTCACCGTTAGGTATCCGCCAGCAAACGATCACTGCGAAAGTGGTCTTTTCGACACTGGGGCACACTAACAACAATACTTAGCCTGCACAAACACTGGCGTTAACACACGTCAACTAGTGAGTTGGTTAGGGTGCGTAAGTCTCGAGAGCTAGCTCAAGCGCGTGCGGTCCCGTCAACGTCACAGTTGCGACTCTCTTTTTTCTCAAATGTCTTTTTTCGCCATGCGCGCCCTAAGCTATATAGTCTCACGGAGCGCGCTGATAGTGGGGATATAACGAGCCGACATAACACGAGACCGATCGACCAATCAACGCCCCGAGTGCAAGAGCGCGAATTAGAGAGAGATAGAGATAAAATAAAAGCAATAAATAAATTAAATTAACAAAATATTCTATAAGTAAGTTCTATATCTATAGGCATATACATATGTATGTATGTATGTATGTGTATAGATAACTAAATATTGTTTGAAATGTAAGACTTCATCATCATATCATATTATGTGTAAATTCATGATTCATGAAAACCTAATCTAATATATCCGTCTATCAGTGAGATCATCATCATCATATTGATGACTTTTGTGCCTTGAGATTCGACTTTTTCCGATGCCGATCCGAACACCTATTGTTGTATGTTTATAACTTAGATTTTTGTTGATCAATCAATCAATCGATCGATCGACTCTTGTATGTGCTCATTGCAATGAAACAGAGGCGATATGAACCTTTGAATACATTTGTTAGCCCTGAAAAGGGCTTTTTGATGTGCGTATAACGCGCACAGGCGTATGACGTGAGTCGAGAAGAGGCGACACGTCGTCGTCGTATAATATTTATAGCAACGACAATCGACATCTCCTCTACCATCACGACTACTACCGCGACCGATGTAAGGACGACGACGACAATATGGCGCAGTCTTCTTACTTCTTCGAGGCAGCCTTCTTAGCGGCGGGCTTCGCTTTGGGAGCGGCCGCAGCCTTCTTCGGCTTGGGAGCTTTAGGCTTCTTGGTCGGCGGCTTCGCGGTCTTCTTGGCCTTAGGCGCGGCGGCGCTCTTGCCCTTGGCGGGGGTGGAAGGTTTCTTCGCTGCGGGCTTCTTTTTGGCGGCGGCGGCCTTCTTGTCCTTCGTGGCGGCCTTAGGCTTGGCCGGGGATGCGGCGGCCTTCTTAGCCTTAGCGGGCTTTGCTGCGGCGGGCTTCTTAGCGGCGGCTGATGATTTAGCGCTAGATTTCTTGGCCGCGGCGGGCTTCTTGCCGGCGGATGATGTCTTCGACTCCAGTTTGAACGAACCGGACGCGCCCTTGCCTTTGGTCTGTATGAGTGCGCCGGATTCGACTGCGCTCTTCAAATATTTTCTGATGAAAGGTGCCAGTTTCTCGGCGTCGACCTTGTACTGGGCGGCGATGTATTTCTTGATAGCCTGCAGGGACGAACCGCTCCTCTCCTTCAGCTCCTTGATGGCGCTGTTAACCATCTCGGACGTCTTAGGGTGGGTGGGCTTCGCCTTAGGCTTCTTAGCGCCTGCGGAGGCGGACGCCTTAGGCTTCTTCGCGGGCGTCGCCGGGGCGGGAGCGTCGGCTGCAACTGCGGTATCGGCCATATTTAAAAAAAAAAGTAAAATAGGATGTGTAGTTACAAATTAGTAAATCGCACGAACGATCTGCGCAAAGAGAGAGAACAGCGGACGCGTGTAAGCGGAGCGCTGCGCTGGCGAGTACTAAACACTCCTATTGGGGGCGCCACCTATTATATATATACTCCGGCTTAACCGTAACGCAGACCCTCATGTCGCGGGACGTTTTCTCGTAATAACACTTCCAACTTTTCACTTACTCGTTTATGATTAAACTAAATTTATAGTGAATTATATTATAATGATTATAATAAAATTGCACATGTATATTCTTTATGAATTGATATATCTATTTTAATAGAAGTTTTAAGTTTTGGAACGGCGTTAAACGAATGAGGTAACTTTACTTTTGGTATTATAGGTTGCGGACACCTCGGGTCTGTTTAAAAAGTGATTTTTCTTAATTAAAATCACATTTAACACTATTATGTGTCTTCCGGTTAAAAGCGAAGATACCATAGATATATGTGACACAATAACAATAGTAGAAAATTATAGTTATAATGTTATTTTGACTTGTTGTATTCACTGTCGTAAAACAGCCGTACCGCGCGACTTGGATTGCCTACTACGTTCAGCGGTTTGCTCTCTGTTGGTACACCGATGTAAAACGGGATAGGTATTTTATATTACGTTTATATAATTATGTTCTATTATAAATTACGATATCACCATTATCATGAATATTATTATAATTCTCACATGGTTAAACTCAACTCTCTTCTACCGAGGATCATACAAAGCGCGACACTCGACTCGGAGCGAGCGTGCGGGCATGGTAGGTAGAATCTCGTTTAGGTCAGGTATTTTATTTAGTTTTGGTCCGGCGTAAGTATTTATAATACATTAACGTATGATATTATTATCTGAATACGCCTAATATTAAATAAAACAGTAGTGTGTGTTGTTGAACTTAAGAATCTGTTTAGGTTGATATATTTATTTATATGTACTTACTTAATTATATTCATCATAGGAACACGAGAGAAGTCTTAGGCATACTGCTGAGTTACTATCATGTATGTTACCCATTTATTTATATATATAATTAAGTTAATATTAATATTTTTTCTAGTCCAGTCTCTCTATATTTACCTACCTTTCATGGGGGAGTGGGTGAGGTGATGGTGGATGTCCCTGTCTGTTTTATGCACTATTTGCGAATCCTTTACCTAATTGGGCAGTTCATCCTGGTAATTCGTCGTTATCAGTAGAGTAGGTCACAGCCTCACAGGTGTCAGGTGAGAGTGATGTAAAAGGTGGTGTGTCTGTGTGTGCGGGTTGCATGTGATTGTTTTAAAAGTATATATGGTGTTATTATTAGTAAAACTAACTAAGAATTGAGCGAGTTAAGTGTGAGAAATACATTGGATGGATTTGAAAAACGTGAGTACTTAATACATACATAATGATATAAAATATGTACTTTAATACCTACTTATTTAGGTTTGGGTTAGGGCGATGCTAGTCGATATGCTATGCGAGATGCTAGGCGAAGATGATGATGATGATGAATGATGATGATGATGATGATGATGGATGATTCTTGAAGAGAGGGAGAAAGAAATATGCTGTACTGGGAGGTGGTTAATCTATATATGTACTTATGCCTATTTTATACGAGTACATAGGTAGGTAGGTACATACCTATATTCTACAAGCTGTATTCGGCAAGGTCTACTTACTAATAATTAAGTTAAGTTAAATTTGCTTGGTGTACATTAATAATTGTGACGTAGGTACACAATGATGTGCGAGATCGGAATCTAAAGATTTAAAGATATATCTAGCTTGCTCTAGTATCAATATTATTATTAGCACACAAGAGGTTAAATAACAACTTTAAAGCCCTTTGCTTGTAAAACAAACAAAAATAACTAAGTACATACCTATATAAATTAAGTACATATTATAATTGTTGTTTTAGAGAGAGAGAGCTGGGCTGGCGTCAAACCACCGAAGCGGCGAACGAGATGGCTGCTTGCTGTTACAAGTTAGAAAATTGGACTTGCGGTGCGGGGTAAGTAAGATATCATTATATATAAATGTACTGACAGTGATATAGATAGATAGATAGATAGATAGATAGATAGATATATATATATATATTTTGGAGATATAGATCGATTGATTGTTTGTCCGTCTGTGTCGCTACTGAAACTTTGTATTGTAATCGCGTAGGTATCATAGAATTATTTGCGGCCCTGAAAAGGGCCTTTTTGTATTTGCGTACTACGGTAATACATGCGTTAGTACATATTACACGATGTCGCGCGCGGCGGGCAGGCAGCGCAAGCAGAGCGCTTAACCACCGAAACCGTAGAGGGTGCGGCCCTGACGCTTCAGAGCGTAGACGACGTCCATGGCGGTGACGGTCTTCCTCTTGGCGTGCTCGGTGTAGGTGACCGCGTCACGGATCACGTTCTCGAGGAACACCTTGAGAACACCGCGGGTCTCCTCGTAGATCAGACCGGAGATACGCTTGACGCCACCTCTGCGGGCGAGACGACGGATGGCGGGCTTGGTGATACCCTGGATGTTATCACGGAGCACCTTCCTGTGACGCTTGGCTCCTCCTTTCCCCAGACCTTTACCTCCCTTACCGCGACCGGTCATTGCGACTTTTAGTTGAGATTAGACTTCTCAGATTAGAATACACGGAACACGACACACGACTTGCGGCGCGCGTCGACACGAGTGGAATAACAGGCGAGCCACGACCTGGTGCGATATTTATACGCTTTACCCTATTGCGGGGCGACGGGGGACGGGGTTAGAGATATCGGAGCATTAATATTTTTTGATTTACTTTTCATTCATTCATTCATTCATTCATTCATTCATTCATGAAATATACATACTTAATATAATATTGATAAATAATTTCATATGATATGGTTATTTACATTCATTTTGGGGATTTAAATAAATATCTACTTCATATTACTATTACAATAACTGCGACCGGCTCACGGAAGAGTGTAACTCTCTCTATTTCATTCTCCTCTAATATTTTTGTAAGCATTCAGTTAGTGGTAATAATTTTGTCGATATATAAAATTTGAATTTTCTATCTTGGTAAATCTATATTATTATGTCTTCACATACTTAGCGCGTAATATCATATCACGAATTTAATTCACTTTCCTTCCTTCCTTCCTTCCTTCCTTCCTTCTTTCCATTTTACTACACTACAAATTCTTATACTGGAAACAGGTTCGTAAATAAATAATATTATTATTTGTCTCGTGTTTCGCGGTTAATTGTATATGTATATGTACATAATATATATATATAGAGAGAGGTATACTACATCACCAGTATAGTATACTAATAGTGATCGATCGATTTATCTTCGTTTATCAGTGTTAGTTCAAAGAAACATTTGTTAATTTTCGAATCATGTGTGGCCCTGAAAAGGGCCTTTTGATATATATGACGGAAGCGTCACGTTCGCATGTCCAGGCGCAAAACGCGTGGTACAAAATATATAATAGATATAATGTAACCGCCGTATATGCGTTCGCGCAGACTGCATTCGGTGACGTAGCTCCGTGCCGGTTTAGGCACGTTCACCGCGGATCCTGCGAGCCAGCTGGATGTCCTTGGGCATGATGGTCACACGCTTGGCGTGGATGGCGCACAGGTTGGTGTCCTCGAAGAGACCTACTAGGTAAGCCTCGCTGGCCTCCTGGAGAGCCATAACGGCAGAGCTCTGGAAGCGCAGGTCGGTCTTGAAGTCCTGAGCGATCTCACGCACCAGACGCTGGAAGGGCAGCTTGCGGATCAGAAGCTCGGTGCTCTTCTGGTAGCGACGGATCTCACGGAGGGCGACGGTGCCGGGCCTGTAACGATGGGGCTTCTTGACGCCCCCGGTGGCTGGCGCGCTCTTGCGGGCCGCCTTGGTGGCGAGCTGTTTACGGGGCGCTTTACCACCGGTGGATTTACGAGCGGTCTGCTTGGTACGGGCCATTTCGAAAAATTACTACGATACGCGTGTACGTTACGTTAACGAGTCACGAGAGGGAATAAACGAAAAATTTTTTTTTTTTTGAACTGTTCGCTACAGCATTCTTGCGAATTTAGCTGGAGGTCCTGGCTACGATTGGGAGGGCTCCTATTTTTGGGCCTCCCGAACCGATGATAAACTATGGTTTTAGGATCGCGGCACTCAGCAGCGCGTGGGCGTTGTGAGGTAGTGTGTATCAATAATTACCTATCTGTCTTTTTAGCAAATGTGGAGTGTAGTGTATTGTCAGCTACTCGGTGCGGATGCACCGAGTAGCGACGTGTCGTGGTGGAGTGTATCTGTGATTCGCGGTGGTCGACCTCGTCGGCGGTGACGAGGTCGAGTGTGGACGTCTAACGTTGTGTCATTTGTCATGTCCTGTCTCTGTCTGGTCCAAATGTCGATCGTTTGCGTTATGTAGTCTGTCGTGTCATTTAGTACGTCCTTTGGGCGGCGAACCGCGCTGCCCTTTGGTTTCCGTCTTGTCATTCTTGATGGTCCGTCAGTTGGTGCGAGGGTAGGGGTAGGTGCGAGGGCGTCCTCAGTCTCGCTGTCGTTTTGTAGGGGGCGCCGGGGGGGGGGGAGCGGGTCGTATATCTTTAGGTGGGTCTGGTTTTGGGTAGGTTTGGTAGTTGATGGCTTGTTGGACAAGGGGGTTTGGGTGGTGAGGGGCGTTGTCAAAATAGTGGCGGGAGGCTTTTCGAAGAAATTCGTATACTGTGGGGATCTGAGATTGGAAATGGTTATCAGTGTTGCGTGAGTACCAGGGCGCTTTTAAGAATCGTCTTAGGAGTTTATTCTGCATCGTTTGTAGTGGCTGGAGTCTTAATTCCCCTAGGAATGTGAAAGTGGGGCAGGCATATGAGAAAATAGGTCTTATAACAGTTTTGTAAAGGTGAAGTTTGTTTTTAATGGATAATTTACTGTTTTTACTGATCATGGGACCCAGTCTGCCAGTGACAAACTGGGCCTTGGCTTTTACATTATTTATGTGTGGTCTGAATGTGAGTCTTTGGTCTAGCGTGACCCCGAGGTATTTTACCTTGGTGTCGTATGGGATGGGTGTGTCGTGTAATGTGAAATTTGGCATGTCGGGTGTAGTGGCGGTTGGGTGGAAAAGAATGGCTGCACTCTTCTCCGGATTTACCTCGATCCTCCAGAGCTTACACCACTCCCCGAGGGAAGCGATGGCGATCTGGAGTTTCTTGTAGATCGCGGAGAGGGTGGTGTGAGTATAGAAAATGGCTGTGTCGTCGGCAAATAAAGCTAGCTGTACTGGGGGTGTGTTGGGGATGTCGTTAGTGAAGAGGGAGTAGAGGATTGGGGATAGTGCTGATCCCTGGGGAACCCCTGCTCGGATGGGGTGCGGGGTGGATAGCGATTTTTCTATGCGGTAGCGGAATTGGCGGTTCGACAGAAAGTCTCCCACGAGATGTAGGAGACGGTCTGGCATGCCTAGTTGGTGTAGTTTATACACCAGACCAGAATGCCAGACCCTGTCGAAGGCCTTCGCCACGTCTAGAAATATCGCCCCGGTCTTTAGGCCCCCCAACCGAGAAAAGCCGTCCAGGATGTGCTCGACAATCCTGTGGACCTGGTGTACGCAGGAGTGTCTGGATCGGAACCCAAACTGCTCCTGTATGAGGATATCCTCCTCATGACACCAGGTCTGGATTCGAGCCAGGACGACTTTCTCGAAGAGCTTCCCCAGGGTGCTCAGCAGGCTGATTGGTCTGTAGGAGGATGGTTCGGTCCTAGGTTTCCCCGGTTTGGGGATACCTATGACCGTTGCTGTTTTCCATGGCCCCGGGAAGTGGCTATTAGTGAGAGCAGAATTGAAGATGTCACATATCACATCGATGTGAGACACAGGAAGCATTTTAATAAGTCTGTTTGGGATGCCATCGGGGCCTGGTGCTTTCCTGGGTCTCAGTTGTCTGATGTGACATGTGAGATCCTCAAGGGTGACTGGGCGGATGGGGGGGTCTTTTGGGGGGGAGGACAGGAGGTTTGTTATTTTGGTTTCGACGTGAGAGATGTGGCTGTGATCTACTAGTTTTGTGTTTGGGGAGCATTGATTTTCTAAACTTTTGGCCAGGCACTCAGCTTTCTCCTCGTCCTCAAATGCGGGTGTGGGATGGTCAGGTCTATTGAGCGGGGGGATGGTGGTGACTAAATCTGCCTTAAAATATTTCGCCAGCCTCCAGTAGGCCTGGTGGCTGGGCGAAACATTTCCGAGGAGCTCGTCGAACTCACTCGCCCGAAAAGCGGCGATGCCCTCCTTGACTTGCCTTTGAAGGCCCCTCAGGAGCCGCCGGTTCTCGGGCGAGGGAAATCGGGAGTAGGCTCGTAGGGCAGTGTTTTTTCTATCCAGCAGTCTCCTCAAGCTGTCAGGGAGGGGCCGGCGACGAGAGTCGTCGTCCGGCACCTCTGCTGAGGCATCTCTGATGACAGAGGAGAGGTGACTGCTGTATAGATTTATAGCGTCTTCTGTTTGAGCCTTGGTCATTGAGGGGGATGTGGGAATGTGGGTGAGGGGCTTCTGAAGCCCTAAGTCCACCTTCCTCCAGTCAGTTTTGATTCTGGTGCTTAGGGGGTTGCTGGGGTCTGGGCCTAGTTTCAGGATGACAGGTCTGTGGTCCGAGTCCAGCTCATGGTGTACTGTTATGGAGTGGAGGGAGAGGGAGATGTTTTTTAGCAAAGTGATGTCCAGGATATCCGGTCTATGGGCGACTATGTTGGGGAAGTGGGTGGGTTCAAGTGGTGAGATGAGGTCGAAGGGAATTTTGTCATTTAGCATGTGGTGATAAACGAAAAATTGCCCCGCGAGCGTCTTTTATATGTGCTCGTCGTCGGAAAGGGACGGAGTTAGTGTCCGTGTGAGCGAGATAGGTCTATAAAATTCACATACACGTCCGTCCCCCATGCCATGCCCCTCTTCCTTTCTCACAAACACGATTTCTGATTACAATAACATTGTTGAAATATTAATACTTTTTATTATATACTTACTTACATTTTATATATATATTTATTTTTAACAAATATGTGACCGATTTAAGTTAGCTAACTCAACCTAACCTAACCTAGGAGTTAGCTTATTAAATTCGGCAGAGTTAAGTTAGGTCTGGTTCAAAATAACAATATTTGACAGAGTTAGGTTAGCTAACCTAACCTAACTCCGCGGAATCTAACTTAATCTGACCTAACTCGATCGAACCTAACTTAACCTGACCTAACTCGATCGAACCTAACTTAACCTGACCTAACTCGATCGAACCTAACTTATTATAATATTTTTTTTTTTTAATTACATAACTCAAACGTAACCTAACTTCGCGAAACCTAACCTAACCTAACTTATTTAGTAATTGTAACTTGATTAGCAATTTTAATATAACAAAACTTCCGTGAGAGACACGGACATATTAAATATATATTAAGAACGGTTCACTCGCGTATTTTAAGTCGAAAAAAAAAAAAAAAAAAAAAAACGCTCGGAATGTGAAACACCGCCGTACCGAGGAGTATCATCAGGTGCTTGCACTTGCTTTTGGAGGATACATGAGTAATATATTTAATTGTAACTTGAACCTAACCTATATTATTATTACATACGTGTTGATTGGTAATGTGTAAACAAATTATATTTAATTGATTTTTATCGACCGATTGACACCGTATGCACGGTTAGAAACTTCCTATATTATTTTCTGAACGTATTTGTGGCCCTGAAAAGGGCCTTTTTGGTTGATGTACAAACCACACTCTCAAAGCGTGTCGTGTGTCGTCGCAATACGAACTACCTAAACCCATTACACTAAAAGTGTATTGAGAAGACAGACCGCATACGTACGAGGAACGACGTACGCTTACTTGGAGCTGGTGTACTTGGTGACGGCCTTGGTGCCTTCACTGACGGCGTGCTTGGCGAGCTCACCGGGCAGCAAGAGCCTCACGGAGGTCTGCACCTCCCTTCTGGTGATGGTGGACCTCTTGTTGTAGTGAGCGAGGCGGGAGGCCTCGGCGGCGATGCGCTCGAAGATATCGTTCACGAACGAGTTCATGATCGACATAGCCTTGCTGGAGATACCGGTGTCGGGGTGGACCTGCTTGAGCACCTTGTAGATGTAGATGGCGTAGCTCTCCTTGCGCTTATGCTTCTTCTTTTTCTTAGAGTCCGACTTGGAGATGTTCTTCTGGGCCTTGCCGGATTTCTTGGCGGCCTTACCGCTAGTCTTGGGTGGCATTGTGATATACTTAGTTAGTTAGATGCTTACAGTACGAGAGTCGAACTGGAAATGTAAAAATTTTTTTAGGATCGCTATTTTTGTTAGCGCAGCGAACGGGAAATAGGGGATTAAAGATCGAGCGTCGCGCTCGCGGTATCTCGACCAATAGCGTTCGTGTATCATTAGTATCGTCGTCGATCGGCATGGTGGGGAGTGCGAGCGCGTGTTGATATTACTTTACTTACAACTTTAATTAGTCATATTATTAATAAATAAATATCACCCGCCTGATGTGCGATGTATGATAAATAATAATAATAATGAGTTAACTAACCAACCAAAATATATTTGAAATCGTAGCTTATTTGATAACTATTGTTGTTGTTGTTGTTGTTGTTGTTGTTGTTGTTGTTGTTGTTGTTACAAGTGACACATTGCTGTAGCTGAGCAAGTAGGTGTAATATCTGTCTGCTGAGCCATCCATCACAGCATAATTGAAAGTCTAGAGAGTCGGAGGACACATAGAGACAATAAACGTAATAAATAATAAAAAGGGGATGAGTGTGTATACATTCCGCCAAATATTTCTCTACGAATATCGAATATAAGTATCTATCTAATCTCATTATAATTCATTCATAATTTATAGATCTATCGAAAAAATGAATGACATCATATACGTATGCGTTATGCCATGAAACTTATAAAGTTTACACAGAATCATATTGTGGCCCTGAAAAGGGCCTTTTGTAACGGTCACTCGGGCGGGCGGGAATATAACAGAGGCCGCGTGCGTTACAAGGTGTACGCACGAGACAAATGTACACATCCACACCAATCGCCGGGTGCTACCGCTAGAGATGGATGTAGCCAGAAGAGAAGTGTGGACACTTAAGCCTTCTTCTCGGTCTTCTTGGGCAGGAGCACGGCCTGAATGTTAGGCAGCACACCACCCTGGGCGATGGTCACACCGGAGAGGAGCTTGTTCAACTCTTCGTCGTTGCGGATCGCCAGCTGGAGATGCCTAGGGATGATTCTGGTCTTCTTGTTGTCGCGAGCGGCGTTGCCTGCCAACTCGAGAACTTCAGCGGCCAGGTATTCCATGACGGCGGCCAGGTACACCGGGGCACCGGCACCGACGCGCTCGGCGTAGTTGCCCTTGCGTAGAAGCCTGTGGATACGGCCGACGGGGAACTGGAGTCCGGCACGGTTAGAACGGGACTTTGCCTTTCCCTTAACCTTGCCACCTTTACCGCGTCCAGACATGTTTAAAGAGATTAAAGTTTAGTTTACACACAACGAACGAACCAACGAGAGCACGTATTGCACGTGAGTGAGTCGGGACAAGAATATTTTTTTTCGCCTGCTGCTGTGAAATCCTTCGGCACCCTTTTGAAGGGGTGCGAGTGGCCTCTTCCGCCTTCCGGCTGCGGAGGCTGTCTCGGGTCGCGCCCCACCTTGTGGGGCGGTCGGTCGCTCGTCATTTTGGGGACGGCTGTGTATCCGTGGGGGCCAGCTTTCTCGCCACCGGCCGTTTATCCAACCCCGCGACCCCTAGCCTGGTGATACCGTTTGAGCGGGGCCAGGCATCGGGGACGCAGAGAAGGCGACCGGCAGCTTAGGCTGGCGTGTGCATCGTGCCTATGTAGGCGACATCCGGTGTGGTGTGTGCGTGTCTTCTTCTTCGTCGTCTTCTTGTGTGGTGTGTAGGAGGGCTCGGGGGAGATGCCGAGCCCCGTGTTGGTCCGGCGGGCGCGTGTAGTGGGGCGCAATCCCGCGCAGGTGATCGTGGTCGGTGTTGTCCGCGCGGTCGAACATGCCCCGCGCGAGGCGCTCGATGATGAAGTCTTCCAGGTTGCTGCTCCACTTCAGGTGCTCGGCGATGGCTGCGTTGCTGACGTACTGCGTTGCCCCGACGATGGTCCGTAGCGAGAGGGTCTCCTGACGCCTCAAGTTGGTCCTGGTGGTCCTGCAACAGAAAGAATACCAGGCTGGTGAAGCGTAAGTTAGTCGCGATCGGACGTAAGCTTTGTACAGACCGAGTTTGGTCCGTACAGGGAGCTTACTGCGGAAGACCGGGCGGAGGTTCATACGAGCGGTTTTCGCTCGTATGACCGTCTCCGAGGCGTGCTTCTTCATGTTGAGCCTCCTGTCTATGGTCACCCCCAGGTATTTCACTGTGGGTGACCATGACAGCGGCTGTCCTAGAAGAGAGGGAGGTGGGGGCAGGACCCTGGCTGCCCCTGTGATAAGCGCTTGCGTCTTGCCCACGTTGACTGATAGTCTCCATTTGGAGAGCCAGTCAGGGAGGGCGTCAAGCGTCGGCTGGATCTTGGAGACTGCGTGCGGCATCTGGAATGAGGAAGCAAAGTAAGCGGCGTCATCTGCGAATAAGGCTAGTTGCGCTTGTCCTACGACTGGAATGTCGTCGGTGTAGCGCACGTAGCATGCGGGCGATAGGCAGCTCCCCTGAGGGACGCCTGCCTGTATCGGGCGTTCCTGTGACAGTGCGCCTTCCACTTGAACGTGGAAGCGTCGGTCTGTCAGGAATGAAGCGATGACTCTCACGATGCGGCGGGGGGCTGTGGACAGAGAAAGTTTATATATTAGACCTTCGTGCCAAACTCGATCGAACGCTTTCTCCATGTCTAGGAGGACAGCGACTGTGTACTCCTTTTTGTTGAGCGCCATGCCCATGTGGTGTAGCACGCGGGTGAGCTGCAACGTGGTGGAGTGTTGAGACCTGAAACCAAATTGCTCCGGCCTGGGTGTCAGGTGTGGCGGGAGGTGCCGGAGCAGCAACCTCTCGAACACCTTTGATAGGTTGCATAGCAACGTGATGGGCCGGTAGTTTTCCGGCTTTCTTCTGTCCTTCCCGGGCTTGGGAAGGACTATGACCCGTCCGGACTTCCAGATGGTGGGGAAGTGCCCCGACCGCAAGATCCCGTTGAACAGGCGCGCCACTGCCGCTAAGGTGTTTAGCGGCAGTTGGCGGAGCGCCATGTTTGGGATCTCGTCGGGGCCCGGCGCCTTCTTCGGCTTGCAGTGACGTCTGATTGTCGCCTGGACCTGTGAGGGAGAAAAATAGAGTGGATCATCGTGGGTCTCTACGGGCACGCTGAGGTAGTCTCGAACGTGCCGCACGATGTCCGCTGTGTGTTGCGGGTCAGTGTCAGGGAATGGCCTGAATTGCTGCTCAAGGCTGCGAGCGAGTATTTCCGCTCTGTCCTTGGCCGCGTACTTCAGTTCCCCGTCGGTGTCGTCCACTAGGGGCCGTATCGGCTCGGGTGTCGCGCTGAGTTGTCGGCATAACCTGTGGATGGAAGGAACGTGATCAGTTAGACTCTCGATGTGCGATTCCCAGCTTGCAGCTCTGTGCTCGCTGAGTTTTACCCTTAACAGTCGCTCGAGACTATTGAGCTCAGTCTTGACCGACTGAGCTCTAGTCCTTTGCCACTGTTTCCTGTACCAGCGCTTTTTCTCCAAAAGCGCTTGAAGCGGCCTTGGGAGCGGCTTGCGCCGGTCCGAAGGCGGGATGATGTGGGTGGCGTCGTCGAGGGCCGCCTTGATGTCCCCGGTGATTGTGGCTGCTGCTGCATCGACCTCTTCTGCGGTCGATATGGGACCTGTACGGGGAGATTTTACCATGGCTTCTGTGAAAGCCGTCCAGTCGTAGCGGCGTCCTGGTCCCCTGTTGACTCTCGTTGTCGCCTCGTCTGCGATGGTCAGGAGCACCGGCCTGTGGTCGGAGGTGAGGTCGTAAAATACCTGGTGTCTCATGACTGAGTCGACTCCGCGAGAAATCGCAAAGTCGATTGTGGTGCCGCGACAGAGCGGGTCGGCGTCGTGGTAGTGTGTGGGCTCGTATGGCCCGTCCACTACCAGATCGAGGTCCTCCACGATCTGGTAGATGGTGTTTCCCGGCTGGGAGTGCGCGGACGAGTTCCAAGCGGGGTGCTCGGCGTTGAAGTCCCCGGCCAGGATGGTCGGCACGGGGGAGTCCAGCAGCAGCCGCCTGAGGTCGTCGCGCATCTCTGCCGGCCGGCAGTTTCCGCAGGGCCTGTAGATAGCAAACAAACGCAGGTTATGCCTTTGTAGTTTGATATCTATCCCCAGTGCGGATAGCGATGTCGGCTGCTGCTCGATATCCACCGGTTGGTGGATGATTGTCATCTTGACGATGATTGCGAGGCCTCGGTATGGGCGTCCGTTTTCGGGGTTCGCCTGGTCGAGGCGGTACACGATGTATCCGCTGGCTTTGAGCGTCAGTGACGCTTTTAGCCATGTCTCGCAGATCAGCATGATGTCGATGTCCTGGCTGTGGAGAAAAGTACGGAGATCATTAATTTTACCAGTTAATGACTGCGCGTTCCAATACACAATTCTTAGCTCTTTCTCTTTTAGGCCGTAAGAGATAGTGCAGCTGGCGAATAACTTGCGTTATTGCTGAGAGGGCGAGCTAAGCCTGATTTTGGTCAGGCTTAGACAGAGACTTAATCGCTAGTACAAACTCGTCTAGCGTTGGTCTCAGAGACACAGTTACCGCAGTTTGCACTGCGGCAACTATGTCCCTGTGCAGCGCTACGGTGTCGAGCGCTGGGGGTGCTGCAGGCGGCGTCGCTCGGGGCTCCGCTTGCGACATCCTCTGCGGTTTGTGTTGTGGCTGCGTCCGTCCTCGGTGTCCTGTTGTCCGCTGCCTCGGCTGGTTGGCGGGTGCCATGAGGGAACCTGTTGAGTAATCCTCCACCAGGTTTGGTGTGTCCGAGGCCCTAGTGTCGGGGCCTCGCTGCGGGCGGCGGGTCGGCGGTCGGCGTGTGTAGGAGCGGGTGCCCCCCCTCCAGTTGCGCAGCTCCTGCAAGTAAATTGCACACTGCTTGTGGTTGCCTGGGTGGTCCATCAGGCAGTTTGCGCACGTTGCTGGCTCGTCCCTGGGTCGCGTGCACTGGTGCGACAGGTGCGGCAGCGCGCACTTGACGCAGCGCACCGGTCGGTGACATCCCTGTGAGGAATGCCTAAATCCCTGGCACCGATAACATTGCGGTGGCCCGGGTTTACCTCGCCAAGGTTCGACACGAACCTTGGTGTTGATGTCCGCAATGCTGGTGAGGTCGAGAAAACCTGGGTTTTCTCGCTCCGTCCCGTTGAGTTGGACGAAGAAGATGGTGCCTCCTCGTCCTCTACCTGTGGAGATAAGTCGGGCGTGTGATACTGAATACCCCTCTCTGGCACAGGCGTCCTTCACGTCCTGCACCGACATAGATGACGGCAGGCCGCGGATAGCGGCCTTCATCGGCAGGGTCGACTTCTCCGGGTGCTTGACGAACTGGATCCGGGGGTCGAGTGCCTGCTCCTTGTCGAGGTAGGCGAATACCACACGGTATTCCTCTGCGGTCCTGGGGTAGAACCGTATCCCGGTCGGTTCGACGTTCTCGGTTTTGGCCTCAAAACCGAGACGCTCGTTGATGGCCGTCAGGTGGCGGGCCGAGTCTGGGAGGACCTCGACCAGAATCTGGGGCGGTTTGGCCCTTTTGGCCGGCGGCTGCGGCTGCTGCTTCTTCTTCTTGCTGGCTGCGGTATCTGTGGGCAGTGAAGAAGCTTTAGGTGGGGCTTTTGCTGTGGCCGCGTACGTGTCGGTGCTTGCTACTGGTGCAGGTAGCAACACCTTGCGTGGCGGGGCCTGGTGCGAGCCGCCGGCGGCGGGAGTGGATGGCACGGCTGTGTCCATCGGCTGCTGCTGCTGCGAGTCCTGTGGGCAGACGACGGGTTGATTAAGACCGCGCGACATAGGAGTGATGCGGTTACATTCCCGCTTCTCCTCCTGTGCCGGCGGGCTGTCCTCTTCCCGCCGTCTCTTCTGTTGGCGCGCCCCAGAGTGCGCCAACAGGGTTGAGAGTAGGGCCGCCTCGAGAGGCCCGAGGACGCAACTGTCTAGCGACCCCCGAGCTACTCTGTCGAGTTTCTCGAAAATCGCCATCCAGGCGCCCTCGGTTATCTCGAGGCCGGCCTGCGGCCGGCAAGGCGACTGGCGGCGGCGTTGCGGTGAGTTGGCCGGCGTGACAAGTTGGGGCTTGTCAGCCGGCTGCGGCGTGACAGGTCGAGACTTGTCGGCCGGCTGGGGTGGCAGCGGGCTCTCGGCACGTGGTGAATGCCTAACACGTGGTGATAAATCAAGCGGCGATAAATCGCCACGTGATAAATCACCACGTGCTTGGTCCCCGTAGTCGGCTGACCGCTCCGGCTCTCCGGCCACGGGCGACCCAGAGTTTCGCTGGTCCTCAGCGTCTGAGCCCTCGTTAGAATCCTCCACGGAGCTTACAACGTCAAGGAACTCTTCCGAGCCGCGGCTTGACATTGTTGACCCCGTGAAACTTCCAAACGCGGGCAGACGCTTTGGACCATCGTTGTCTGGTTCGCCCGCGAATCCGGCGAGCAGGAGCAGGTCGACGTCCGGGAGCTCCACCACATGTACCGGAGCCGGTGCTGCCGCTGTGACCTCCTCCTGAACGGCCTCCGTCGTCTTGGTAGGCGTCCTGTTGATGACCATGGCGATGGCGTGTGCGGCGTCGGCGTCGGTTGACCTGGAAAACGACAGATGTGAGTACAAGCTGGTATGGCTAGCGCCGGATGTGTCCGGGCTTTCGCCCCGTTTGCGGCTTGGGTTGTCACCGTAAGGTATCCGCCAAACAAACGGCCACTGCTAACGCTTGGGCTTGGGTTGTCACCGTTAGGTATCCGCCAGCAAACGATCACTGCGAAAGTGGTCTTTTCGACACTGGGGCACACTAACAACAATACTTAGCCTGCACAAACACTGGCGTTAACACACGTCAACTAGTGAGTTGGTTAGGGTGCGTAAGTCTCGAGAGCTAGCTCAAGCGCGTGCGGTCCCGTCAACGTCACAGTTGCGACTCCCGTCTAATATCCTCTTTTTTCTTTTTTTCTTTTTTCGCCATGCGCGCCCTAAGCTATATAGTCTCACGGAGCGCGCTGATAGTGGGGATATAACGAGCCGACATAACACGAGACCGATCGACCAATCAACGCCCCGAGTGCAAGAGCGCGAATTAGAGAGAGATAGAGATAAAATAAAAACAATAAATAAATTAAATTAACAAAATATTCTATAAGTAAGTTCTATATCTATAGGCATATACATATGTATGTATGTATGTATGTGTATAGATAACTAAATATTGTTTGAAATGTAAGACTTCATCATCATATCATATTATGTGTAAATTCATGATTCATGAAAACCTAATCTAATATATCCGTCTATCAGTGAGATCATCATCATCATATTGATGACTTTTGTGCCTTGAGATTCGACTTTTTCCGATGCCGATCCGAACACCTATTGTTGTATGTTTATAACTTAGATTTTTGTTGATCAATCAATCAATCGATCGATCGACTCTTGTATGTGCTCATTGCAATGAAACAGAGGCGATATGAACCTTTGAATACATTTGTTAGCCCTGAAAAGGGCTTTTTGATGTGCGTATAACGCGCACAGGCGAATGACGTGAGTCGAGAAGAGGCGACACGTCGTCGTCGTATAATATTTATAGCAACGACAATCGACATCTCCTCTACCATCACGACTACTACCGCGACCGATGTAAGGACGACGACGACAATATGGCGCAGTCTTCTTACTTCTTCGAGGCAGCCTTCTTAGCGGCGGGCTTCGCTTTGGGAGCGGCCGCAGCCTTCTTCGGCTTGGGAGCTTTAGGCTTCTTGGTCGGCGGCTTCGCGGTCTTCTTGGCCTTAGGCGCGGCGGCGCTCTTGCCCTTGGCGGGGGTGGAAGGTTTCTTCGCTGCGGGCTTCTTTTTGGCGGCGGCGGCCTTCTTGTCCTTCGTGGCGGCCTTAGGCTTGGCCGGGGATGCGGCGGCCTTCTTAGCCTTAGCGGGCTTTGCTGCGGCGGGCTTCTTAGCGGCGGCTGATGATTTAGCGCTAGATTTCTTGGCCGCGGCGGGCTTCTTGCCGGCGGATGATGTCTTCGACTCCAGTTTGAACGAACCGGACGCGCCCTTGCCTTTGGTCTGTATGAGTGCGCCGGATTCGACTGCGCTCTTCAAATATTTTCTGATGAAAGGTGCCAGTTTCTCGGCGTCGACCTTGTACTGGGCGGCGATGTATTTCTTGATAGCCTGCAGGGACGAACCGCTCCTCTCCTTCAGCTCCTTGATGGCGCTGTTAACCATCTCGGACGTCTTAGGGTGGGTGGGCTTCGCCTTAGGCTTCTTAGCGCCTGCGGAGGCGGACGCCTTAGGCTTCTTCGCGGGCGTCGCCGGGGCGGGAGCGTCGGCTGCAACTGCGGTATCGGCCATATTTAAAAAAAAAAGTAAAATAGGATGTGTAGTTACAAATTAGTAAATCGCACGAACGATCTGCGCAAAGAGAGAGAACAGCGGACGCGTGTAAGCGGAGCGCTGCGCTGGCGAGTACTAAACACTCCTATTGCACAGGATCATCTCACACTCCCCCTTGGGGGGCGTGGGGAGGCCATGTCAGGGCGAGGCCCTTTTTGGCGGTTTCTATCGCGGGCTGTGGCGACAGCCCGGTCTGTTTTGCCGACGTTTAGGTTGTCGGGTTTTCTCTTTCTTCCTTCTTCTTCTTTCTTCTTCTGTTGGCCATCATGGCATGGTGGTCATGTTGGCCAATCCGCGGCATTGTGGTTCCTAGGGGTCTGGTGTTGGTGGCACGAGCTCGCGCGGTTGGGCTCGTGCACGGTGGGCTTCTGGAGGGCGGGCGTGGAGGGGGGCGATCCCCTGCAGCAGCGGGTGTTGCGATGAGTCGGCACGGTCGAACATCCTGCGCGCAAGTTGTCCGATGAATTCGTCCAGGCTCGGGTGCTTCATGTCCCTATAGAGCGTTGCGTTTCGCACTCCGCGTGGGGCTCTAACGATCGCTCTGAGGCTGAGCGTCTCCTGCGCTCTGAGTCTCCGCCTGTTTGACTCCGCCGTCCTGGCATACCAGGCAGGAGCCGCGTACGTCAGCCTCGATCGGATGTAAGTCTTGTAGATCCCCAGCTTCGTGCGAATGGGGAGGCTGCTGTGGAGCACTGGACGAAGTAGGGTGCGCGCAGTCTTCGCTCGCCTCGCTACCTCCTCGGTGTGCTGCTTCATAGTGAGGCCCCTGTCTATGGTGACCCCTAGGTACTTTGCTGTGTGCTGCCACTGGATCTCCTCGCCTAGGAGCTTCAGTGGCGGTGGATGATGTGCTGCTCCCGTGAGGAGCGCTTGGGTCTTGCCGACGTTCACTGAGAGCCGCCATTTGGTCAGCCACTCTGGTAGGGCGTCAAGCTGGCGCTGGATCTTGCGTGCGGCGTGGGTCGGTGAAATGGACGACGCGTAGTACGCCGCGTCGTCCGCGAACAGGCCCAGCTTGACGTCGCCGACCACCGGGATGTCATCAGTGAACCAGGCGTAGCAAGATGGTGAGAGGCAGCTTCCTTGTGGAACTCCCGCGAGGATCGGGCGTGCTGAGGATAGGGCGTCCTCAACTGCCACTTGGAAGCTTCTGTCCGTGAGGAAGGAGCTGATGACGCGTACTACTCGACGTGGGGCCGAAGACGTTGACAGCTTAGCTAGCAGGCCCTCATGCCAGACTCTGTCAAACGCCTTCTCCATATCCAGGAACACCGCGACGATATGCTCCTTCTGATTCATCCTCTCGCCCATGAAGGAGAGGACTCTTGTCAGCTGCAGAGTTGTGGAGTGTTCTGACCGAAATCCGAATTGCTCCGGCCTCGGCACGATGTGTGGCTGTAGTCTTCCTAGCAGGAGCCTCTCGAAGACTTTGGACAGGGTACTGAGCAGAGTGATCGGCCGGTAACTCTCCGGCCTTCCTCTGTCCTTCCCCGGTTTCGGCAGCATGATGACCCGGCCAAGTTTCCAGGTCTTCGGAAAGTGGCCCGAGCGCATGATCCCATTGAACAAGCGTGTCACCGCCACGATGGTGTGCTGCGGCAGGTGACGAAGCGCCATGTTCGGGATCGAATCGGCGCCCGGGGCCTTCTTCGGGTTGGTTCTTCTGGTTGCGCGTCTAACTTGGCCGGGTGAGAAGAAGACCGGGTCCTCCTCTGCATTCGGCGGTTGCTCTAAGTACCCTGCCAGTTGCTCCTCCACCTCCCTCGCGTGGTCCGCATTTGTAGCAGGGTTCGGTTGGAACGTTCGCTCCAGGACGTCCGCGAACAGTTCTGCCCTCTCTTCGGCCTTGTAGTGGAGCGCTCCCCTCTCGTCCACGAGTGGCCTTACTGCCTCTTTGGTTGTTCCCAGTTGCCTGCATAGACGGTGAATGGAGGGCATGTCTTCGTCTATGCTGGCAATGTGGGTCTCCCAGTCAGCTGCTGCATTGTTCCGCAGCTCAATCTTCACCTTCTCCACTAGGTTGTTGAGCTCGGTCTTCAGGGTGGGGCAGCGAGTTTGTTGCCATCTCCTTCTCAGCTGGCGTTTCCGCAGGATGAGTGCCTGGATCTCCGCGGGGAGGGGCTTGTACCTCTCGCCCTCGGGGATGGTGTGCGAGGAGGATTCTAGCGCCAGCTGTATGTTGTCGGTGATGGCTTTGGCTGCGGCTTCAACTTCCTCAGCGGTGGAGACTGGTCCGACTTGAGGGTTCTGCAATGCTTCTGTGAAGGCCCCCCAGTTGGTCTTCCGCCTCGACTTCCTCCTCGGGACGGAATATGGGGCCGCTTCTATAGTCATGAGTACTGGTCGGTGGTCCGACGGAAGGTCTGGCAGTACTTCCATGTTCATCGTGGCATTGCAGTCGTTGTGGACTGCGAAGTCAATGATGTCGCAGGTTCCTTGGCCATCTGAGTGTCGTGTAGGCTCCCCTGGTCCTGTGACATCGTAGTTTGCGTCCATTATCACGCTGTACAGCGTTCTGCCGGCAGCGTTTATTCTTGATGAGTTCCAGGCAGTGTGCTTTGCGTTCCAGTCCCCTGCCAGGATGGTCGGCCCTGAGGACTGGAACAGTGCACGGAGATCTGCTCTTAGGCGGCTGGTCGGGTGCTGTGGGGGTCTGTAGACGGTGTAGAGCCGGAGGTCTCCATCGGCCACCCTAATGTCGACTCCGAGCGCTGTGAAGGAGTCATAAGGCACGAAGTCGACAGGCTGGTGAATGATGGTTCTGCGGACCATCACGGCGACTCCGCGGAACGGGTATCCCTGCTGGTTTGTTTCGTTCCGCTGGTATACTACGTAGCCCCCCATCTTGAGGTCTCTCTTGGCGAACGTTTCGCTGACCAGCAATATGTCCACATTCTGCTCTCTGAGGAAGTGACGGAGCAGGGCTTCCTTGCTGGTCAGCGATTGCGCATTCCAGAAAACTACCCTCAGTTTACGGTTGAATGCTAGCTGAGGGTAATGCGATCCTGAGGGCCTTGGCGACCGCTTGTGGTCCCTGGGCTGCAGCAGCTTGGAGCAAGGCGGCTATCATAGCCGCCAGGTCTTGGCCATCAGCCGGTGGGGCTGGTGTTCCGGCTGGTGCCTCTTCTTTGGAAGGAGGAGGAGCTTCCGCCGTCTTCTTCTTCTTCTTCTTTTTGTTCGCCTTCTTCTTGTTGGGGGCCGTGGCTGGTGGTTGGTCCCGGCCGCCCCGCTGTGTAGGAGCGTTTGCCGCCGCCATTAGGGACGCTGGCGCTGACTCCTCCACTTGGGGCTTGGGGACGCTGGCCCTCGTCTCAGGCCCCGGCTTCTTGGGTGTTGGGCGGGATTTTGCCCCAGCTTTCCAGAGTCTGAATTCCCTCAGGAAAACAGGGCATCTTCTGTAGTTCGCGGGATGGGGGCCCGCGCAGTTGGCGCAAGTGCATAGCTGGTCACTCAACACTCCTATTGGGGGCGCCACCTATTATATATATACTCCGGCTTAACCGTAACGCAGACCCTCATGTCGCGGGACGTTTTCTCGTAATAACACTTCCAACTTTTCACTTACTCGTTTATGATTAAACTAAATTTATAGTGAATTATATTATAATGATTATAATAAAATTGCACATGTATATTCTTTATGAATTGATATATCTATTTTAATAGAAGTTTTAAGTTTTGGAACGGCGTTAAACGAATGAGGTAACTTTACTTTTGGTATTATAGGTTGCGGACACCTCGGGTCTGTTTAAAAAGTGATTTTTCTTAATTAAAATCACATTTAACACTATTATGTGTCTTCCGGTTAAAAGCGAAGATACCATAGATATATGTGACACAATAACAATAGTAGAAAATTATAGTTATAATGTTATTTTGACTTGTTGTATTCACTGTCGTAAAACAGCCGTACCGCGCGACTTGGATTGCCTACTACGTTCAGCGGTTTGCTCTCTGTTGGTACACCGATGTAAAACGGGATAGGTATTTTATATTACGTTTATATAATTATGTTCTATTATAAATTACGATATCACCATTATCATGAATATTATTATAATTCTCACATGGTTAAACTCAACTCTCTTCTACCGAGGATCATACAAAGCGCGACACTCGACTCGGAGCGAGCGTGCGGGCATGGTAGGTAGAATCTCGTTTAGGTCAGGTATTTTATTTAGTTTTGGTCCGGCGTAAGTATTTATAATACATTAACGTATGATATTATTATCTGAATACGCCTAATATTAAATAAAACAGTAGTGTGTGTTGTTGAACTTAAGAATCTGTTTAGGTTGATATATTTATTTATATGTACTTACTTAATTATATTCATCATAGGAACACGAGAGAAGTCTTAGGCATACTGCTGAGTTACTATCATGTATGTTACCCATTTATTTATATATATAATTAAGTTAATATTAATATTTTTTCTAGTCCAGTCTCTCTATATTTACCTACCTTTCATGGGGGAGTGGGTGAGGTGATGGTGGATGTCCCTGTCTGTTTTATGCACTATTTGCGAATCCTTTACCTAATTGGGCAGTTCATCCTGGTAATTCGTCGTTATCAGTAGAGTAGGTCACAGCCTCACAGGTGTCAGGTGAGAGTGATGTAAAAGGTGGTGTGTCTGTGTGTGCGGGTTGCATGTGATTGTTTTAAAAGTATATATGGTGTTATTATTAGTAAAACTAACTAAGAATTGAGCGAGTTAAGTGTGAGAAATACATTGGATGGATTTGAAAAACGTGAGTACTTAATACATACATAATGATATAAAATATGTACTTTAATACCTACTTATTTAGGTTTGGGTTAGGGCGATGCTAGTCGATATGCTATGCGAGATGCTAGGCGAAGATGATGATGATGATGAATGATGATGATGATGATGATGATGGATGATTCTTGAAGAGAGGGAGAAAGAAATATGCTGTACTGGGAGGTGGTTAATCTATATATGTACTTATGCCTATTTTATACGAGTACATAGGTAGGTAGGTACATACCTATATTCTACAAGCTGTATTCGGCAAGGTCTACTTACTAATAATTAAGTTAAGTTAAATTTGCTTGGTGTACATTAATAATTGTGACGTAGGTACACAATGATGTGCGAGATCGGAATCTAAAGATTTAAAGATATATCTAGCTTGCTCTAGTATCAATATTATTATTAGCACACAAGAGGTTAAATAACAACTTTAAAGCCCTTTGCTTGTAAAACAAACAAAAATAACTAAGTACATACCTATATAAATTAAGTACATATTATAATTGTTGTTTTAGAGAGAGAGAGCTGGGCTGGCGTCAAACCACCGAAGCGGCGAACGAGATGGCTGCTTGCTGTTACAAGTTAGAAAATTGGACTTGCGGTGCGGGGTAAGTAAGATATCATTATATATAAATGTACTGACAGTGATATAGATAGATAGATAGATAGATAGATATATATATATATATTTTGGAGATATAGATCGATTGATTGTTTGTCCGTCTGTGTCGCTACTGAAACTTTGTATTGTAATCGCGTAGGTATCATAGAATTATTTGCGGCCCTGAAAAGGGCCTTTTTGTATTTGCGTACTACGGTAATACATGCGTTAGTACATATTACACGATGTCGCGCGCGGCGGGCAGGCAGCGCAAGCAGAGCGCTTAACCACCGAAACCGTAGAGGGTGCGGCCCTGACGCTTCAGAGCGTAGACGACGTCCATGGCGGTGACGGTCTTCCTCTTGGCGTGCTCGGTGTAGGTGACCGCGTCACGGATCACGTTCTCGAGGAACACCTTGAGAACACCGCGGGTCTCCTCGTAGATCAGACCGGAGATACGCTTGACGCCACCTCTGCGGGCGAGACGACGGATGGCGGGCTTGGTGATACCCTGGATGTTATCACGGAGCACCTTCCTGTGACGCTTGGCTCCTCCTTTCCCCAGACCTTTACCTCCCTTACCGCGACCGGTCATTGCGACTTTTAGTTGAGATTAGACTTCTCAGATTAGAATACACGGAACACGACACACGACTTGCGGCGCGCGTCGACACGAGTGGAATAACAGGCGAGCCACGACCTGGTGCGATATTTATACGCTTTACCCTATTGCGGGGCGACGGGGGACGGGGTTAGAGATATCGGAGCATTAATATTTTTTGATTTACTTTTCATTCATTCATTCATTCATTCATTCATTCATTCATGAAATATACATACTTAATATAATATTGATAAATAATTTCATATGATATGGTTATTTACATTCATTTTGGGGATTTAAATAAATATCTACTTCATATTACTATTACAATAACTGCGACCGGCTCACGGAAGAGTGTAACTCTCTCTATTTCATTCTCCTCTAATATTTTTGTAAGCATTCAGTTAGTGGTAATAATTTTGTCGATATATAAAATTTGAATTTTCTATCTTGGTAAATCTATATTATTATGTCTTCACATACTTAGCGCGTAATATCATATCACGAATTTAATTCACTTTCCTTCCTTCCTTCCTTCCTTCCTTCCTTCTTTCCATTTTACTACACTACAAATTCTTATACTGGAAACAGGTTCGTAAATAAATAATATTATTATTTGTCTCGTGTTTCGCGGTTAATTGTATATGTATATGTACATAATATATATATATAGAGAGAGGTATACTACATCACCAGTATAGTATACTAATAGTGATCGATCGATTTATCTTCGTTTATCAGTGTTAGTTCAAAGAAACATTTGTTAATTTTCGAATCATGTGTGGCCCTGAAAAGGGCCTTTTGATATATATGACGGAAGCGTCACGTTCGCATGTCCAGGCGCAAAACGCGTGGTACAAAATATATAATAGATATAATGTAACCGCCGTATATGCGTTCGCGCAGACTGCATTCGGTGACGTAGCTCCGTGCCGGTTTAGGCACGTTCACCGCGGATCCTGCGAGCCAGCTGGATGTCCTTGGGCATGATGGTCACACGCTTGGCGTGGATGGCGCACAGGTTGGTGTCCTCGAAGAGACCTACTAGGTAAGCCTCGCTGGCCTCCTGGAGAGCCATAACGGCAGAGCTCTGGAAGCGCAGGTCGGTCTTGAAGTCCTGAGCGATCTCACGCACCAGACGCTGGAAGGGCAGCTTGCGGATCAGAAGCTCGGTGCTCTTCTGGTAGCGACGGATCTCACGGAGGGCGACGGTGCCGGGCCTGTAACGATGGGGCTTCTTGACGCCCCCGGTGGCTGGCGCGCTCTTGCGGGCCGCCTTGGTGGCGAGCTGTTTACGGGGCGCTTTACCACCGGTGGATTTACGAGCGGTCTGCTTGGTACGGGCCATTTCGAAAAATTACTACGATACGCGTGTACGTTACGTTAACGAGTCACGAGAGGGAATAAACGAAAAATTGCCCCGCGAGCGTCTTTTATATGTGCTCGTCGTCGGAAAGGGACGGAGTTAGACTCCTATTGGGGGCGCCACCTATTATATATATACTCCGGCTTAACCGTAACGCAGACCCTCATGTCGCGGGACGTTTTCTCGTAATAACACTTCCAACTTTTCACTTACTCGTTTATGATTAAACTAAATTTATAGTGAATAATATTATAATGATTATAATAAAATTGCACATGTATATTCTTTATGAATTGATATATCTATTTTAATAGAAGTTTTAAGTTTTGGAACGGCGTTAAACGAATGAGGTAACTTTAGTTTTGGTATTATAGGTTGCGGACACCTCGGGTCTGTTTAAAAAGTGATTTTTCTTAATTAAAATCACATTTAACACTATCATGTGTCTTCCGGTTAAAAGCGAAGATACCATAGATATATGTGACACAATAACAATAGTAGAAAATTATAGTTATAATGTTATTTTGACTTGTTGTCTTCACTGTCGTAAAACAGCCGTACCGCGCTGCGACTTGGATTGCCTACTACGTTCAGCGGTTTGCTCTCTGTTGGTACACCGATGTAAAACGGGATAGGTATTTTATATTACGTTTATATAATTATGTTCTATTATAAATTACGATATCACCATTATCATGAATATTATTATAATTCTGATGGTTAAACTCAACTCTCTTCTACCGAGGATCATACACAGCGCGACACTCGGAGCGAGCGTGCGGGCATGGTAGGTAGAATCTCCTCGTTTAGGTCAGGTATTTTATTATTTAGTTTTGGTCCGGCGTAAGTATTTATAATACATACATTAACGTATGATATTATCTGAATACGTCTAATATTAAATAAAAAAAAAACAGTAGTGTGTGTGTTGTTGAACTTAAGAATATATTTATATGTACTTACTTAATTATATTCATCATAGGAACACGAGAAGTCTTAGGCTGCTGAGTTACTATCATGTATGTTACCTACCCATTTATTTATATATATATATAATTAAGTTAATATTAATATTTTTTCTAGTCCAGTCTCTCTATATTTAAGTACCTACCTTTCATGGGGGAGTGGGTGAGGTGATGGTGGATGTCCCTGTCTGTTTTATGCACTATTTGCGAATCCTTTACCTAATTGGGCAGTTCATCCTGGTAATTCGTCGTTATCAGTAGAGTAGGTCACAGCCTCACAGGTGTCAGGTGAGAGTGATGTAAAAGGTGGTGTGTCTGTGTGTGCGGGTCGCATGTGATTGTTTAAAAAAAAAAAAAAAAATATGGTGTTATTATTAGTAAAACTAACTAAGAATTGAGCGAGTTAAGTGTGAGAAATACATTGGATGGATTTGAAAAACGTGAGTACTTAATACATACATAATGATATAAAATATGTACTTTAATACCTACTTATTTAGGTTTGGGTTAGGGCGATGCTAGTTAGTCGAGATGCTAGGCGAAGATGATGATGATGATGATGGATGATTCTTGAAGAGAGGGAGAAATATCTGAATGTATGCATTGCATGCTGTACTGGGAGGTGGTTAATCTATATACTTATGCCTATTGTCGTAAATAGCTATTAGGGTTCATGTATGTGTTTAATTAGTCTCTACGTTTAGGTTACTATTTTTACTTTTGTATATCATGTTTTACTTTGTGCTCGTATATTATGTCAAATGAATTGCGTGGAATGTTTTATATCTAGTTATAAGTCTAGAAATTCATGCTCCTTTCATACGTGCTTAATATTGTACCTATTTATAAGTCTAGGATTCGTGCTCCTTTCATACGTGCTTATAATTAACGAGATTGGCAAAAATATACATTACTGACTCTGCATGATACACCCACTAGTTGAAGAAGGTACCAAACGGCCTTGTGTTTTACTATATAAGGCAGAGCCGTTTCGTGGCTTATTCAGAGATATCAGAGACATCAAGAGAGCTTCACTCATACCAGCCTGAACACTCTCCAAGTGAATAAATCAAATATATGTGTTTTCATTTCACACAACACATATACCGGTAAATGGAGGTATAGCGGACTTCGAGACAGCACAGCGGCCAGCGCGTTCCAGCGGCGGATTTCTACGCTTCTCCCAACGAACCCCCACATCACGAAAAAGCTACAGTCTACACTCCACAGTTTGGTCCTTTTGAAGCCGGATGAAGATAGAAAAACGTACGCGCTGAGTTTCAAGCGACATAGCTTAACTCAGACATCAAGATAGAAAAACGTACGCGCTGAGTTTCAAGCGACATTGCTTAACTCAGACAGCAAGAAAGAAACAAGTACGCGCTGAGTTTTAAGCGAACGTTGCTTGACTCAGACGGCAAGAAAGAATAAAGGACGCGCTGAGCCTAGAAGTTCGCTTCGGTTTAGACCCAAACCCTATACCTTTCCGTAACCCATTTACCGGCTTGCCGGACGGACCGTGCAGCGTCGTAGATTAATCTCCGCTCACGTGTCCTGGCAACTTTCGTTGCATGTGTCACATGGTTGATGCCCACACACTGCTTTCGAACGTTCTAGGCATTGCACTTTGCCATTGCGGGAGATTCAGTGCCACGAGGGATCCACGCTTAGGGCACTGACGTTGCGCACGGCAACGGTCAGTCATAGGCATAGGCAGGTCAAGTTAGGGACCCCCCGCGTGTGTTAAGTGAAGTGGTTCCAGCCAGAAAGATGTCCGAAAAGGAAGCAAGGAGCCTACGATCACGCACCAAGGGCCCACCTGCGCCCGCACCGAACATGGATACCCCTACCCCCTCGTCTGGTAAGACTACGTCCAACGAGACTAATACGTGGAGCAATGGCACCAGTGGCAACCCGAATGCTACCGGTGGAACCGAGTCGGTACACTCGGAGATGTTAGACGCCACCGTAGTAAATCGTAGTAGGTCGAATACGCTAGTGAATAAAGACGCCGATGCGCCGCCGCCGCCGTCGCGGGCGCCGTCTAATCGCGAATTAAAGAATCGCAAACCGGTTAGGGAACGCGACAATGAATTGTCCGTGCTAATGGCCGAGCTCGAGGTTCATAAAGCCCGTCTAGTCGTTGCTAAGACCGAGTCCGACACTGCCAATTTACGGCTGCAGATTGCGCAATTGAAGGCGCAGTCTCGCGGCGGCAGTGACGCGACCGTCGAAGCTTCTAAGAAAGGGTCCGTCACTGCAAATTTGCGGCCGCAGGTTGCGCCACTGAAGGCGCAGTCTGTCGGCAGCAGTGACGCGACCGTCGAAGAACGTACTAGAAGTTGGGTAGAACGACAAGCTAGGTTACAGCACGAGGTCGCGAAAGAAAACGTTAAATTCCCGCCGCCGAAAAAGACCGCGCAGCCGCCGCCGCGTGCCGCCGCCGACCGGGCTAGCAGACCGCCCCCGCGCGTTTTAGAGGTACCGCACGGTACCTACGCGCCAATGTACCATAAACCGCCGGAATTACCTGCATTCGGCGGAGATATCACCGAGTGGATATCATTTAGGGCAGAGTTCGAAGATACGTCGCCCATGTTTAGTGCCGTCAATAACGTCAGTCGGATTAGGCGCGCACTTAAGGGCGAAGCTCGGACGGCCGTAAAATCAATAATGTACACGGTTCAGGATCCGTACGAAATAATGGAAGCGCTGGAACGGCAGTTCGGCGACCCTGAGGAGATTGTTCTTACGGAAATTCATAATATTAAACGCATGCCGCGTTTATCCGAAGACAATTCGAATATAGCCTCATTCGCCGCGCATGTAGCGAATGCCGTCGCCACCATTAGATCCTTGCGTCAAGAGAAATACTTGCACGCGCCTGAGCTCGTGAATAAAATCGTGGATAAATTAAATCTGATAGTGCGCTATGAATGGGCCAAATACTGGCAGTCTAACGTAGAAACACCCGGGTTAGTAGCAATTTCCGAGTTTCTTAACGAAATTAGTACTGCGGCCAAGCGCATAAACCGATATAAGCCGTCCAACAAATCACGGAATGCAGTGAACGCGGTTTCCTCTGCGCGCGAACCCAGAAGATCGAGCCAAGCTCTCTCTAGGTCTCGCGACCCCGCGTTCTACCGTGATGCGTATGATAGATCGCGAAATGAACGAAACGCGGTTTCTTCTGTGCGCGAGCCCAGCAGGTCGAGCCGCGCTCTCGCTGGGCCCCGCGCCCCCGCGTCCATTCGCGACTATAGTTCGGATTCGGAGTCAGATTTCCGCGAGTCATACACACGTGATACGGGAAATAGATCGCGTACTAATAAATCGACCGTAGCTCAAGTAAAGCACCGCGATGGCAATTTAAAGAAAAAGCCAGCGTCAACCGGAGCTAAGCCCAAGCGACAGATAGCGTCTGTCTCTGTCTCGCACGAAGCGTGCGCCATATGTAACAACGGCAAAGAACACGAAGTTAAGGAGTGTTCGAAATTTCTAGCCGCGACCATACCTGAGCGCTGGGACTTGGCAAAGGGAGCTAAATTGTGCTTTAGATGTCTAGGCGCGAATCACCGTAAACTTTTTGGATGTAAATATGTCGCGTGTGGCATGAATCAGTGCGAAGCCGGACATAGTAGACTATTACACGGTTTAAGCGCGGCCAGGTCCGCGAACGGTAATAGTGCGCCGGCAGCACGCAAAGCAGTACTCAATGTTAAACTGCCGCAGACGTATCTCAAAATCATGCCAGTAGAGGTGTCGGGACCGTTAGGTACCGTCCAAACCCTCGCGCTACTCGATGAAGGCGCGGCAATGACGTTGATGTTACATGAAACTGCGGATAGAATCGCACCTCGTGTGCGCGGTGAAACATTAGAGATAGAAGGCATAGGCGGTGTAGTACGGGACCCAGATTCGTATGCGTTACGAGTCGCAATACGGGGTTTTTGTAGTCGACATATGGAAATGATGGAGACTTACACGGTTTGCGATATAGGTTTAGGAGCGCAGGGCGTGCCGCGAGACTTGGTAGATAAATGCGATCATTTATCTAAAATCGCGGACGAATTAAGTTACCCCCCCGCAGTACCTACTATCGTGATAGGCCAAGATAACTGGCATCTCATCATTAGTCGGCAAATTATAGACGGTCCGCCTAACCTCCCAGTCGCGAGTTTAACCAGGCTAGGATGGGTTTTGCATGGACCAGACCGTACGCGTCGCGCCGCGGTACAATTTGTTGGGCACGCAAGGCCTAATACCGCGGATGACGAGGCCTTACAATTGATGAAACGACATTTTGACATAGAGTCATTAGGCGTTTCACAAAAATTACCTCGGGCCGACCCCGACCAACGTGCGCTAGATTTGTTAGAAGCCACCTGCGAAAAGATACCGGGGGAGCAACGGTATCGCTCGGGCTTACTTTGGCGGTCAGATGACGAGAAACTCCCCGATAACCGAGCGCAAGCACTGAAACGGCTGTACAGTCTAGAACGAAAGCTAGACCGCGATGCGAAACTTAAAGCCGAATATGCAAAGCATATGAATAACTTGCTCGACAAAGGTTACGCGGAGAAAATGAGCTCGCGACCGCCCCCCGAGGCACCCCGGACGTGGTACCTAGCCCACTTCCCAACTTTTCACCCGCAACGTGGGAAAATGCGATTAGTTTGGGACGCGGCCGCAACAGCTTATGGACGCTCGCTCAATAGCGCGCTGTTAGCTGGCCCCGACCTGTTAGAATCACTTTTCGGCGTGTTAGTGCGTTTCCGCGAGGGTAAAATCGCGGTAATAGCCGACGTCAAAGAGATGTTTTTACAGATCGAAATAATTGAGCAGGATCGTGATGCGTTACGTTTCGTTTGGAGGGGAGAGGACCGTACCTCCCAACCGCAAGAATATAGGATGAAGCGGCTTATATTTGGTTCGGCAGCGTCGCCGACAACCGCGCTATACGTCAAAAACGAAAACGCAAAATCGCATAGTAAAGAATTTCCGATCGCAGCGGAAAAAACAATAAAGAATACGTACATGGACGACATGTTGATCGCCCTCGATACGTCTGAAGAGGAAGCGAGACGCGTAGTAAACGAAGTTTACGAGCTGAATATGCGCGCGTCATTCGAGCTTCGCGGGTTCGCATCGAACCATCCTGCGGTAATTGCTGACGTAGTTAATAGCAATCAGGAAACGTCGCTGTTAGGCGCGAACGAGAGCGAACGTACCTTAGGTTTGAAATGGAATCACAAACGTGACACCTTAGGTTTCAACGTAAACTTTCGTAATACGCCCGAAGACGTACTTAACGGTCAGAAATTACCTACAAAACGACAGGTAACAAGTAGCGCGATGTCGATATTTGATCCGATCGGTTACGTAAGCCCCATATCCGTCTTAGGCAAGGCGTTAATGCAGGAAATATGGAGGACAGGAATCGATTGGGACTCGCCTATACCCGTCTCACTCGCACCCGTTTGGCGATCGTTCATTGATAACGTACAACAATTACGAGACTTAGAGATTCCGCGACACGTGCCCGCATTTAATAGGGAGGCATATATGCATGTTTTTTGCGACGCGAGCGAAAAAATATATGCCGCGGCCGTGTATTTAGTTAGCATCAACCCCGAGGGGACTAGAACCTCCGCGTTAGTGGCCGCTAAGGCCCGCGTTTCACCTCTCCGGGTAGTCAGCATTCCGAGGATGGAATTGCAGAGCTGCGTACTAGCTACTAGATTAGCGGAAACCATAGTCAAGGAGTCAGATTACGTAATAAAGGACAAGTATTTTTGGTCTGACTCTAAAACGGCGCTCACGTGGATACGTTCGGACCCACGTAGGTATAAAACGTTCGTAGCACATAGGTTAGCAGAAATCGAGAACACTACCACCCCCGCCAACTGGCGCTGGGTGCCTAGTGCAGCTAACGTGGCTGACGACGCGACTCGTGGAGTACCTGCGCAATTTGGAGTGAACCACCGATGGTTCATAGGGCCCGATTTTATACGTAAATCCAAAGAGCATTGGCCGACCGAAAAAGTGCCTACGCCCGTCGCCGATACGGGCGAGGAACGCGTTAATAAACTCGTATGCTCAGTAGGCGTCGCGGAGAATAGGTTTGAGTACCTGCCGGAGGTGTGTAGGTTCTCAAAGTTCGTGCGATTAGTTCGCGCCACCGCTAGTATTCTGGTTGCCGCCGAGGTTTTCAAAGCCGCATTGTTCGCTAAGAAAACAGATATAGAGATAAATAAGGGGCATTTAGATTTAGCAGAGATATTGCTAATCCGACGGAGTCAACATGCTGCATTTCCGGAGGAAATGAAGCTTCTGGAAACTGGGCGGCCACTCCTGAAGAAATCTCCGCTATACAAAATCGCTGTACAACTTGACAAAAACGGAATCATCGTACTAAATGCTAGAATCGATAAAAACACGCATATGCCTGTTTTACATGCGAAAGAAGATTTCGTCAAGTTATTAGTACAGCATTTTCATGCACTCTACAATCACGGCAACCACGCGACCGTCATCAACGAGTTGAAACAAAGGTACTACATTATCGGGCTGCGCGGTAGCATTCGCTATATAACGCATAAATGCCAATGGTGCAGAACCTATAGGGGAACGCCAATCAAAGTTCCCATAGGTGACTTGCCGCCAGAAAGGCTAAAAGTGAATCAGCCGCCATTTACCGCTGCAGCCGTAGACCTGTTTGGCCCCATGCACATAACGATAGGCCGCCGCCGCGAGAAAAGGTGGGGTGTATTATACACATGCCTCACAACTCGCGCTGTACATCTGGAGCTTGCCGCCTCACTTTCGGCATCCTCCATGATACTGTCGCTACGCCGAATGATAGCGCGACGCGGCACGCCTACGGTTCTCTATTCCGACAACGCCACTAACTTCCACGGCGCGGAAAGAGAACTGGCAGAGGCCAAAAACACGCTGCCCGACAGTCTCAAGCCCTTCTTGACCGAGCGAGCCATAAAATGGAAGAAAATTCCACCCGGCAACCCCTCCGCTGGCGGTGCCTGGGAACGGCTCGTGGGCAGCGTTAAAACCGCATTAAAAGTAGTACTGAAAGAAAGAGCACCCCACGAAGAAGTTCTACATACTTTACTGCTAGAATCAGAGCACATAGTCAATTCCAGACCGTTGACACCAGTGAATCCAGATTTAGACATCGAAGCCCTGACGCCGAATCACTTTCTAATCGGTCGATCAAGTACCATGTCGCCACTGGGTGTCTTCACAGACGCAATTATGTCGCTCTCTTCGTGGAAAACAGCGCAAACGCTAGCCGACCAATTTTGGAGGCGCTGGCAGCGGGAATACCGACCCAGCCTCCTCCCCAGGCCTGGTGCTCGCCAAAACGTGAGAAAACTGCATGAAGGTGACGTAGTCATCATTGCGGATAGCTCCATGCCACGAGGAACGTGGCCCAGAGGCGTAATCGCCCAGCTATTTCCTGGCCCAGATGGTCATGTGAGAGTGGCCATTGTTCGCACACGCGCAGGTGACGTCCGCCGCCCAGTTTCTAGACTTATCCCCATTTACTCCGCGCATGAAGACGGTGTTGACACACGTGGGGGAGACTGTCGTAAATAGCTATTAGGGTTCATGTATGTGTTTAATTAGTCTCTACGTTTAGGTTACTATTTTTACTTTTGTATATCATGTTTTACTTTGTGCTCGTATATTATGTCAAATGAATTGCGTGGAATGTTTTATATCTAGTTATAAGTCTAGAAATTCATGCTCCTTTCATACGTGCTTAATATTGTACCTATTTATAAGTCTAGGATTCGTGCTCCTTTCATACGTGCTTATAATTAACGAGATTGGCAAAAATATACATTACTGACTCTGCATGATACACCCACTAGTTGAAGAAGGTACCAAACGGCCTTGTGTTTTACTATATAAGGCAGAGCCGTTTCGTGGCTTATTCAGAGACTGACTCGAAAAAAAAAAAGATTCCCGCTCCGACCGCCGCGCCGCGCGCACGCGTGCTTAGCTCGTACCTACTGAGTGCCGATCTTTTCTCCGCCGCGTTGAGCCTGGCTCCGCGTGCTGGATTTTTGTTCGTTTCATCGCCGCGTTGAGCCTGGCTCCGCGTGCTGGATTTTCGAATAGTGCCTAAGCCACGTTGTAGCCCTGCTCCGTGTGCCTTTTTACTGGATTGCTGTGAAGTGTTAATATAGAGATAGTGACTCATAAACAGTGCCACCCTGCCGTGTTTCGGTTTGTTTACTGAGATAGTTTTAGTTCCCAAATCATTGATAACTTAGTGCCCCCCCCCTCTCCACCCTTCACATCATTCCCCCCGGTACAGGGTACTGGGGGAGAGCGAAAAATCAACATGACAACGAAAATGGAAGTTATGGACATGTTCGTGGACTCGTATTGTCCACACCTGCACGGCCAATGGCTCGAACACAAAATAAAACTAGCGGCTGCGACCAGCGCCGCTGGCCTTACCGGCACTTCCACGCCGGCTCCTAGCCAGCCCCCAGAGGCTTCGCAGGAGCGGCGGCCCCTGCAACCGACAGCCGACACCTATGTGGACACCTCAGCTAGCAAAGGTAGGGTTTCACCCACTCGCAATATAGACAGATATTACTCACCGGACATGACTACATTAAAATCAGACAATTATGATTATAGACGACGTGACTTAGAGGCGCGCCATCGAGGCAACCATCGCGCACGTTCGCAGTCACTCTCGCAACGCAGCGTTAGCGCGTCCTCTCGCTCACACCCTTACAGACTAACCTCTCCCTCACAAGACGAAGTGCGCACCCCCCGGTCTAGGTCGCGTTCCCCCCAAACAGATGAAATTTATAATATAATAATGAGCGCAAATCGCGGTAGCGTGTCCAAATCAAAAAGCGTCAGAGACCAGCTAAGTAATACGGACAGCGGCTCTGACGGCGAATTCACTTCTTTAAAATCTGACGAGGACTACGAACAGGCCAAAGCAAGGAAAAGTAGGAGGAGGAAGCCTTCAGTCAAGACTCCCACCCCCCCCACCATTCAATCCCACCCAACAATTCCGATCTCGCAGAACCGGTTCTCTCATCTACCTCAAGACGAATGGCCTAATTCTCAACCAGGTCGTAATACTAACATTTCTCAAGTTAGCCACCACGCGTCACCAGCTCATACTCATTCACAATCTCCAAACCACCACTCGCAAATTAAATCTCAGAACACCCAAGAGATGGAGTTGGTATACGATGACGAGGACAACGACTCACTTGCTGAGGACGATGACTATAACAATTATACAGAAGAAGAAGAGGATGAGGACCAGCCCAAAAGGAAGCCCAGATCCCCCCCTTCTTTAGTAGTTTACGACCCTAATAGGTGGGCAACTCTCTCCAAGCAAGCTAACATCAAAAAACTAGGGTTCCTAAGGTCACATGTAGGTATAAGCAAATATACAAAAGAACCCATACTATATATAGACACCCAGACCCCAGATCAATACAGAGGCTGGCGTAAACTGTTAAAGGATGGTTTCCACTCCCACCCTACTGGCAAGCAGAGGAAACTGAGGGTGGTTATCCTCGGTTTGCCAGTGAGCATCGAAACCGATGATATTAAAAATGACCTTATTAGCAAAGACCTCCCGGTACTAGAAGTTACTAGAATGTTAAAAGGCCCTAAAGATAAACGCGAACCTTTTAACGCAGTCAAGGTCGTTCTAGACCTAACTAAAAAAGGTAAAAAAATATTCGATATCCAGCATGTGTGTGGCCTTAGTGGGCTCAAAATTGAACCACCTCACAGGAGCAACAGAGTGGCTCAATGTCAAAAATGCCAACGATATGGCCACACCGCTAAATACTGTCAAATGCCACCAAGGTGTGTCAAATGCCCAGGTAACCATCTCACAGTCAACTGCGACAGACAGACTGACCCGGTAACAGGTAAATATGTAACCACATGTGTGTTGTGCGGAGGAAACCATTCTGCAAACGCCTCAATTTGCCCGGCAGCCCCACCTCCAAAAAATGCCAGACCCCGCCGCAGAAGGGGTAATAACAATAACACCCGTACCCAACCGATCTCACCCTCAAACCAGACTAACTTCGATCTCTCTCAGGCAGAGACAGGTGATGCCAGGGGCACCTTTCCAAACCTACCCACTCCCCATAACCTTTCTGCTTTATTACTACTAATTCTATTTAGAATATGTAAATATATATGACCGACCTAACCTAACCTAACTCCGCGCGGAACCTAACTCCTCACGAAACCTTATCTATATATTCGTTATTATTATTACTTTCTTTTAATCGATCGAATGACATCATATGCGTATGCGTTATGCCATGAAACTTTTACACGTTTACACAGAATCATATTGTGGCCCTGAAAAGGGCCTTTTGTAACGGTCACTCGGGCGGGCGGGAAGGTAACAGAGGCCCCGTGCGTGCGATAAACGTACGCACGAGACAAATGCACACATTCACAAATCGCCGGGTGTTACCGCTAGAGATGTAGCCAGATGAGAAGCGAGGACACTTAAGCCTTCTTCTCGGTCTTCTTGGGCAGGAGCACGGCCTGAATGTTAGGCAGCACACCACCCTGGGCGATGGTCACACCGGAGAGGAGCTTGTTCAACTCCTCGTCGTTGCGGATCGCCAGCTGGAGATGCCTAGGGATGATCCTGGTCTTCTTGTTGTCGCGAGCGGCGTTGCCTGCCAGCTCGAGAACCTCGGCGGCCAGGTATTCCATGACGGCGGCTAGGTACACCGGGGCACCGGCACCGACGCGCTCGGCGTAGTTGCCCTTGCGTAGAAGCCTATGGATACGGCCGACGGGGAACTGGAGTCCGGCACGGTTAGAACGGGACTTTGCCTTTCCCTTAACCTTGCCACCTTTACCGCGTCCAGACATGTTTAAAGATTATTTATTTAAGTTTAGATTACTCACAAAACGACAGCACGAATGCTTTTGAGTGTCGGATTTAGTATAACCGTTTATTTTATAGCTACAAGGAGTGCGCTAATAGTGGGGATATAACGAGCCGACATAAAACGAGCCCGATCGACCAATCAACATCCCGCGTGCGAGAGCGCGAATTAGAGAGAGATAGAGATAAAATAAAAGAAAATCAATATAAATTAATACATCTCAAAATATAACTGAATAAATAAATAATAACAAAATTAACAAAATATTCTGTAAGTAAATTCATATAACTCTACCTAATTTATTTATAATTTGGCCTATATCTATAGGCCGTACGTACGTACGTACGTACGTGTACGTACGTACGTATGTATATAGATAACTAACTATTGTTTGAAATCTAAGACTTCATATCATGTATATTCACGTTCCAACTGTCATGTCGAAATGTAAAAATTATATGTAAATTCATGAAAATCTAACATAACCTAATTTAATCTATCAGTGAGATCACCATCATCATCATCATATTGAGGCTTTTGTGCATTGAGATTCGACTTTTTACTCCGATCCGAACACCTATTTGTATGTTTATAACTTAGATGTTTGTTGATCAATCGATCGATCGACTCGTGTATATGTGCTCATTGCAATGAAACAGAGGCGATATGAACGACCTTTGAATACATATGTTAGCCCTGAAAAGGGCTTTTTGATGTGCGTATAACGCGCACAGGCGTATGACGTGAGTCGAGAAGAGGCGACACGTCGTCGTATAATATTTATAGCAACGACAATCGACATCTCCTCTACCATCACGACCACTACCGCCGCGACCGATGTAAGGACGACGACGACGACAATATGGCGCAGTCTTCTTACTTCTTCGAGGCAGCCTTCTTAGCGGCGGGCTTCGCTTTGGGAGCGGCCGCAGCCTTCTTCGGCTTGGGAGCTTTAGGCTTCTTGGTCGGCGGCTTCGCGGTCTTCTTGGCCTTAGGCGCGGCGGCGCTCTTGCCCTTGGCGGGGGTGGAAGGTTTCTTCGCTGCGGGCTTCTTTTTGGCGGCGGCGGCCTTCTTGTCCTTCGTGGCGGCCTTAGGCTTGGCCGGGGACGCGGCGGCCTTCTTAGCCTTAGCGGGCTTTGCTGCGGCGGGCTTCTTAGCGGCGGCTGATGATTTAGCGCTTGATTTCTTGGCCGCGGCGGGCTTCTTGCCGGCGGATGATGTCTTCGACTCCAGTTTGAACGAGCCGGACGCGCCCTTGCCTTTGGTCTGTATGAGTGCGCCGGATTCGACTGCGCTCTTCAGATATTTTCTGATGAAAGGTGCCAGTTTCTCGGCGTCGACCTTGTACTGGGCGGCGATGTATTTCTTGATAGCCTGCAGGGACGAACCGCTCCTCTCCTTCAACTCCTTGATGGCGCTGTTAACCATCTCGGACGTCTTAGGGTGGGTGGGCTTCGCCTTAGGCTTCTTAGCGCCTGCGGAGGCGGACGCCTTAGGTTTCTTCGCGGGCGTCGCCGGGGCGGGAGCGTCGGCAGCAACTGCGGTATCGGCCATATTTAAAAAAGTAAATAAAATTAGTAAATCGCACGAACGAACGAACTGCGCAAAGAGAGAGAACAGCGGACGCGTGTAAGCGGAGCGCTGCGCTGGCGAGTACTAAACACTCCTATTGCGCAGGATCATCTCACACTCCCCCTTGGGGGGCGTGGGGAGGCCATGTCAGGGCGAGGCCCTTTTTGGCGGTTTCTATCGCGGGCTGTGGCGACAGCCCGGTCTGTTTTGCCGACGTTTAGGTTGTCGGGTTTTCTCTTTCTTCCTTCTTCTTCTTTCTTCTTCTGTTGGCCATCATGGCATGGTGGTCATGTTGGCCAATCTGCGGCATTGTGGTTCCTAGGGGTCTGGTGTTGGTGGCACGAGCTCGCGCGGTTGGGCTCGTGCACGGTGGGCTTCTGGAGGGCGGGCGTGGAGGGGGGCGATCCCCTGCAGCAGCGGGTGTTGCGATGAGTCGGCACGGTCGAACATCCTGCGCGCAAGTTGTCCGATGAATTCGTCCAGGCTCGGGTGCTTCATGTCCCTATAGAGCGTTGCGTTTCGCACTCCGCGTGGGGCTCTAACGATCGCTCTGAGGCTGAGCGTCTCCTGCGCTCTGAGTCTCCGCCTGTTTGACTCCGCCGTCCTGGCATACCAGGCAGGAGCCGCGTACGTCAGCCTCGATCGGATGTAAGTCTTGTAGATCCCCAGCTTCGTGCGAATGGGGAGGCTGCTGTGGAGCACTGGACGAAGTAGGGTGCGCGCAGTTTTCGCTCGCCTCACTACCTCCTCGGTGTGCTGCTTCATAGTGAGGCCCCTGTCTATGGTGACCCCTAGGTACTTTGCTGTGTGCTGCCACTGGATCTCCTCGCCTAGGAGCTTCAGTGGCGGTGGATGATGTGCTGCTCCCGTGAGGAGCGCTTGGGTCTTGCCGACGTTCACTGAGAGCCGCCATTTGGTCAGCCACTCTGGTAGGGCGTCAAGCTGGCGCTGGATCTTGCGTGCGGCGTGGGTCGGTGAGATGGACGACGCGTAGTACGCCGCGTCGTCCGCGAACAGGCCCAGCTTGACGTCGCCGACCACCGGGATGTCATCAGTGAACCAGGCGTAGCAAGATGGTGAGAGGCAGCTTCCTTGTGGAACTCCCGCGAGGATCGGGCGTGCTGAGGATAGGGCGTCCTCAACTGCCACTTGGAAGCTTCTGTCCGTGAGGAAGGAGCTGATGACGCGTACTACTCGACGTGGGGCCGAAGACGTTGACAGCTTAGCTAGCAGGCCCTCATGCCAGACTCTGTCAAACGCCTTCTCCATATCCAGGAACACCGCGACGATATGCTCCTTCTGATTCATCCTCTCGCCCATGAAGGAGAGGACTCTCGTCAGCTGCAGAGTTGTGGAGTGTTCTGACCGAAATCCGAATTGCTCCGGCCTCGGCACGATGTGTGGCTGCAGTCTTCCTAGCAGGAGCCTCTCGAAGACTTTGGACAGGGTACTGAGCAGAGTGATCGGCCGGTAGCTCTCCGGCCTTCCTCTGTCCTTCCCCGGTTTCGGCAGCATGATGACCCGGCCAAGTTTCCAGGTCTTCGGAAAGTGGCCCGAGCGCATGATCCCATTGAACAAGCGTGTCACCGCCACGATGGTGTGCTGCGGCAGGTGACGAAGCGCCATGTTCGGGATCGAATCGGCGCCCGGGGCCTTCTTCGGGTTGGTTCTTCTGGTTGCGCGTCTAACTTGGCCGGGTGAGAAGAAGACCGGGTCCTCCTCTGCATTCGGCGGCTGCTCTAAGTACCCTGCCAGTTGCTCCTCCACCTCCCTCGCGTGGTCCGCATTTGTAGCAGGGTTCGGTTGGAACGTTCGCTCCAGGACGTCCGCGAACAGTTCTGCCCTCTCTTCGGCCTTGTAGTGGAGCGCTCCCCTCTCGTCCACGAGTGGCCTTACTGCCTCTTTGGTTGTTCCCAGTTGCCTGCACAGACGGTGAATGGAGGGCATGTCTTCGTCTATGCTGGCAATGTGGGTCTCCCAATCAGCTGCTGCATTGTTCCGCAGCTCAATCTTCACCTTCTCCACTAGGTTGTTGAGCTCGGTCTTCAGGGTGGGGCAGCGAGTTTGTTGCCATCTCCTTCTCAGCTGGCGTTTCCGCAGGATGAGTGCCTGGATCTCCGCGGGGAGGGGCTTGTACCTCTCGCCCTCGGGGATGGTGTGCGAGGAGGATTCTAGCGCCAGCTGTATGTTGTCGGTGATGGCTTTGGCTGCGGCTTCAACTTCCTCAGCGGTGGAGACTGGTCCGATTTGGGGGTTCTGCAGTGCTTCTGTGAAGGCCCCCCAGTTGGTCTTCCGCCTCGACTTCCTCCTCGGGACGGAATATGGGGCCGCTTCTATGGTCATGAGTACTGGTCGGTGGTCCGACGGAAGGTCTGGCAGTACTTCCATGTTCAGCGTGGCATTGCAGTCGTTATGGACTGCGAAGTCTATGATGTCGCTGGTTCCTTGGCCATCTGAGTGTCGTGTAGGCTCCCCTGGTCCTGTGACATCGTAGTTTGCGTCCATTATCGCGCTGTACAGCGTTCTGCCGGCAGCGTTTATTTTTGATGAATTCCAGGCAGTGTGCTTTGCGTTCCAGTCCCCTGCCAGGATGGTCGGCCCTGAAGACTGGAACAGTGCACGGAGATCTGCTCTTAGGCGGCTGGTCGGGTGCTGTGGGGGTCTGTAGACGGTGTAGAGCCGGAGGTCTCCATCGGCCACCCTAATGTCGACTCCGAGCGCTGTGAAGGAGTCATAAGGCACGAAGTCGACAGGCTGGTGAATGATGGTTCTGCGGACCATCACGGCGACTCCGCGGAACGGGTATCCCTGCTGGTTTGTTTCGTTCCGCTGGTATACTACGTAGCCCCCCATCTTGAGGTCTCTCTTGGCGAACGTTTCGCTGACCAGCAGTATGTCCACATTCTGCTCTCTGAGGAAGTGACGGAGCAGGGCTTCCTTGCTGGTCAGCGACTGCGCATTCCAGAAAACTACCCTCAGTTTACGGTTGAATGCTAGCTGAGGGTAATGCAATCCTGAGAGCCTTGGCGACCGCTTGTGGTCCCTGGGCTGCAGCAGCTTGGAGCAAGGCAGCAATCATAGCTGCCAGGTCTTGGCCATCAGCCGGTGGGGCTGGTGTTCCGGCTGGTGCCTCTTCTTTGGAAGGCGGAGGAGGAGCGTCCGCCGGCTTCTTCTTCTTCTTCTTTTTGTTCGCCTTCTTCTTGTTGGGGGCCGTGGCTGGTGGTTGGTCCCGGCCGCCCCGCTGTGTAGGAGCGTTTGCCGCCGCCATTAGGGACGCTGGCGCTGACTCCTCCACATGGGGCTTGGGGACGCTGGCCCTCGTCTCAGGCCCCGGCTTCTTGGGTGTTGGGCGGGATTTTGCCCCAGCTTTCCAGAGTCTGAATTCCCTCAGGAAGACAGGGCATCTTCGGTAGTTCGCGGGATGGGGGCCCGCGCAGTTGGCGCAAGTGCATAGCTGGTCCTTGGGCCTTGGGCATTCGGCTGCTGGGTGGGAGCCTGCACAGCGGACGCACTTCTGCGGTCTGTGGCAGCCTTTGGAGTGATGGCGGAACCCCTGGCACCTGTGACACTGTGCAGGCCCGCTTTTGCCCCTCCATGCTTCAATCCTCACCGAGTTCATATAGAGGAGCTCGGTTACCCGGTAGAAGTGTGTGAAGTCTCGGGGGGGTCCGGCGAGCTGTATGAAGTATATACAGCCCGGTTTTCCCCCTCTCGCGTTTATCTGTTTGGCGTACTCGACCGGGTAGCCGAGCCCCTCGCACGCCTTTTTGATTTCTTCGACTGGTGTGTCGGATGGGAGACCGCGCAGTGCCACCTTCATACGCTTCTCCTTATCCAGCTGGTATACGTGCCACTCCAGCGGCACCCCTGCTTGCTCCAGTTTCTCTAGGTGGTTGTACACGCATCTATATTCGTCCGCTGTTTGGGGTTCAAAGCGAACTCCTTTCCCCAAGTTTTTGGAGTTCGCAGGTCTTCCCAGTTCCTTGGCGATGTCTTCGCAAACTTTGTACCATTGGGGCAACACCGCCGCCTCGATGTGCGGGTACTTTTCTTTGCGCGGCTGTTGTGGTGGTTGGGGTTGCTGCTGTGCCTTCTTCTGCTTCTTGGACACCTCGGCTGTATCTACCGCGGCGGCTTTGGAAGCGTATGAGGTCTGCGGGTCTGCTTGTGGCGGGGGCCCCAGGTTGGTGTGGGGCTCTTTGCTGGGTCCGGCTGCTGGTGGTTGCAGCTCCGCAGAGATGGGCTTCTGTGGTGGGGGGTCCATTGCGGGGGGGCCCAGTTTGGTGGCTGGCCCTTCCGGTGGGGGGCATGGTTGTAGCTGAGGTTCTGGTAGGGGCACCGGTGGCGTGGGGCCCTGTCTCTGCTGCCTTTTAGGTTTGTGACGCTGTGGTTGGGGCTCCTCTTGCGGGGGGGCCTGCTTCAGTTGTGGCTCCTTGGGTGAAGGGGGCGTCGTTTGCGAGGCTGGGGCCTCTGCTGCCATGGGTCGTGGTGGTTGGGGTTCCTCTTGCGGGGGGCCCTGCTCCTGTAGCGGGAAGACTTCTAGCCTCCTCTGGACCACCCCCTTCAGGCCGCATCTCACCAGGATTGAGGTGGGAGACGGGGCCTTCCAGGGGGCGATCGTTGGGGGGGGCTGGTGTTGTGGCTGTGCGGGTGGTGTCCGCGGTGCATCGCCTCCTGTGGACCTAGATCGGCGGCGCAGTCTTGGGTCCCTCGGTGGCGTCGGCTTGTTACAGGGTCTCTTCTGTTCCTGCCCCTGCGCAGGGCTCTCGACTGGTCTCTTTGGCGGCCTCAGTACGGCCGGGTTGGCCCTCAGGAACTCCAGGAATGGGAGGTCCTCGGGCTGGAGCTCTGTATGCATCCCTAGTAGATGGGATGAAATGCGGATGTAGGCGGCCATCCACGCCTTCAGGCCCGCCGATGCCAGTTCGGTCCCCATCATATGGGCCACCACAATCGTGTCAGATTGTAGTAGGTCCATTGGGGACTCGGGAGGGCCAGCGGGCGACACGGGCGAGAAGGGCCGCGTCGTCGGTTCCGGCAAAAGCTGGTCCGCTGTTTCCGTTGCTTCTGTGTCCTCAGGCCCCTCCAGGGCGGGGGTAGGGGCGCGGGAGGCGGGGGCGTCGCCGGCGGTGAACTCGGCGAGGTCTGGGTCCTCGCTGCCCTCCAGTGAGCCGGGGTCAAATCCGGGGGGTAGTTGGAAAAACCCTGATCCCCAACTACCCTCCATGTCCACCGGTGGCAGCGGTGATGCTCCCCGCCTCCGCGATGTCGATCTAGATGATGAGGGTAGACCGCGAGACCGAGATCGCGGTCTACCCACGCGTTTCTTCTTTTCTTCCTCCATATGAAGGCGGCTTTTCGGGTTCGCGCGACGCTCGTCGCCGCCGGCTAAGCCAGTCCCCACATTCCCTCTCCCGGGGCGTCCGTTTTAGCGGGACCGGGATCGGGAGATGCGGCGAGGGCACACCAACGACGATGGCTCTGGTGACTACGCTGTCCCCTCCGGCGGATGCCGGGCCGCGTTATTCGCCTATTTATTTATAATAAATAAATGTCGAATTGCGAGTGCAGTTGTACGTCCGAACGCTGTGACTCCGAATGCTGTCCAAAACACTCCTATTGGGGGCGCCACCTATTATATATATACTCCGGCTTAACCGTAACGCAGACCCTTATGTCGCGGGACGTTTTCTCGTAATAACACTTCCAACTTTTCACTTACTCGTTTATGATTAAACTAAATTTATAGTGAATAATATTATAATGATTATAATAAAATTGCACATGTATATTCTTTATGAATTGATATATCTATTTTAATAGAAGTTTTAAGTTTTGGAACGGCGTTAAACGAATGAGGTAACTTTAGTTTTGGTATTATAGGTTGCGGACACCTCGGGTCTGTTTAAAAAGTGATTTTTCTTAATTAAAATCACATTTAACACTATCATGTGTCTTCCGGTTAAAAGCGAAGATACCATAGATATATGTGACACAATAACAATAGTAGAAAATTATAGTTATAATGTTATTTTGACTTGTTGTCTTCACTGTCGTAAAACAGCCGTACCGCGCTGCGACTTGGATTGCCTACTACGTTCAGCGGTTTGCTCTCTGTTGGTACACCGATGTAAAACGGGATAGGTATTTTATATTACGTTTATATAATTATGTTCTATTATAAATTACGATATCACCATTATCATGAATATTATTATAATTCTGATGGTTAAACTCAACTCTCTTCTACCGAGGATCATACACAGCGCGACACTCGGAGCGAGCGTGCGGGCATGGTAGGTAGAATCTCCTCGTTTAGGTCAGGTATTTTATTATTTAGTTTTGGTCCGGCGTAAGTATTTATAATACATACATTAACGTATGATATTATCTGAATACGTCTAATATTAAATAAAAAAAAACAGTAGTGTGTGTGTTGTTGAACTTAAGAATATATTTATATGAACTTACTTAATTATATTCATCATAGGAACACGAGAAGTCTTAGGCTGCTGAGTTACTATCATGTATGTTACCTACCCATTTATTTATATATATATATAATTAAGTTAATATTAATATTTTTTCTAGTCCAGTCTCTCTATATTTAAGTACCTACCTTTCATGGGGGAGTGGGTGAGGTGATGGTGGATGTCCCTGTCTGTTTTATGCACTATTTGCGAATCCTTTACCTAATTGGGCAGTTCATCCTGGTAATTCGTCGTTATCAGTAGAGTAGGTCACAGCCTCACAGGTGTCAGGTGAGAGTGATGTAAAAGGTGGTGTGTCTGTGTGTGCGGGTCGCATGTGATTGTTTAAAAAAAAAAAAAAAATATGGTGTTATTATTAGTAAAACTAACTAAGAATTGAGCGAGTTAAGTGTGAGAAATACATTGGATGGATTTGAAAAACGTGAGTACTTAATACATACATAATGATATAAAATATGTACTTTAATACCTACTTATTTAGGTTTGGGTTAGGGCGATGCTAGTTAGTCGAGATGCTAGGCGAAGATGATGATGATGATGATGGATGATTCTTGAAGAGAGGGAGAAATATCTGAATGTATGCATTGCATGCTGTACTGGGAGGTGGTTAATCTATATACTTATGCCTATTTTATTTATACGAGTACATTAGGTAGGTACATACCTATATTCTACAAGCTGTATTCGGCAAGGTCTACTTACTAATAATTAAGTTAAGTTAAATTTGCTTGGTGCACATTAATAATTGTGACGTAGGTACACACAATGATGTGCGAGATCGGAATCTAAAGATTTAAAGATATATCTAGCTTGCTCTAGTATCAATATTATTATTAGCACACAAGAGGTTAAACGACTACTTTAAAGCCCTTTTCTTGTAAAACAAACAAAAATAACTATTTAAATTAAGTACATATTATAATTGTTGTTTTAGAGAGAGAGAGAGCTGGGCTGGCGTTAAACCACCGAAGCGGCGAACGAGGTGGCTGCTTGCTGTTACAAGTTAGAAAATTGAACTTGCGGTGCGGGGTAAGTAAGATATCATTATATATATAAATGTACTGACAGTGATAGATAGATATTTTGGAGATATAGATCGATCGATTGTTTGTTTGTCCGTCTGTGTCGCTACTGAAACTTTGTATTGTAATCGCGTAGGTATCATAGAATTATTTGCGGCCCTGAAAAGGGCCTTTTTGTATTTGCGTCCGTCTGAGGACGCGGCGCGCGCGCTCGCTCGCTCGCTCGCTCGGGCGCGATACGGTAATACATGCGTTAGTACATATTACACGATGTCGCGCGCGGCGGACAGCGCAAGCAGAGCGCTTAACCACCGAAACCGTAGAGGGTGCGGCCCTGACGCTTCAGAGCGTAGACGACGTCCATGGCGGTGACGGTCTTCCTCTTGGCGTGCTCGGTGTAGGTGACCGCGTCACGGATCACGTTCTCGAGGAACACCTTGAGAACACCGCGGGTCTCCTCGTAGATCAGACCGGAGATACGCTTGACGCCACCTCTGCGGGCGAGACGACGGATGGCGGGCTTGGTGATACCCTGGATGTTATCACGGAGCACCTTCCTGTGACGCTTGGCTCCTCCTTTCCCCAGACCTTTACCTCCCTTACCGCGACCGGTCATTGCGACTTTTAGTTGAGATTAGACTTCTCAGATTAGAATACACGGAACACGACACACGACTTGCGGCGCGCGTCGACACGAGTGGAATAACAGGCGAGCTACGACCTGGTGCGATATTTATACGCTTTACCCTATTGCGGGGCGACGGGGGACGGGGTTAGAGATATCGGAGCATTAATATTTTTTGATTTACTTTTCATTCATTCATTCATGAAATATACATAATATAATATTGATAAATAATTTCATATGATATGGTTATTTACATTCATTTTGGGGATTTAAATATATATACTTCATATTACTATTATAATAACTGCGACCGGCTCATGGAAGAGTGTAACTCTCTCTCTCTATTTCATTCTCCTCTAATATTTTTGTAAGCATTCAGTTAGTGGTAATAATTTTGTCGATAGGTATATAAAATTTGAATTTTTTTTTTTCTATCTCGGTAAATCTATATTATTATGTCTTACTTAACATACTTAGCGCGTAATATCATATCACGAATTTAATTCACTTTCCTTCCTTCTTTCCATTTTACTACACTACAAATTCTTATACTGGAAATAGGTTCGTAAATAAATAATATTATTATTTGTCTCGTGTTTCGCGGTTAATTTCATATATGTACATAATATATATATAGAGAGAATGTATACTATATCACCATCAGTATAGTATACTAATAGTGATCGATCGATTTATCTTAGTTTATCAGTGTTTGTTCAAAGAAACATTTGTTAATTTTCGAATCATGTGTGGCCCTGAAAAGGGCCTTTTGATATATATATGACGGAAGCGTCACGTTCGCATGTCCAGGCGCAAAACGCGTGGTACAAAATATATACTTAATAGATATATTATGTAACCGCCGTATGCGTTCGCGCAGACTGCATTCGGTGACGTAGCTCCGTGCCGGTTTAGGCGCGTTCACCGCGGATCCTGCGAGCCAGCTGGATGTCCTTGGGCATGATGGTCACACGCTTGGCGTGGATGGCGCACAGGTTGGTGTCCTCGAAGAGACCTACTAGGTAAGCCTCGCTGGCCTCCTGGAGAGCCATAACGGCAGAGCTCTGGAAGCGCAGGTCGGTCTTGAAGTCCTGAGCGATCTCACGCACCAGACGCTGGAAGGGCAGCTTGCGGATCAGAAGCTCGGTGCTCTTCTGGTAGCGACGGATCTCACGGAGGGCGACGGTGCCGGGCCTGTAACGATGGGGCTTCTTGACGCCCCCGGTGGCTGGCGCGCTCTTGCGGGCCGCCTTGGTGGCGAGCTGTTTACGGGGCGCTTTACCACCGGTGGATTTACGAGCGGTCTGCTTGGTACGGGCCATTTCGAAAAAAAAAAAGTTACTACGATACGCGTGTACGTTACGTTAACGAGTCACGAGAGGGAATAAACGAAAAATTTCCCCGCGAGCGTCTTTTATATGTGCTCGTCGTCGGAAAGGGACGGAGTTAGTGTCCGTGTGAGAGGGAGATAGGTCTATAAAATTCACATACACGTCCGTCCCCCATGCCATGCCCCTCTTCCTTTCTCACAAACACGATTTCTGATTACAATAACATTGTTGAAATATTAATACTTTTTATTATATACTTACTTACATTTTATATATATTTATTTTTAACAAATATATGACCGATTTAAGTTAGCTAACTCAACCTAACCTAACCTAGGAGTTAGCTTATTAGATTCGGCAGAGTTAGGTTAGGTCTGGTTCAAAATAACAATATTTGACAGAGTTAGGTTAGCTAACCTAACCTAACTCCGCGGAACCTAACTTAATCTGACCTAACTCTATCGAACCTAACTTAACCTGACCTAACTCGATCGAACCTAACTTAACCTGACCTAACTCGATCGAACCTAACTTAACCTGACCTAACTCGATCGAACCTAACTTATTATAATATTTTTTTTTTTTAATTACATAACTCAAACGTAACCTAACTTCGCGAAACCTAACCTAACTACTTATTTAGTAATTGTAACTTGATTAGCAATTTTAATATAACAAAACTTCCGTGAGAGACACGGACATATTAAATATATATACTTACATATATTAAGAACGGTTCACTCGCGTATTTTAAGTCGGAAAAAAAAAAAAAAAAAAAAAAAACTCTCGAAATGTGAAACACCGCCGTACCGAGGAGTATCATCAGGTGCTTCCACTTGCTTTTGGAGGATACATGAGTAATATATTTAATTGTAACTTGAATCTAACCTATATTATTACATACGTGTTGATTGATAATGTGTAAACAAATTATATTTAATTGATTTTTATCGACCGATTGACACCGTATGTATGCACGGTTAGAAACTTCCTATATTATTTTCTGAACGTATTTGTGGCCCTGAAAAGGGCCTTTTTGGTTGATGTACAAACCACACTCTCAAAGCGTGTCGTGTGTCGTCGCAATACGAACTACCTAAACCCATTACACTAAAAGTGTATTGAGAAGACAGACCGCATACGTACGAGGAACGACGTACGCTTACTTGGAGCTGGTGTACTTGGTGACGGCCTTGGTGCCTTCACTGACGGCGTGCTTGGCGAGCTCACCGGGCAGCAAGAGCCTCACGGAGGTCTGCACCTCCCTGCTGGTGATGGTGGACCTCTTGTTGTAGTGAGCGAGGCGGGAGGCCTCGGCGGCGATGCGCTCGAAGATATCGTTCACGAACGAGTTCATGATCGACATGGCCTTGCTGGAGATACCGGTGTCGGGGTGGACCTGCTTGAGCACCTTGTAAATGTAGATGGCGTAGCTCTCCTTGCGCTTATGCTTCTTCTTTTTCTTAGAGTCCGACTTGGAGATGTTCTTCTGGGCCTTGCCAGATTTCTTGGCGGCCTTACCGCTGGTCTTCGGTGGCATTGCGATTTAGTTAGGTTAGGTAGTTAGATGCTTACAGTACGAGATTCGGACTGCGAATAATATTGGGACTGACTGGATATCATTCGATACCTCTCTATTAATAGAGAGGTATGGGAGGCCGTGCCCGCCTTTCGGCTGCGACGGCTGTGGCGGGTCGCTCCCCACCGCGTGGGGAGGTCAGTGGACGTCAATTTGAGGACGTCAGTGCTGCTGATGTAGGCCAGCTTTTTCGCCACCGATCGTTTATCCAACCCCGCGACCCCTAGCCCGGTGATACCGTTTGAGCGGGGCGGGGCATCGGGGACGCAGGGAAGGCGACCGGCAGCTTAGGCTGGCGTGTGTGGCGTGGTGCATCCGATGAAAGTAAGTTGGGACTTGGCTTGGCTCCGCTACTGGTGTAGCAGAGCTCGGGGCAAGTCCCGGGCCCACCGTTCCGGTGGTCTGGTGGGGTGGTGTGGCGCGATGTTCTTGAGGTGCTCGTGCCCGCTGTTGTCCGCGCGGTCGTACATGGACCGCGCGAGACGCTCGATGAACTCCTCCAGGCCGCGCCACTTCAGTGTCTCGGCGAGGGATGCGTTGCTGACGTAGCGTGGACACTTGACGATGCTCCGCAGTGTGAGGGTCTCCTGACGCCTCATCTTCTCCTTGTTGGACCTGCAACAGAAAGAATGCCAGGCAGGTGAAGCGTATGTTAGTCTAGAGCGTACGTAAGCTTTGTACAGACCGAGTTTGGTCCGTACAGGAAGCTTACTACTAAAGACTGGGCGTAGGCACATGCGAGCGACTTTCGCTCGGCTTACTGTGTCTTTGGTGTGGCGATCCATGTTGAGTCTCCTGTCTATGGTCACCCCCAGGTATTTCACTGTGGGCGACCATGTGAGCGGCTGACCTAGAAGGGAAGGAGGATTAGGCAATTTGATGGCTTGCCCTGTGATGAGCGCTTGCGTCTTGCCCACATTGACCGATAGCCTCCATTTGGAGAGCCAGTCAGGGAGGGCGTCAAGCGTCGGCTGGATCTTGGCGACTGCGTGCGGCATCTGGAAAGAGGAAGCAAAGTAAGCGGCGTCGTCTGCGAATAGAGCTAGTTGCGCTTGCCCGACGACTGGGATGTCGTCGGTGTAGCGTACATAGCATGCGGGCGACAGGCAGCTCCCCTGGGGGACGCCTGCCTGTATCGGGCGTTCCTGTGACTGTACGCCTTCCACTTGAACGTGGAAGCGCCGGTCTGCCAGGAATGACGCGATGACTCTCACGATGCGGCGGGGGGCTGTGGACAGAGAAAGTTTATATATTAGACCTTCGTGCCAAACTCGATCAAAAGCTTTCTCCATGTCTAGGAGGACCGCGACTGTGTACTCCTTCTTGTTGAGCGACATGCCCATGTGGTGTAGGACACGGGTGAGCTGCAGCGTCGTGGAGTGTTGAGACCTGAAACCAAATTGCTCCGGCCTGGGTGACAGGTGTGGCGAGAGGTGCCGGAGCAGCAACCTCTCGAACACCTTTGATAGGTTGCATAGCAACGTGATGGGCCGGTAGTTCTCCGGCTTTCTTCTGTCCTTTCCCGGCTTGGGAAGGACTATGACCCGCCCGGTCTTCCAGATGGCGGGGAAGTGGCCCGACCGCAGGATCCCGTTGAACAGGCGCGCCACCGCCGCTAAGGTGTTTAGCGGCAGGTGGCGGAGCGCCATGTTCGGGATCTCGTCGGGGCCCGGCGCTTTCCTCGGGTTGCAGTAGCGTCTGATGGACGCCTGGACCTGTGAAGGAGAAAAGTAAAGTGGATCATCGTGTGGCTCGACTGGCACGTTGAGATAATCTCGAACGTGTTGTACGATGTCCGCTGTGTGTTGCGGGTTGGTGACGGGGTTGGGCCTGAATTGCTGCTCAAGGCTGCGAGCGAGTATTTCCGCTCTGTCCTTGGCCGCGTATTTCAGCTCCCCGTCCGTGTCGTCCTGTAGGGGCCGGATCGGCTCGGGCGTCGCGCTGAGTTGTCTGCATAACCTGTGGATAGAGGGAACACTATCAGTTATGCTGTCGATGTGGTTTTCCCAGCTTACAGCTCTGTGTTCGCTGAGTTTGTCCCTCAACAGTCGCTCAAGACGATTGAGCTCAGTCTTGACAGACTGAGCCCTAGTCCTTTGCCACTGTTTCCTGTACCAGCGCTTTTTCTCCAAAAGCGCTTGAAGCGGCCTCGGGAGTGGCGCGCGCCGGTCCGATTGCGGGATCGTGCGGCCGGCCTCGGTGAGGGCCGCCTTGATGTCCTCCGTGATCGTTGTTGCTGCTGCGTCGACCTCTTCTGCGGTCGAGATGGGACCTGTGCGGGGAGTATTTACCATGGCTTCCGAAAAAGCCTTCCAGTCGTAGCGGCGTCCGGGTCCCTTGCTGTATCTCGTCGTCGGCTGGTCTGCGATGGTCAGGAGCACCGGCCTGTGGTCGGAGGTGAGATCGTAAAATACCTGGTGCCGCATAAGGGCATTGACTCCGCGAGAAATCGCAAAGTCGATGGTGGTGCCTCTGTTGTACACATTGGCGTCGTGGTAGTGTGTGGGCTCGTATGGCCCGCCCACTACTAGATCGAGGTCCTCCACGATCTGGTAGATGGTGTTGCCCGGCAGGGAGTGGGCGGACGAGTTCCAAGCGGGGTGCTCGGCGTTGAAGTCCCCGGCCAGGATGGTCGGCACGGGGGAGTCCACCAGCAGCCGCTTGAGGTCGTCGCGCATCTCTGCCGGCCGGCAGTGTCCGCAGGGCCTGTAGATAGCAAACAGGCGCAGATTATGTCTTTGCAGTTTGATATCTACCCCCAGCGCGGATAGTGCCGTGGGTTGGTCGATGTCCACCAGTTGGTGGATGATGGTCCTCTTTATGAGGATGGCGAGGCCTCGCCAGATGACTCCAGTGTCGGGGTTGGACTGGTCCAGCCGGTACACAATGTACCCGCTGGCTGTGAGAGTCGTTGACGGCCTCAGCAGCGTCTCGCAGATCAGCATGACGTCGATGTCCTGGCTGTGGAGAAAAGTGCGGAGATCATTAGTTTTACCATTTAATGACTGCGCATTCCAGTATAAAACTCTTAATTCTTTCTCTGAAAGGCCGTAAGAGTGTGCAGCTGGTGAGAGGGGGTGGGCTAAGTCTGGTTTTTAACCAGACTTAGACAGAGACTTAATCGCTAGTACCAACTCGTCTAGCGTGGGCTTCAAGGCCGTAGTTACCGCGGATTGCACCGCGGCGACTACGTCCTTGTGCAACGCTTCGGTGTTGAGCGCGGGGGGCGCTGCGGGCTGTGGTTGCGACTTCCTCTGCGGTTCATGTTGTGGCTGCTTCCGCTGCTGCTGTCCTCTGGTCCTCGGCTGGTTGGCTGGCGCCATTAGGGAACCTGCGGAAGATTCCTCTACCAGATTGGGGGTGTCCGCAGCCCTAGTGTTAGGGCCGCGGCGTGTGGGCGGGCGGCGTGTGTGGGAGCGCGTTCCTGCGCGCCAGTTCCTCAGTTCCCTGAGGTACTCGGGGCACTGCTTGTGGTTTGCTGGGTGGTCCCCCCAGCAGTTGCAGCAGGTGGCCGGCTGGTCCCTGGGCCGTGTGCACTCGCTCGAGTGGTGGTCCAGTGCGCACTTGACGCACCGGACTGCCCGGTGGCACCCGTGCGAGGAGTGCCTGAAGCCCTGGCACCGGTGGCACTGCGGTGGGCCGGGTTTGCCTCTCCAAGGCTCAACCCGGACCTTGGTGTTGATGTCTGCCAGGTCGGTGAGGTCCAGGAAACCTGGGTTATCCCGTTCCGTCCCGGCGAGCTGCACGAAGAACAGGCTGCCTCCGCGTCCTCGACCTGTAGATATAAGTTTCGCGTGAGAAACATTGTATCCTTTGACGGCGCAAGCGTCTTTGACCTCTTGCACCGTTGTTGACGAGGGAAGGCCGCGGATAGCGGCCTTCATTGGGAGAGAGGCCTTGTCTGGATGCTCGACAAATTCGAGCTTGTGCTGCTTGCGCTGCTCCTTCAGGTACTTGGTGACCCTGATGTATTCTACCCCGGACCTGGGGTAGAATCGGACGCCGTTTGGGGCCGCGGCCTCGGTTGTGGCCGGGAACCCTAGGCGCTTGTTGATGATGGCCAGGTGCTGGCGCCAGTCTGGGAAGTCCTCGACCAGGATCTGGGGCGGTTTGTGGTTGGCTGGCTGCTTCTTGGGACCTGTGGGCAGAGAGGTGGAGGGATTAGGTGCGGCTTTTGTTGTGGCCGCGTACGTGTCGGTGCTTGCTACCTGTGTAGGTAGCAACACCTTGCGTGGCGGCGGCTGGTGGGCGCCTCCGGCGGCTGGTGTGGATGGCACGGCTGTGTCCATCGGCTGCTGCTGCTGCGAGTCCTGTGGGCAGACGACGGGTTGATTAAGACCGCGCGACACAGGAGTGATGCGGTTACATTCCCGCTTCTCCTCCTGTGCCGGCGGGCTGTCCTCATCCCGCCGTCTCTTCTGTTGGCGCGCCCCAGAGTGCGCCAACAGGGTTGAGAGTAGGGCCGCCTCGAGCGGCCCGAGGACGCAACTGTCTAGCGACCCCCGAGCTACTCTGTCGAGTTTCCCGTAAATCGCTATCCAGGCGCCCTCGGTTATCTCGAGGCCGGCCTGCGGCCGGCAAGGCGACTGGCGGCGGCGTTGCGGTGAGTTGGCCGGCGTGACAAGTCGAGACTTGTCAGCTGGCTGCGGCGTGACAGGTCGAGACTTGTCGGCCGGCTGGGGCGGCAGCGGGCTCTCGGCACGTGGTGAATGCCTAACACGTGGTGATAAATCAAGCGGCGATAAATCGCCACGTGACAAATCACCATGTGTTTGGTCCCCGTAGTCGGCTGACCGCTCCGGCTCTCCGGTCACGGGTGACTCAGAGTTTCGCTGGTCCTCAGCGTCTGAGCCCTCGTTAGAATCCTCCACGGAGCTTACAACGTCAAGGAACTCTTCCGAGCCGCGGCTTGACATTGTTGACCCCGTGAAGCTTCCAAACGCGGGCAGACGCTTTGGACCATTGTTGTCTGGTTCGCCCGCGAATCCGGCGAGCAGGAGCAGGTCAACGTCCGGGAGCTCCACCACATGCATCGGAGCCGGTGCTGCCGCTGTGTCCTCCTCCTGGACGGCCTCCGTCGTCTTGGTAGGCGTCCTATTGATGACCATGGCGAGGGCGTGGGTGTGCGGCGTCGGCGTAGGTTGACCTGGAAAACGACAGATGTGAGTACAAGCTGGTATGGCTAGCGCCGGATGTGTCCGGGCTTTCGCCCCGTTTGCGGCTTGGGTTGTCACCGTAAGGTATCCGCCAAACAAACGGCCACTGCTAACGCTTGGGCTTGGGTTGTCACCGTTAGGTATCCGCCAGCAAACGATCACTGCGAAAGTGGTCTTTTCGACACTGGGGCACACTAACAACAATACTTAGCCTGCACAAACACTGGCGTTAACACACGTCAACTAGTGAGTTGGTTAGGGTGCGTAAGTCTCGAGAGCTAGCTCAAGCGCGTGCGGTCCCGTCAACGTCACAGTTGCGACTAATATTGGGACTGTTAAACGGCGCGCATTTTGTTAAAGCGGAGAATGGGAAATAGGGGATTAAGGATCGAGCGTCGCGCCCGCGGTATCTCGACCAATAGCGTTCGTGCATCATTAGCATCGTCGATCGGCATGGTGGGGAGTGCGAGCGCGTGTTGATATTACTTACATATTAATTATCGTATTATTAATACATATAAGTGTTTGTTGTTTGTTTTTTTTTTTTTTTTTTTTTTTTTTATTGCGCACAACAATTATATGTATATTTAATTATATACCTTATTTGATTATTATTGTTGTTGTTACAGTGACACCACTGCTGTAGCTGAGCAATTAATATCTGTGAGTCATCCATCACAAAATAATTAAATAAAAGAGTCTAGTGAGTCGGACACATCAATAATATAAAAGATTTAAGACTTTCCTTTCCCCAAATACTTCTCTCTACGACTAAGTATCTCATTTAGAATATGTAAATATATATGACCGACCTAACCTAACCTAACTCCGCGCGGAACCTAACTCCTCACGAAACCTTATCTATATATTCGTTATTATTATTACTTTCTTTTAATCGATCGAATGACATCATATGCGTATGCGTTATGCCATGAAACTTTTACACGTTTACACAGAATCATATTGTGGCCCTGAAAAGGGCCTTTTGTAACGGTCACTCGGGCGGGCGGGAAGGTAACAGAGGCCCCGTGCGTGCGATAAACGTACGCACGAGACAAATGCACACATTCACAAATCGCCGGGTGTTACCGCTAGAGATGTAGCCAGATGAGAAGCGAGGACACTTAAGCCTTCTTCTCGGTCTTCTTGGGCAGGAGCACGGCCTGAATGTTAGGCAGCACACCACCCTGGGCGATGGTCACACCGGAGAGGAGCTTGTTCAACTCCTCGTCGTTGCGGATCGCCAGCTGGAGATGCCTAGGGATGATCCTGGTCTTCTTGTTGTCGCGAGCGGCGTTGCCTGCCAGCTCGAGAACCTCGGCGGCCAGGTATTCCATGACGGCGGCTAGGTACACCGGGGCACCGGCACCGACGCGCTCGGCGTAGTTGCCCTTGCGTAGAAGCCTATGGATACGGCCGACGGGGAACTGGAGTCCGGCACGGTTAGAACGGGACTTTGCCTTTCCCTTAACCTTGCCACCTTTACCGCGTCCAGACATGTTTAAAGATTATTTATTTAAGTTTAGATTACTCACAAAACGACAGCACGAATGCTTTTGAGTGTCGGATTTTTTTTTTTTTTTTTTTTTTTTTTGGGTGTTCAACTAAGTTAGGAGGTTTCTCCTTTCACTATCGCAATGACGCCGGGGCGTCCCGGAGGGACGCACCGGGGAAAAAGAGGGTGCCAGAGTCCAGAAGGGACTCAGGTCTTTGTTATGATGATGTCTAAATGAGTCAGTGAGTCAGTCAGAAATAAAAAAACTGCTTTGGGAAGTGAATGTCAGTAGTCTGTAGGTAAGTTAGTAACATGAAATTGAACTGTGGAGAGAGGATATCAACCCGGATCGTAGGGCGGAGCCGGGGATGACCGACTGACGGGTCCCGGGCTCTCAGCCACTCTCCTTTTAGTAATGTTAGGGCGATACCTGCATGAAGGAGCACGCAAGACAGCACCCATTTCTTTAAGTTTAGACAATAAAGAGTCAAATTCTTCTTCTGACGCGTTTGTCACGTCAATTGACGGACCTACGGGAAAGCGCCTAGGCGGATTAAAAGAACCTTTGTTTATGGCTATCGTGAGCTTATCCTCAGGGTCCTTGAGGACATGCTTAGGGCGTCTATATCTTGTGGCAGAAACTGGATGTGGGGTGTATTTTACCATCTCCCTGATGAGGGGATTGGGGTTGTGGGGTGCTTTGTCGAAGTATCGTCTCGAAGTCATGTTTATGAAGTGAACTATAGATGTTATACGTAGATCTCGGTGGAGGTCGGCCACTCTGATATAAATCGGAGCGCCGACTGCACTCCTCAGAAATCTATTCTGCAGTATCTGAAACTTTTCGAGACGATGCTTCGATGTGTGTGCGAATACAACACTAGCGTAGGTTAGGATAGGTCTTACACATGTTTTATATATAGTTAATTTGTTTCTTGTGGCCATTTTGCTACGAGGGTTAACCATTGGATGGAGCCGACCCATGACGAAGGCGGCCCTGTCACGAACGGTCTTGATATGGGATTTGAAATTTAGTTGTCTGTCAAGGGTGACCCCTAAATATTTAGTTTTGTCAGTCCAGTTTATGGGCCTGCCGTAGAGTTGGATGGGTGGGTGCAATTCCAATTGTTTACTGTAATTTTGTCTCTTTCTAGAGAAGAGAACAGCCGCGCTTTTGTCTGGATTGACCTCAATTCTCCATCGGTCGAACCAACTCCCAAGGGAGTCGGTAGCCCGCTGGAGAAGCGAGGTCAATCTTGAGGGGATGTGGGAGGAGGCGTAGATTGCGGTGTCGTCGGCAAAAAGGGAGTAGTGAACTCCTGGGATCTTGGGGAGGTCATTTATATAGAGGGCAAAGAGAGTGGGAGACAGAACCGAGCCCTGCGGGACACCCGCTCTTACTGGGTGACGAACCGAAAGGGTTCCTTCGACTCTGTAGCTAAAGCATCGTTCTGACAAGAAGTCTCGCAGGATATGTACGAGGCTGTCTGGCATTTGGAACTCAAGCAGCTTGTAGAGCAAGCCACTGTGCCAGACTTTGTCAAATGCTTTAGCTACGTCTAGGAATATGGCTCCTGTTGGAACCCCCTTCCAGTTCGTCAGCCAGTAGAGAATATGTTCTGTTAAGCGATGTACTTGGTGAATACACGAGTGCTGGGCTCTGAATCCGAATTGTTCTTGAATTAGTAGATCTCTGGAGTTCATCTCCTCCAATAACCGAATATGAATAATTTTTTCATACAGTTTGCCTAACGTATTTAGGAGGGAGATAGGTCGGTAATTTGCTGGCTCATTTCTCGGTTTTCCAATTTTAGGTATCCCTATAACTACTGCCACCTTCCAGGCTGCCGGAAAGTGACAGTTAGTCAGGGCAGCATTGTATATGTTTACTAGAATGTTGACCAGATTGTCCGGGAGTAAACGTAGCAGCCTATTAGTGATGGTGTCTTCACCCGGGGCTTTTTTCGGTTTTAATTTCTTTATTAGGAATTTGACCTCTGTAAAGGAAGTTAATCTAAGGGGGGGATCTTTAGGTGCAGTTGAGAGTCTATCGTCTACCATCTCTTCCACCAGCGGAATATGGTCAGGGTCTGTGGGTTCCTTGCCTGGAGAGCATTGAGATTCTAAGCTGGTCGCTAACGTTTCCGCTTTTTCATCGTCAGTGAAGGCTGGGGTCGGGAGGTCAGGTCGGATCAATGGTGGCATAGAAACCACACAGTCTGCCTTGAAGGACCTCGCCAGCCTCCAGTACGCCTGGTGGCTGGGAGACAACTCCTCAAGGAAACCGCTCCATCTATCTTCTCTAAACTCCCTCACCCTGTCCTTCACCTGTCTTCGGAGTCTGTTGAGCGTGTTTTTATTTTCAGGCGAAGGAAACCTGTCGTATTCCCTGGTGGCAAAGTTTTTGTTTTTTATTAGATCCCTAATGTCATCTGGGAGACGCCATTTGTGGTCATCTTCAGCTGGTATTTCCTTTGAGCAATTGTCTATGATTTTACGGATACCGTTAGTGAGGGAAGTAATGGCAGACTCTACGTTACTTTTAGTGGTTAATGGGAGCTGAGAAATTTCATTCAGAGGGCAGTCTTCCTTGTGTAATTCGATCCCTACGTTGACCCAGTTTGTGACTTTTTTGAGTACCGGTGTATGACTAGCAGGAGACCCCAGGCGGAGGATGACAGGACGGTGATCCGAGTCCATTTCATGGATGACTTGAATGGAACTCACCCTCAGGGCGATACCCTTCAGGCAAGCCACATCGAGGACGTCAGGTCTGTGTTGAGGGTTATGCGGGAAGTGGGTAGGCTCTAGTGGGGCCAACATATCTACGATAGGAGTGGAAAGCAAGAATTTATGTAAGTTTCTGCCATTTGAATTGGTAGAATTGCAGCCCCATTGGCTGTGCTTGGCATTGAGGTCGCCTGCCAGTATGACAGCCTCATCAATGCCAAACACCGCCTCAAGGTCGGATTTTATTATAGCTTTATCAGGTGGAAGGTAAGCGGAGATAATTGATATTGGAGTGTGACCATTTAGAGAAATCCTGCAAGCTGTAGCCTCTAAATTGGTAAGGGATGGGAGGTCAATTGGACTGCAGTGCAAAACACGCCGGTAGTAAATGAGGGTGCCTCCACCTCTAGAGCCTTCCCTGTCAACTCTGGTGGAAGAGTAGTTAGCTATTTTGGGGGTACTACGACTGGGTTTAAGGAAAGTTTCTTGTATTAGTAGCAGGTCTAACTTATATTCATTTAGAAGGCAGGCTATCTGTTCTTTTTTGCCAAGTATGCCATTTATATTTAGGAAGCTTAGGTTAAGCGATTTAGGTTTCAATCTTTGGTTTGGTGTATTATACATTATGGGTGACAGGCGAGCATAACTTCCTTACAGTCCTTATTATATTGGCATGTTGCGCCATTATTAAAAGTTGTTGGCCAGGGGAGGCCGCGCTTCTCAGCCGTGATGCTAATAGGCAGACTTCGTCAATGTCCAAAGCGTTGGCCAAATCCATAACCAATTGAAGATCCGCAGTGGGATCGCCCATGGGAGGGTTTGTTGGATAAGGCGTGGTTGTGGTAAGGTGGTTGTGGTTTATGGGTATTTGGGGTTGGTTGGGGTAGGGATTCATATGTTGAGAGGATGAGCCTCTCGCTCTTGATGGATTATGCAGGTTAGGGGTCTGAGTCACTCCCTGGTTTGAGCTAGGGGTATTAGCGGTGTGATTACCCTGCTTTTGATCAGATAAGGTTGATCTAGGAGTTCTGAGGGGGGGGTAGTTGTTGTTCAATTGCCGATTGGATTGGTGAAGAGATCCATGTTGAAATTGTGGTTGCGAATGAGCTTGGTGAGGGCTAATGCGTGAATCGGAGAGAGGCTGGTGACCCTTTTGATTTAGGGTTTGAAGGGGCTGGGGGGGAAGCGGGTGAGGTTGACTTTGCGAGAAGTTCATGACTGATTGCGTGTTTGGAGTAGGGCGTTGCCAAGCGTTTACAGCTTCTACAGGGTTTGAGTTGGAGGTAAATTCCCTTCTGGATTTAGATTGTTTGGGAGGAGGGGCTTTAGGGCATTGTGTAAAACTAGCCACGTGATCTTGTTTACAATTGCAGCAATGTGTAGGATAGAGGCCTGTATTTGGGTCCCTAATGCGGTCACATTGATCGGTAGAATGGGATTTTCCGCATTTGACACACCTCGGGGAGAGTAAGCAGTGTTTATGAGTGTGGCCCCATCTTTGGCAATTATAACATTGCGGAGGGCGGAGACTTCTATGGGGGGGTTCTACCTTGAGCCCGCTGAGTCCGCAAATTGCCTTTACGTTGAATGCTTTTCTACCCTCTGGAGTTCGTTCTGAGACTACTCTGACTGCGTTAAACGGCTCGCGCTTAGGGCCTTTTAGCATACGATGTACTTCGAGTACTGGAAGGCCCTGACTCCTCAGGTCTTCCATGATGTCATTGAGCTCCATAGAAACGGGGAGACCCAGTATAACAGTTTGCAACTTCTTCTCCTCCTCTGGCGGGTAGGAGAAGAAGCCGTCGACGAGCAGACGTCTCCAGGACCAGTATTGAGCCGGGGTTTGTGTTTGAATAAAAAGAAAGGTTTCTTCTGTGTCTTTGTCAATACCTATGTTGGCATAAAGGTAACCTAATTTAAGTCTCTGGGCCTCTTGGGAGAGTCTCTTCCATCTACTGGGGTCCTCAACCCCTATGAGCGGCGGTTTTTTGATTTTTGTAGGAATTTCTTTTGGTTGGGTCTCGGTAGCCGAGTTGGGCTGGCGGGGGTCACTTCCGTCGGTGTTGACTTTACTAGCAATAGGGAATTGGTCTTGAGGTAGTGATTCAAAGCTGTTCTGTGTTTTGGTGATATTGTTATTAAGGTATACACTGTGGCTAGTTGATTTACTGTTCTTAATATGTTTACTGTGGTTTGTTTGGGTCATACTCGTAGCGGGACCTGATTTTGAATTTAGACCTGCTTTGCGCTTACGTCTCACTTTTTTGCCTTCAACTAAGGTGAAGTCATCATCAGAGTTAAGAGATTCGTAATCCATGTCAGAATAGTATTTGGTGTTGTCAGAAAATGCGTCTATTTGTGTGGTGCTTGATTGAGAGATTTGTGTTAAATCACATTGCGGTTGGGACTGAGTATTTGTCAGTACTTGGGGCGTGAAGGGGGTTGGAGGGGCGGGGGACACAAATATGTTATGGTCATTGGATAGGGTGTTAGGGTAATTACCATGTGTGTTGGTTGTTTCCTGGGTGTGGTCTGTATCTGCCTCAGAAGGAGGTGAGCGAGAACGTGATCGTGAACGCGGAGCTGGGGCGCTACGTGCGCTCGTATTTGAGCGGGAGCGCTCTTGCGAGCGGGCATATGGGTGCGAGCGGGATGACACGCTCGCGCGCCGAGGCGCGTCAGAGGGGGACAGCGCGCGCGCGCCGTCACCGGAAGGAATGTCCGGGTTGCCCGTTGTTCTTTTAGTTTTATTCCGCCTAAGCGCTTTTATGCGAATTATTTCGTCACTATTGATGTTATTGTCTTTTAAGGGTGCTGTCTTACCTGCCTTATCCTGTTCAGGTTGTTTCGATGATGGTGACTGCTCCGCGATAGCGGCGGGTGGTTTGGAGGGGTCCGCACCGGCGGCCGCCTGGTTTTTTGATTGATGGTCCCTCCACTGTTCAATCAAATGGGGGTAATAGAAGTTAATGAAATCTTCGAAAGAGGGCATTTTGAGAGATTTTTAAAAGGAGTCTCTGTCTCTAATATTTACACTCACGCACGGCAAGGTGGCACTTGGCACTGGAAAGAGTCACTGTCTCAGGTGGTTTTTATAATAGCACTGCAATCCTTTATGACACACACAGGCACACGGAGCAATGCTCGACGTGGCAGGGCGTAAGAGAACCAGCACGCGGAGCCAGGCTCGACGCGGCGGTAAGCGAGCGGTATTCGGTAATTACGTCAATGCACGCGTGCGCTCGGCGCGGCGTCCGGAGCGGGAATCAGTCATTTTTCATTTTTTCATTTTTGAGTGTCGGATTTAGTATAACCGTTTATTTTATAGCTACAAGGAGTGCGCTAATAGTGGGGATATAACGAGCCGACATAAAACGAGCCCGATCGACCAATCAACATCCCGCGTGCGAGAGCGCGAATTAGAGAGAGATAGAGATAAAATAAAAGAAAATCAATATAAATTAATACATCTCAAAATATAACTGAATAAATAAATAATAACAAAATTAACAAAATATTCTGTAAGTAAATTCATATAACTCTACCTAATTTATTTATAATTTGGCCTATATCTATAGGCCGTACGTACGTACGTACGTGTACGTACGTACGTATGTATATAGATAACTAACTATTGTTTGAAATCTAAGACTTCATATCATGTATATTCACGTTCCAACTGTCATGTCGAAATGTAAAAATTATATGTAAATTCATGAAAATCTAACATAACCTAATTTAATCTATCAGTGAGATCACCATCATCATCATCATATTGAGGCTTTTGTGCATTGAGATTCGACTTTTTACTCCGATCCGAACACCTATTTGTATGTTTATAACTTAGATGTTTGTTGATCAATCGATCGATCGACTCGTGTATATGTGCTCATTGCAATGAAACAGAGGCGATATGAACGACCTTTGAATACATATGTTAGCCCTGAAAAGGGCTTTTTGATGTGCGTATAACGCGCACAGGCGTATGACGTGAGTCGAGAAGAGGCGACACGTCGTCGTATAATATTTATAGCAACGACAATCGACATCTCCTCTACCATCACGACCACTACCGCCGCGACCGATGTAAGGACGACGACGACGACAATATGGCGCAGTCTTCTTACTTCTTCGAGGCAGCCTTCTTAGCGGCGGGCTTCGCTTTGGGAGCGGCCGCAGCCTTCTTCGGCTTGGGAGCTTTAGGCTTCTTGGTCGGCGGCTTCGCGGTCTTCTTGGCCTTAGGCGCGGCGGCGCTCTTGCCCTTGGCGGGGGTGGAAGGTTTCTTCGCTGCGGGCTTCTTTTTGGCGGCGGCGGCCTTCTTGTCCTTCGTGGCGGCCTTAGGCTTGGCCGGGGACGCGGCGGCCTTCTTAGCCTTAGCGGGCTTTGCTGCGGCGGGCTTCTTAGCGGCGGCTGATGATTTAGCGCTTGATTTCTTGGCCGCGGCGGGCTTCTTGCCGGCGGATGATGTCTTCGACTCCAGTTTGAACGAGCCGGACGCGCCCTTGCCTTTGGTCTGTATGAGTGCGCCGGATTCGACTGCGCTCTTCAGATATTTTCTGATGAAAGGTGCCAGTTTCTCGGCGTCGACCTTGTACTGGGCGGCGATGTATTTCTTGATAGCCTGCAGGGACGAACCGCTCCTCTCCTTCAACTCCTTGATGGCGCTGTTAACCATCTCGGACGTCTTAGGGTGGGTGGGCTTCGCCTTAGGCTTCTTAGCGCCTGCGGAGGCGGACGCCTTAGGTTTCTTCGCGGGCGTCGCCGGGGCGGGAGCGTCGGCAGCAACTGCGGTATCGGCCATATTTAAAAAAGTAAATAAAATTAGTAAATCGCACGAACGAACGAACTGCGCAAAGAGAGAGAACAGCGGACGCGTGTAAGCGGAGCGCTGCGCTGGCGAGTACTAAACACTCCTATTGCGCAGGATCATCTCACACTCCCCCTTGGGGGGCGTGGGGAGGCCATGTCAGGGCGAGGCCCTTTTTGGCGGTTTCTATCGCGGGCTGTGGCGACAGCCCGGTCTGTTTTGCCGACGTTTAGGTTGTCGGGTTTTCTCTTTCTTCCTTCTTCTTCTTTCTTCTTCTGTTGGCCATCATGGCATGGTGGTCATGTTGGCCAATCTGCGGCATTGTGGTTCCTAGGGGTCTGGTGTTGGTGGCACGAGCTCGCGCGGTTGGGCTCGTGCACGGTGGGCTTCTGGAGGGCGGGCGTGGAGGGGGGCGATCCCCTGCAGCAGCGGGTGTTGCGATGAGTCGGCACGGTCGAACATCCTGCGCGCAAGTTGTCCGATGAATTCGTCCAGGCTCGGGTGCTTCATGTCCCTATAGAGCGTTGCGTTTCGCACTCCGCGTGGGGCTCTAACGATCGCTCTGAGGCTGAGCGTCTCCTGCGCTCTGAGTCTCCGCCTGTTTGACTCCGCCGTCCTGGCATACCAGGCAGGAGCCGCGTACGTCAGCCTCGATCGGATGTAAGTCTTGTAGATCCCCAGCTTCGTGCGAATGGGGAGGCTGCTGTGGAGCACTGGACGAAGTAGGGTGCGCGCAGTTTTCGCTCGCCTCACTACCTCCTCGGTGTGCTGCTTCATAGTGAGGCCCCTGTCTATGGTGACCCCTAGGTACTTTGCTGTGTGCTGCCACTGGATCTCCTCGCCTAGGAGCTTCAGTGGCGGTGGATGATGTGCTGCTCCCGTGAGGAGCGCTTGGGTCTTGCCGACGTTCACTGAGAGCCGCCATTTGGTCAGCCACTCTGGTAGGGCGTCAAGCTGGCGCTGGATCTTGCGTGCGGCGTGGGTCGGTGAGATGGACGACGCGTAGTACGCCGCGTCGTCCGCGAACAGGCCCAGCTTGACGTCGCCGACCACCGGGATGTCATCAGTGAACCAGGCGTAGCAAGATGGTGAGAGGCAGCTTCCTTGTGGAACTCCCGCGAGGATCGGGCGTGCTGAGGATAGGGCGTCCTCAACTGCCACTTGGAAGCTTCTGTCCGTGAGGAAGGAGCTGATGACGCGTACTACTCGACGTGGGGCCGAAGACGTTGACAGCTTAGCTAGCAGGCCCTCGTGCCAGACTCTGTCAAACGCCTTCTCCATATCCAGGAACACCGCGACGATATGCTCCTTCTGATTCATCCTCTCGCCCATGAAGGAGAGGACTCTCGTCAGCTGCAGAGTTGTGGAGTGTTCTGACCGAAATCCGAATTGCTCCGGCCTCGGCACGATGTGTGGCTGCAGTCTTCCTAGCAGGAGCCTCTCGAAGACTTTGGACAGGGTACTGAGCAGAGTGATCGGCCGGTAACTCTCCGGTCTTCCTCTGTCCTTCCCCGGTTTCGGCAGCATGATGACCCGGCCAAGTTTCCAGGTCTTCGGAAAGTGGCCCGAGCGCATGATCCCATTGAACAAGCGTGTCACCGCCACGATGGTGTGCTGCGGCAGGTGACGAAGCGCCATGTTCGGGATCGAATCGGCGCCCGGGGCCTTCTTCGGGTTGGTTCTTCTGGTTGCGCGTCTAACTTGGCCGGGTGAGAAGAAGACCGGGTCCTCCTCTGCATTCGGCGGTTGCTCTAAGTACCCTGCCAGTTGCTCCTCCACCTCCCTCGCGTGGTCCGCATTTGTAGCAGGGTTCGGTTGGAACGTTCGCTCCAGGACGTCCGCGAACAGCTCTGCCCTCTCTTCGGCCTTGTAGTGGAGCGCTCCCCTCTCGTCCACGAGTGGCCTTACTGCCTCTTTGGTTGTTCCCAATTGCCTGCATAGACGGTGAATGGAGGGCATGTCTTCGTCTATGCTGGCAATGTGGGTCTCCCAATCAGCTGCTGCATTGTTCCGCAGCTCAATCTTCACCTTCTCCACTAGGTTGTTGAGCTCGGTCTTCAGGGTGGGGCAGCGAGTTTGTTGCCATCTCCTTCTCAGCTGGCGTTTCCGCAGGATGAGTGCCTGGATCTCCGCGGGGAGGGGCTTGTACCTCTCGCCCTCGGGGATGGTGTGCGAGGAGGATTCTAACGCCAGCTGTATGTTGTCGGTGATGGCTTTGGCTGCGGCTTCAACTTCCTCAGCGGTGGAGACTGGTCCGACTTGAGGGTTCTGCAGTGCTTCTGTGAAAGCCCCCCAGTTGGTCTTCCGCCTCGACTTCCTCCTCGGGACGGAATATGGGGCCGCTTCTATAGTCATGAGTACTGGTCGGTGGTCCGACGGAAGGTCTGGCAGTACTTCCATGTTCAACGTGGCATTGCAGTCGTTGTGGACTGCGAAGTCAATGATGTCGCAGGTTCCTTGGCCATCTGAGTGTCGTGTAGGCTCCCCTGGTCCTGTGACATCGTAGTTTGCGTCCATTATCACGCTGTACAGCGTTCTGCCGGCAGCGTTTATTCTTGATGAGTTCCAGGCAGTGTGCTTTGCGTTCCAGTCCCCTGCCAGGATGGTCGGCCCTGAGGACTGGAACAGTGCACGGAGATCTGCTCTTAGGCGGCTGGTCGGGTGCTGTGGGGGTCTGTAGACGGTGTAGAGCCGGAGGTCTCCATCGGCCACCCTAATGTCGACTCCGAGCGCTGTGAAGGAGTCATAAGGCACGAAGTCGACAGGCTGGTGAATGATGGTTCTGCGGACCATCACGGCGACTCCGCGGAACGGGTATCCCTGCTGGTTTGTTTCGTTCCGCTGGTATACTACGTAGCCCCCCATCTTGAGGTCTCTCTTGGCGAACGTTTCGCTGACCAGCAATATGTCCACATTCTGCTCTCTGAGGAAGTGACGGAGCAGGGCTTCCTTGCTGGTCAGCGACTGCGCATTCCAGAAAACTACCCTCAGTTTACGGTTGAATGCTAGCTGAGGGTAATGCGATCCTGAGGGCCTTGGCGACCGCTTGTGGTCCCTGGGCTGCAGCAGCTTGGAGCAAGGCGGCTATCATAGCCGCCAGGTCTTGGCCATCAGCCGGTGGGGCTGGTGTTCCGGCTGGTGCCTCTTCTTTGGAAGGAGGAGGAGCTTCCGCCGTCTTCTTCTTCTTCTTCTTTTTGTTCGCCTTCTTCTTGTTGGGGGCCGTGGCTGGTGGTTGGTCCCGGCCGCCCCGCTGTGTAGGAGCGTTTGCCGCCGCCATTAGGGACGCTGGCGCTGACTCCTCCACATGGGGTTTGGGGACGCTGGCCCTCGTCTCAGGCCCCGGCTTCTTGGGTGTTGGGCGGGATTTTGCCCCAGCTTTCCAGAGTCTGAATTCCCTCAGGAAGACAGGGCATCTTCGGTAGTTCGCGGGATGGGGGCCCGCGCAGTTGGCGCAAGTGCATAGCTGGTCCTTGGGCCTTGGGCATTCGGCTGCTGGGTGGGAGCCTGCACAGCGGACGCACTTCTGCGGTCTGTGGCAGCCTTTGGAGTGATGGCGGAACCCCTGGCACCTGTGACACTGTGCAGGCCCGCTTTTGCCCCTCCATGCTTCAATCCTCACCGAGTTCATATAGAGGAGCTCAGTTACCCGGTAGAAGTGTGTGAAGTCTCGGGGGGGTCCGGCGAGCTGTATGAAGTATATAGTGGTGTGTCGGATGGGAGACCGCGCAGTGCCACCTTCATACGCTTCTCCTTATCCAGCTGGTATACGTGCCACTCCAGCGGCACCCCTGCTTGCTCCAGTTTCTCTAGGTGGTTGTATACACATCTATATTCGTCCGCTGTTTGGGGTTCAAAGCGAACTCCTTTCCCCAAGTTTTTGGAGTTCGCAGGTCTTCCCAGTTCCTTGGCGATGTCTTCGCAAACTTTGTACCATTGGGGCAACACCGCCGCCTCGATGTGCGGGTACTTTTCTTTGCGCGGCTGTTGTGGTGGTTGGGGTTGCTGCTGTGCCTTCTTCTGCTTCTTGGACACCTCGGCTGTATCTACCGCGGCGGCTTTGGAAGCGTATGAGGTCTGCGGGTCTGCTTGTGGCGGGGGCCCCAGGTTGGTGTGGGGCTCTTTGCTGGGTCCGGCTGCTGGTGGTTGCAGCTCCGCAGAGATGGGCTTCTGTGGTGGGGGGTCCATTGCGGGGGGGCCCAGTTTGGTGGCTGGCCCTTCCGGTGGGGGGCATGGTTGTAGCTGAGGTTCTGGTAGGGGCACCGGTGGCGTGGGGCCCTGTCTCTGCTGCCTTTTAGGTTTGTGACGCTGTGGTTGGGGCTCCTCTTGCGGGGGGGCCTGCTTCAGTTGTGGCTCCTTGGGTGAAGGGGGCGTCGTTTGCGAGGCTGGGGCCTCTGCTGCCATGGGTCGTGGTGGTTGGGGTTCCTCTTGCGGGGGGCCCTGCTCCTGTAGCGGGAAGACTTCTAGCCTCCTCTGGACCACCCCCTTCAGGCCGCATCTCACCAGGATTGAGGTGGGAGACGGGGCCTTCCAGGGGGCGATCGTTGGGGGGGGCTGGTGTTGTGGCTGTGCGGGTGGTGTCCGCGGTGCATCGCCTCCTGCGGACCTAGATCGGCGGCGCAGTCTTGGGTCCCTCGGTGGCGTCGGCTTGTTGCAGGGTCTTAACACTCCTATTGGGGGCGCCACCTATTATATATATACTCCGGCTTAACCGTAACGCAGACCCTTATGTCGCGGGACGTTTTCTCGTAATAACACTTCCAACTTTTCACTTACTCGTTTATGATTAAACTAAATTTATAGTGAATAATATTATAATGATTATAATAAAATTGCACATGTATATTCTTTATGAATTGATATATCTATTTTAATAGAAGTTTTAAGTTTTGGAACGGCGTTAAACGAATGAGGTAACTTTAGTTTTGGTATTATAGGTTGCGGACACCTCGGGTCTGTTTAAAAAGTGATTTTTCTTAATTAAAATCACATTTAACACTATCATGTGTCTTCCGGTTAAAAGCGAAGATACCATAGATATATGTGACACAATAACAATAGTAGAAAATTATAGTTATAATGTTATTTTGACTTGTTGTCTTCACTGTCGTAAAACAGCCGTACCGCGCTGCGACTTGGATTGCCTACTACGTTCAGCGGTTTGCTCTCTGTTGGTACACCGATGTAAAACGGGATAGGTATTTTATATTACGTTTATATAATTATGTTCTATTATAAATTACGATATCACCATTATCATGAATATTATTATAATTCTGATGGTTAAACTCAACTCTCTTCTACCGAGGATCATACACAGCGCGACACTCGGAGCGAGCGTGCGGGCATGGTAGGTAGAATCTCCTCGTTTAGGTCAGGTATTTTATTATTTAGTTTTGGTCCGGCGTAAGTATTTATAATACATACATTAACGTATGATATTATCTGAATACGTCTAATATTAAATAAAAAAAAACAGTAGTGTGTGTGTTGTTGAACTTAAGAATATATTTATATGTACTTACTTAATTATATTCATCATAGGAACACGAGAAGTCTTAGGCTGCTGAGTTACTATCATGTATGTTACCTACCCATTTATTTATATATATATATAATTAAGTTAATATTAATATTTTTTCTAGTCCAGTCTCTCTATATTTAAGTACCTACCTTTCATGGGGGAGTGGGTGAGGTGATGGTGGATGTCCCTGTCTGTTTTATGCACTATTTGCGAATCCTTTACCTAATTGGGCAGTTCATCCTGGTAATTCGTCGTTATCAGTAGAGTAGGTCACAGCCTCACAGGTGTCAGGTGAGAGTGATGTAAAAGGTGGTGTGTCTGTGTGTGCAGGTCGCATGTGATTGTTTAAAAAAAAAAAATATGGTGTTATTATTAGTAAAACTAACTAAGAATTGAGCGAGTTAAGTGTGAGAAATACATTGGATGGATTTGAAAAACGTGAGTACTTAATACATACATAATGATATAAAATATGTACTTTAATACCTACTTATTTAGGTTTGGGTTAGGGCGATGCTAGTTAGTCGAGATGCTAGGCGAAGATGATGATGATGATGATGGATGATTCTTGAAGAGAGGGAGAAATATCTGAATGTATGCATTGCATGCTGTACTGGGAGGTGGTTAATCTATATACTTATGCCTATTTTATTTATACGAGTACATTAGGTAGGTACATACCTATATTCTACAAGCTGTATTCGGCAAGGTCTACTTACTAATAATTAAGTTAAGTTAAATTTGCTTGGTGCACATTAATAATTGTGACGTAGGTACACACAATGATGTGCGAGATCGGAATCTAAAGATTTAAAGATATATCTAGCTTGCTCTAGTATCAATATTATTATTAGCACACAAGAGGTTAAACGACTACTTTAAAGCCCTTTTCTTGTAAAACAAACAAAAATAACTATTTAAATTAAGTACATATTATAATTGTTGTTTTAGAGAGAGAGAGCTGGGCTGGCGTTAAACCACCGAAGCGGCGAACGAGGTGGCTGCTTGCTGTTACAAGTTAGAAAATTGAACTTGCGGTGCGGGGTAAGTAAGATATCATTATATATATAAATGTACTGACAGTGATAGATAGATATTTTGGAGATATAGATCGATCGATTGTTTGTTTGTTTGTCCGTCTGTGTCGCTACTGAAACTTTGTATTGTAATCGCGTAGGTATCATAGAATTATTTGCGGCCCTGAAAAGGGCCTTTTTGTATTTGCGTCCGTCTGAGGACGCGGCGCGCGCGCTCGCTCGCTCGCTCGCTCGGGCGCGATACGGTAATACATGCGTTAGTACATATTACACGATGTCGCGCGCGGCGGACAGCGCAAGCAGAGCGCTTAACCACCGAAACCGTAGAGGGTGCGGCCCTGACGCTTCAGAGCGTAGACGACGTCCATGGCGGTGACGGTCTTCCTCTTGGCGTGCTCGGTGTAGGTGACCGCGTCACGGATCACGTTCTCGAGGAACACCTTGAGAACACCGCGGGTCTCCTCGTAGATCAGACCGGAGATACGCTTGACGCCACCTCTGCGGGCGAGACGACGGATGGCGACGGATCGCAATACGAACTACCTAAACCCATTACACTAAAAGTGTATTGAGAAGACAGACCGCATACGTACGAGGAACGACGTACGCTTACTTGGAGCTGGTGTACTTGGTGACGGCCTTGGTGCCTTCACTGACGGCGTGCTTGGCGAGCTCACCGGGCAGCAAGAGCCTCACGGAGGTCTGCACCTCCCTGCTGGTGATGGTGGACCTCTTGTTGTAGTGAGCGAGGCGGGAGGCCTCGGCGGCGATGCGCTCGAAGATATCGTTCACGAACGAGTTCATGATCGACATGGCCTTGCTGGAGATACCGGTGTCGGGGTGGACCTGCTTGAGCACCTTGTAGATGTAGATGGCGTAGCTCTCCTTGCGCTTATGCTTCTTCTTTTTCTTAGAGTCCGACTTGGAGATGTTCTTCTGGGCCTTGCCGGATTTCTTGGCGGCCTTACCGCTAGTCTTGGGTGGCATTGTGATATACTTGGTTAGTTAGATGCTTACAGTACGAGAGTCGAACTGGAAATGTAAAAATTGGATGGATGGATATCATTCGATACCTCTCTATTAATAGAGAGGTATGAGTGGCCGTGCCCGCCTTCCGGCTGCGACGGCTGTGGCGGGTCGCTCCCCACCGCGTGGGGAGGTCAGTGGACGTCAATTTTAGGACGTCGGTGCTGCTGGTGTAGGCCAGCTTTTTCGCCACCGATCGTTTATCCAACCCCGCGACCCCTAGCCCGGTGGTACCGTTTGAGCGGGGCCGGGCATCGGGGACGCAGGGAAGGCGACCGGCAGCTTAGGCTGGCGTGTGTGGCGTGGTGTATCCGAAGAATGTTGGGACTTGGCTTGGCTCCGCTACTGGTGTAGCAGAGCTCGGGGCAAGTCCCGGGCCCACCGTTCCGGTGGTCTGGTGGGGTGGTGTGGCGCGATGTTCTTGAGGTGCTCGTGCCCGCTGTTGTCCGCGCGGTCGTACATGGACCGCGCGAGATGCTCGATGAACTCCTCCAGGCCGCGCCACTTCAGTGTCTCGGCGAGGGATGCGTTGCTGACGTAGCGTGGACACTTGACGATGCTCCGCAGTGTGAGGGTCTCCTGACGCCCCATCTTCTCCTTGTTGGACCTGCAACAGAAAGAATGCCAGGCAGGTGAAGCGTATGTTAGTCTAGAGCGTACGTAAGCTTTGTACAGACCGAGTTTGGTCCGTACAGGAAGCTTACTACTAAAGACTGGGCGTAGACACATGCGAGCGACTTTCGCTCGGCTTACTGTGTCTCTGGTGTGGCGATCCATGTTGAGTCTCCTGTCTATGGTCACCCCCAGGTATTTCACTGTGGGCGACCATGTGAGCGGCTGACCTAGAAGGGAAGGAGGATTAGGCAGTTTGATGGCTTGCCCTGTGATGAGCGCTTGCGTCTTGCCCACATTGACCGATAGTCTCCATTTGGAGAGCCAGTCAGGGAGGGCGTCAAGCGTCGGCTGGATCTTGGCGACTGCGTGCGGCATCTGAAAAGAGGAAGCAAAGTAAGCGGCGTCATCTGCGAATAGAGCTAGTTGCGCTTGCCCGACGACTGGGATGTCGTCGGTGTAGCGCACATAGCATGCGGGCGACAGGCAGCTCCCCTGGGGGACGCCTGCCTGTATCGGGCGTTCCTGTGACTGTACGCCTTCCACTTGAACGTGGAAGCGCCGGTCTGCCAGGAATGACGCGATGACTCTCACGATGCGGCGGGGGGCTGTGGACAGAGAAAGTTTATATATTAGACCTTCGTGCCAAACTCGATCAAAAGCTTTCTCCATGTCTAGGAGGACCGCGACTGTGTACTCCTTCTTGTTGAGCGACATGCCCATGTGGTGTAGTACACGGGTGAGCTGCAGCGTCGTGGAGTGTTGAGACCTGAAACCAAATTGCTCCGGCCTGGGTGACAGGTGTGGCGAGAGGTGCCGGAGCAGCAACCTCTCGAACACCTTTGATAGGTTGCATAGCAACGTGATGGGCCGGTAGTTCTCCGGCCTTCTTCTGTCCTTTCCCGGCTTGGGAAGGACTATAACGCGCCCGGTCTTCCAGATGGCGGGGAAGTGGCCCGACCGCAGGATCCCGTTGAACAGGCGCGCCACCGCCGCTAAGGTGTTTAGCGGCAGGTGGCGGAGCGCCATGTTCGGGATCTCGTCGGGGCCCGGCGCCTTCCTCGGGTTGCAGTAGCGTTTGATGGACGCCTGGACCTGTGAAGGAGAAAAGTAGAGTGGATCATCGTGTGGCTCGACTGGCACGTTGAGATAATCTCGAACGTGTTGTACGATGTCCGCTGTGTGTTGCGGGTCGGTGACGGGGTTGGGCCTGAATTGCTGCTCAAGGCTGCGAGCGAGTATTTCCGCTCTGTCCTTGGCCGCGAACTTCAGCTCCCCGTCTGTGTCGTCCTGTAGGGGCCGGATCGGCTCGGGCGTCGCGCTGAGTTGTCTGCATAACCTGTGGATAGAGGGAACACTGTCAGTTATGCTGTCGATGTGGGTTTCCCAGCTTACAGCTCTGTGTTCGCTGAGTTTGTCCCTCAACAGTCGCTCAAGACGATTGAGCTCAGTCTTGACAGACTGAGCCCTAGTCCTTTGCCACTGTTTCCTGTACCAGCGCTTTTTCTCCAAAAGCGCTTGAAGCGGCCTCGGGAGTGGCGCGCGCCGGTCCGATTGCGGGATCGTGCGGCCGGCCTCGGTGAGGGCCGCCTTGATGTCCTCCGTGATCGTTGTTGCTGCTGCGTCGACCTCTTCTGCGGTCGAGATGGGACCTGTGCGGGGAGTATTTACCATGGCTTCCGAAAAAGCCTTCCAGTCGTAGCGGCGTCCGGGTCCCTTGCTGTATCTCGTCGTCGGCTGGTCTGCGATGGTCAGGAGCACCGGCCTGTGGTCGGAGGTGAGATCGTAAAATACCTGGTGCCGCATAAGGGCATTGACTCCGCGAGAAATCGCAAAGTCGATGGTGGTGCCTCTGTTGTACACATTGGCGTCGTGGTAGTGAGTGGGCTCGTATGGCCCGCCCACTACCAGATCGAGGTCCTCCACGATCTGGTAGATGGTGTTGCCCGGCAGGGAGTGGGCGGACGAGTTCCAAGCGGGGTGCTCGGCGTTGAAGTCCCCGGCCAGGATGGTCGGCACGGGGGAGTCCACCAGCAGCCGCTTGAGGTCGTCGCGCATCTCTGCCGGCCGGCAGTGTCCGCAGGGCCTGTAGATAGCAAACAGGCGCAGATTATGTCTTTGCAGTTTGATATCTACCCCCAGCGCGGATAGTGCCGTGGGTTGGTCGATGTCCACCGGTTGGTGGATGATGGTCCTCTTTATGAGGATGGCGAGGCCTCGCCAGATGACTCCAGTGTCGGGGTTGGACTGGTCCAGCCGGTACACAATGTACCCGCTGGCTGTGAGAGTCGTTGACGGCCTCAGCAGCGTCTCGCAGATCAGCATGACGTCGATGTCCTGGCTGTGGAGAAAAGTGCGGAGATCATTAGTTTTACCATTTAATGACTGCGCATTCCAGTATACAACTCTTAATTCTTTCTCTGAAAGGCCGTAAGAGTGTGCAGCTGGTGAGAGGGGGTGGGCTAAGTCTGGTTTTTAACCAGACTTAGACAGAGACTTAATCGCTAGTACCAACTCGTCTAGCGTGGGCTTCAAGGCCGTAGTTACCGCGGATTGCACCGCGGCGACTACGTCCTTGTGCAACGCTTCGGTGTTGAGCGCGGGGGGCGCTGCGGGCTGTGGTTGCGACTTCCTCTGCGGTTCATGTTGTGGCTGCCTCCGCTGCTGCTGTCCTCTGGTCCTCGGCTGGTTGGCTGGCGCCATTAGGGAACCTGCGGAAGATTCCTCTACCAGATTGGGGGTGTCCGCAGCCCTAGTGTTAGGGCCGCGGCGTGTGGGCGGGCGGCGTGTGTGGGAGCGCGTTCCTGCGCGCCAGTTCCTCAGTTCCCTGAGGTACTCGGGGCACTGCTTGTGGTTTGCTGGGTGGTCCCCCCAGCAGTTGCAGCAGGTGGCCGGCTGGTCCCTGGGCCGTGTGCACTCGCTCGAGTGGTGGTCCAGTGCGCACTTGACGCACCGGACTGCCCGGTGGCACCCGTGCGAGGAGTGCCTGAAGCCCTGGCACCGGTGGCACTGCGGTGGGCCGGGTTTGCCTCTCCAAGGCTCAACCCGGACCTTGGTGTTGATGTCTGCCAGGTCGGTGAGGTCCAGGAATCCTGGGTTATCCCGTTCCGTCCCGGCGAGCTGCACGAAGAACAGGCTGCCTCCGCGTCCTCGACCTGTAGATATAAGTTTCGCGTGAGAAACATTGTATCCTTTGACGGCGCAAGCGTCTTTGACCTCTTGCACCGTTGTTGACGAGGGGAGGCCGCGGACAGCGGCCTTCATTGGGAGAGAGGCCTTGTCTGGATGCTCGACAAATTCGAGCTTGTGCTGCTTGCGCTGCTCCTTCAGGTACTTGGTGACCCTGATGTATTCTACCCCGGACCTGGGGTAGAATCGGACGCCGTTTGGGGCCGCGGCCTCGGTTGTGGCCGGGAACCCTAGGCGCTTGTTGATGATGGCCAGGTGCTGGCGCCAGTCTGGGAAGTCCTCGACCAGGATCTGGGGCGGCTTGTGGTTGGCTGGCTGCTTCTTGGGACCTGTGGGCAGAGAGTTCGCAAGGTGTTGCTACCTGTGTAGGTAGCAACACCTTGCGTGGCGGCGGCTGGTGGGCGCCTCCGGCGGCTGGTGTGGATGGCACGGCTGTGTCCATCGGCTGCTGCTGTTGCGAGTCCTGTGGGCAGACGACGGGTTGATTAAGACCGCGCGACACAGGAGTGATGCGGTTACATTCCCGCTTCTCCTCCTGTGCCGGCGGGCTGTCCTCATCCCGCCGTCTCTTCTGATGGCGCGCCCCAGAGTGCGCCAACAGGGTTGAGAGTAGGGCCGCCTCGAGCGGTCCGAGGACGCAACTGTCTAGCGACCCCCGAGCTACTCTGTCGAGTTTGCCGAAAATCGCTATCCAGGCGCCCTCGGTTATCTCGAGGCCGGCCTGCGGCCGGCAAGGCGACTGGCGGCGGCGGTGCGGTGAGTTGGTCGGCGTGACAAGTCGAGACTTGTCAGCCGGGTGCGGCGTGACAGGTCGAGACTTGTCGGCCGGCTGGGGCGGCAGCGGGCTCTCGGCACGTGGTGAATGCCTAACACGTGGTGATAAATCAAGCGGCGATAAATCGCCACGTGACAAATCACCACGTGCTTGGTCCCCGTAGTCGGCTGACCGCTCCGGCTCTCCGGTCACGGGTGACTCAGAGTTTCGCTGGTCCTCAGCGTCTGAGCCCTCGTTAGAATCCTCCACGGAGCTTACAACGTCAAGGAACTCTTCCGAGCCGCGGCTTGACATTGTTGACCCCGTGAAGCTTCCAAACGCGGGCAGACGCTTTGGACCATCGTTGTCTGGTTCGCCCGCGAATCCGGCGAGCAGGAGCAGGTCAACGTCCGGGAGCTCCACCACATGCACCGGAGCCGGTGCTGCCGCTGCGTCCTCCTCCTGAACGGCCTCCGTCGTCTTGGTAGGCGTCCTTGATGACCATGGCGGAGGCGTGGGTGTGCGGCGTCGGCGTAGGTTGACCTGGAAAACGACAGATGTGAGTACAAGCTGGTATGGCTAGCGCCGGATGTGTCCGGGCTTTCGCCCCGTTTGCGGCTTGGGTTGTCACCGTAAGGTATCCGCCAAACAAACGGCCACTGCTAACGCTTGGGCTTGGGTTGTCACCGTTAGGTATCCGCCAGCAAACGATCACTGCGAAAGTGGTCTTTTCGACACTGGGGCACACTAACAACAATACTTAGCCTGCACAAACACTGGCGTTAACACACGTCAACTAGTGAGTTGGTTAGGGTGCGTAGGTCTCGAGAGCTAGCTCAAGCGCGTGCGGTCCCGTCAACGTCACAGTTGCGACTATAATCAATCGCTGCTGTGAAATCCTTCGGCACCCTTTTTAAGGGGTGCGAGTGGCCTCTTCCGCCTTCCGGCTGCGGAGGCTGTCTCGGGTCGCGCCCCACCTTGTGGGGCGGTCGGTCGCTCGTCATTTTGGGGACGGCTGTGTATCCGTGAGGGCCAGCTTTCTCGCCACCGGCCGTTTATCCAACCCCGCGACCCCTAGCCTGGTGATACCGTTTGAGCGGGGCCAGGCATCGGGGACGCAGAGAAGGCGACCGGCAGCTTAGGCTGGCGTGTGCATCGTGCCTATGTAGGCGACATCCGGTGTGGTGTGTGCGTGTCTTCTTCTTCGTCTTCTTCTTGTGTGGTGTGTAGGAGGGCTCGGGGGAGATGCCGAGCCCCGTGTTGGTCCGGCGGGCGCGTGTAGTGAGGCGCAATCCCGCGCAGGTGATCGTGGTCGGTGTTGTCCGCGCGGTCGAACATGCCCCGCGCGAGGCGCTCGATGATGAAGTCTTCCAGGCTGCTGCTCCACTTCAGGTGCTCGGCGATGGCTGCGTTGCTGACGTACTGCGTTGCTCCGACGATGGTCCGCAGCGAGAGGGTCTCCTGACGCCTCAAGTTGGTCCTGGTGGTCCTGCAACAGAAAGAATACCAGGCTGGTGAAGCGTAAGTTAGTCGCGATCGGACGTAAGCTTTGTACAGACCGAGTTTGGTCCGTACAGGGAGCTTACTGCGGAAGACCGGGCGGAGGTTCATACGAGCGGTTTTCGCTCGTATGACCGTCTCCGCGGCGTGCTTCTTCATGTTGAGCCTCCTGTCTATGGTCACCCCCAGGTATTTCACTGTGGGTGACCATGACAGCGGCTGTCCTAGAAGAGAGGGAGGTGGGGGCAGGACCCTGGCTGCCCCTGTGATAAGTGCTTGCGTCTTGCCCACATTGACTGATAGTCTCCATTTGGAGAGCCAGTCAGGGAGGGCGTCAAGCGTCGGCTGGATCTTGGAGACTGCGTGCGGCATCTGGAATGAGGAAGCAAAGTAAGCGGCGTCATCTGCGAATAAGGCTAGTTGCGCTTGTCCTACAACTGGAATGTCGTCGGTGTAGCGCACGTAGCATGCGGGCGATAGGCAGCTCCCCTGAGGGACGCCTGCCTGTATCGGGCGTTCCTGTGACAGTGCGCCTTCCACTTGAACGTGGAAGCGTCGGTCTGCCAGGAATGAAGCGATGACTCTCACGATGCGGCGGGGGGCTGTGGACAGAGAAAGTTTATATATTAGACCTTCGTGCCAAACTCGATCGAACGCTTTCTCCATGTCTAGGAGGACAGCGACTGTGTACTCCTTTTTGTTGAGCGCCATGCCCATGTGGTGTAGCACTCGGGTGAGCTGCAACGTGGTGGAGTGTTGAGACCTGAAACCAAATTGCTCCGGCCTGGGTGTCAGGTGTGGCGAGAGGTGCCGGAGCAGCAACCTCTCGAACACCTTTGATAGGTTGCATAGCAACGTGATGGGCCGGTAGTTCTCCGGCTTTCTTCTGTCCTTCCCGGGCTTGGGAAGGACTATGACCCGTCCGGACTTCCAGATGGTGGGGAAGTGCCCCGACCGCAAGATCCCGTTGAACAGGCGCGCCACTGCCGCTAAGGTGTTTAGCGGCAGTTGGCGGAGCGCCATGTTTGGGATCTCGTCGGGGCCCGACGCCTTCTTCGGCTTGCAGTGACGTCTGATTGTCGCCTGGACCTGTGAAGGAGAAAAGTAGATTGGATCATCGTGGGTCTCTACGGGCACGCTGAGGTAGTCTCGAACGTGTCGCACGATGTCCGCTGTGTGTTGCGGGTCGGTGTCAGGGAATGGCCTGAATTGCTGCTCAAGGCTGCGAGCGAGTATTTCCGCTCTGTCCTTGGCCGCGTACTTCAGTTCCCCGTCGGTGTCGTCCACTAGGGGCCGTATCGGCTCGGGTGTCGCGCTGAGTTGTCGGCATAACCTGTGGATGGAAGGAACGTGATCAGTTAGACTCTCGATGTGCGATTCCCAGCTTGCAGCTCTGTGCTCGCTGAGTTTTACCCTTAACAGTCGCTCGAGACTATTGAGCTCAGCCTTGACCGACTGAGCCCTAGTCCTTTGCCACTGTTTCCTGTACCAGCGCTTTTTCTCCAAAAGCGCTTGAAGCGGCCTGGGGAGCGGCTTGCGCCGGTCCGAAGGCGGGATGATGTGGGTGGCGTCGTCGAGGGCCGCTTTGATGTCCCCGGTGATTGTGGCTGCTGCTGCATCGACCTCTTCTGCGGTCGATATGGGACCTGTACGGGGAGATTTTACCATGGCTTCTGTGAAAGCCGTCCAGTCGTAGCGGCGTCCTGGTCCCCTGTTGAGTCTCGTTGTCGCCTCGTCTGCGATGGTCAGGAGCACCGGCCTGTGGTCGGAGGTGAGGTCGTAAAATACCTGGTGCCTCATGACTGAGTCGACTCCGCGAGAAATCGCAAAGTCGATTGTGGTGCCGCGACAGAGCGGGTCGGCGTCGTGGTAGTGTGTGGGCTCGTATGGCCCGTCCACTACCAGATCGAGGTCCTCCACGATCTGGTAGATGGTGTTTCCCGGCTGGGAATGCGCGGACGAGTTCCAAGCGGGGTGCTCGGCGTTGAAGTCCCCGGCCAGGATGGTCGGCACGGGGGAGTCCAGCAGCAGCCGCCTGAGGTCGTCGCGCATCTCTGCCGGCCGGCAGTTTCCGCAGGGCCTGTAGATAGCAAACAAACGCAGGTTATGCCTTTGTAGTTTGATATCTATCCCCAGTGCGGATAGCGATGTCGGCTGCTGCTCGATATCCACCGGTTGGTGGATGATTGTCATCTTGACGATGATTGCGAGGCCTCGGTATGGGCGCCCGTTTTCGGGGTTCGCCTGGTCGAGGCGGTACACGATGTATCCGCTGGCTTTGAGCGTCAGTGACGCTTTTAGCCACGTCTCGCAGATCAGCATGATGTCGATGTCCTGGCTGTGGAGAAAAGTACGGAGATCATTAATTTTACCAGTTAATGACTGCGCGTTCCAATACACAATTCTTAGCTCTTTCTCTTTTAGGCCGTAAGAGATAGTGCAGCTGGCTAATAACTTGCGTTATTGCTGAGAGGGCGAGCTAAGCCTGGTTTTGGCCAGGCTTAGACAGAGACTTAATCGCTAGTACAAACTCGTCTAGCGTTGGTCTCAGAGACACAGTTACCGCAGTTTGCACTGCGGCAACTATGTCCCTGTGCAGCGCTACGGTGTCGAGCGCTGGGGGTGCTGCAGGCGGCGTCGCTCGGGGCTCCGCTTGCGACATCCTCTGCGGTTTGTGTTGTGGCTGCGTCCGTCCTCGGTGTCCTGTTGTCCGCTGCCTCGGCTGGTTGGCGGGTGCCATGAGGGAACCTGTTGAGTAATCCTCCACCAGGTTTGGTGTGTCCGAGGCCCTAGTGTCGGGGCCTCGCTGCGGGCGGCGGGTCGGCGGTCGGCGTGTGTAGGAGCGGGTGCCCCCCCTCCAGTTGCGCAGCTCCTGCAAGTAAATTGCACACTGTTTGTGGTTGCCTGGGTGGTCCATCAGGCAGTTTGCGCACGTTGCTGGCTCGTCCCTGGGTCGCGTGCACTGGTGCGACAGGTGCGGCAGCGCGCACTTGACGCAGCGCACCGGTCGGTGACATCCCTGTGAGGAATGCCTAAATCCCTGGCACCGATAACATTGCGGTGGCCCGGGTTTACCTCGCCAAGGTTCGACACGAACCTTGGTGTTGATGTCCGCAATGCTGGTGAGGTCGAGAAAACCTGGGTTTTCTCGCTCCGTCCCGTTGAGTTGGACGAAGAAGATGGTGCCTCCTCGTCCTCTACCTGTGGAGATAAGTCGGGCGTGTGATACTGAATACCCCTCTCTGGCACAGGCGTCCTTCACGTCCTGCACCGACATAGATGACGGCAGGCCGCGGATAGCGGCCTTCATCGGCAGGGTCGACTTCTCCGGGTGCTTGACGAACTGGATCCGGGGGTCGAGTGCCTGCTCCTTGTCGAGGTAGGCGAATACCACACGGTATTCCTCTGCGGTCCTGGGGTAGAACCGTATCCCGGTCGGTTCGACGTTCTCGGTTTTGGCCTCAAAACCGAGACGCTCGTTGATGGCCGTCAGGTGGCGGGCCGAGTCTGGGAGGACCTCGACCAGAATCTGGGGCGGTTTGGCCCTTTTGGCCGGCTGCTGCGGCTGCTGCTTCTTCTTCTTGCTGGCTGCGGTATCTGTGGGCAGTGAAGAAGCTTTAGGTGGGGCTTTTGCTGTGGCCGCGTACGTGTCGGTGCTTGCTACCGGGGCAGGTAGCAACACCTTGCGTGGCGGGGCCTGGTGCGAGCCGCCGGCGGCGGGTGTGGATGGCACGGCTGTGTCCATCGGCTGCTGCTGCTGCGAGTCCTGTGGGCAGACGACGGGTTGATTAAGACCGCGCGACATAGGAGTGATGCGGTTACATTCCCGCTTCTCCTCCTGTGCCGGCGGGCTGTCCTCTTCCCGCCGTCTCTTCTGTTGGCGCGCCCCAGAGTGCGCCAACAGGGTTGAGAGTAGGGCCGCCTCGAGCGGCCCGAGGACGCAACTGTCTAGCGACCCCCGAGCTACTCTGTCGAGTTTCCCGAAAATCGCTATCCAGGCGCCCTCGGTTATCTCGAGGCCGGCCTGCGGCCGGCAAGGCGACTGGCGGCGGCGTTGCGGTGAGTTGGCCGGCGTGACAAGTCGAGACCTGTCAGCCGGTTGTGGCGTGACAGGTCGAGACTTGTCGGCCGGCTGGGGCGGCAGCGGGCTCTCGGCACGTGGTGAATGCCTAACACGTGGTGATAAATCAAGCGGCGATAAATCGCCACGTGATAAATCACCACGTGCTTGGTCCCCGTAGTCGGCTGACCGCTCCGGCTCTCCGGTCACGGGTGACTCAGAGTTTCGCTGGTCCTCAGCGTCTGAGCCCTCGTTGGAATCCTCCACGGAGCTTACAACGTCAAGGAACTCTTCCGAGCCGCGACTTGACATTGTTGACCCCGTGAAACTTCCAAACGCGGGCAGACGCTTTGGGCCATCGTTGTCTGGTTCGCCCGTGAATCCGGCGAGCAGGAGCAGGTCAACGTCCGGGAGCTCCACCACATGCACCGGAGCCGGTGCAGCCGCTGAGTCCTCCTCCTGAACGGCCTCCGTCGTCTTGGTAGGCGTCCTGTTGATGACCATGGCGATGGCGTGTGTGTGCGGCGTCGGCGTCGGTTGACCTGGAAAACGACAGATGTGAGTACAAGCTGGTATGGCTAGCGCCGGATGTGTCCGGGCTTTCGCCCCGTTTGCGGCTTGGGTTGTCACCGTAAGGTATCCGCCTAACAAACGGCCACTGCTAACGCTTGGGCTTGGGTTGTCACCGTTAGGTATCCGCCAGCAAACGATCACTGCGAAAGTGGTCTTTTCGACACTGGGGCACACTAACAACAATACTTAGCCTGCACAAACACTGGCGTTAACACACGTCAACTAGTGAGTTGGTTAGGGCGCGTAAGTCTCGAGAGCTAGCTCAAGCGCGTGCGGTCCCGTCAACGTCACAGTTGCGACTCTTTTTCCAATCAATCGGTTGGACGGCTTCGGCTTATATAGTAAAACACAAGGCCGTTTGGTACCTTTTTCAACTAGTGGGTGTATCATGCAGAGTCAGTAATGTATATTTTTGCCAATCTCATTAATAATTAACACGTATGAAAAGAACATGGATCGATTCCTTTCTTGACTGGAAGAATCATATTGGCTCTATTTGTAGTAGACTTGACCGGTTTGTCTTCGCATTGAGAAGGTTAAGGCATAGTGTATCCGTTGAAGCAGCACTCACGGCCTACCATGGCTATGTTTCATCCGTCCTCAATTATGGCCTCATCCTATGGGGCAATTCTGTGGATGTCGATAGAGTATTCAAGATACAAAAACGATGTATACGCGCAATTGCAAATGCCTGGACAAGATGTAGCTGTAAGCCTATCTTTAAAGTACTTAACATTCTTCCATTAACTTGTATGTACATTTACAAAATATGTTTGTTTATTAACAAATTTCCAAATTATTTTAAGAAAAGGTCTGAGGTATTTACCGGTATCTTGAGGGAACCTTACAGAGATCTTTTAGACCAGCCACGCTGTAGGACTGAAATTTACAAACGGAATGCGTATTATATGTGTATTGTCATTTACAACAATCTACCATCAGAAATTAGGAATCTTGAAGGCAAGGATTTCAATTGTACCCTTAGAATTTGGCTCCAAGATCATTGTTTTTACAACATGAAAGAATTTTTGAATTATAAAAACATGATGACATGAAATATGTATTGATTTTTAATTTTAGGTTTTCTTATTATTTGGCATAATTTTAACTTGACATTGTTTATAAATTAGTGTAAATGTATTGTGTATAAGTGTATATAGCTAATTAATGTAATACTTTGTAAATACCTATATATATGAATGCTGTAGAATATAGTTTTAAGAATAATTTGCATGCTGTCATGAGATAGCGGATTAAGGTGGATCATTACTAACCTAAAGTTAAGACCTGTAAGTAACCCTTTTTCTGCAAATAAATATGAATCTGAAAAAAATATGAATCTGAATCTGGATCCTAGACTTATAACTAGATATAAAACATTCCACGCAATTCATTTAACATAATATACGAGCACAAAGTAAAACATGATATACAAAAGTAAAAATAGCAACCTAAACGTAAAGACTAATTTAACACATGCATGAACCCTAATAGCTATTTACGACACATACTGTCTTTGTCTTACACTAGTACTAGCATTCAAATGAAAAGGTAAGTGTAGTTTTTTTTTGTTACTGACAAATTGTGCGTGCCAGACTTACTAACTTTGCACAAACTTGGCAGTCGGAATGCATGCATGTATTTGATGCATAACTCCTAGTACTCTCAGTGAGTATTGTATTATTTGATGCATATCCTGCTCCATACTTGACATGAACAGCTTGGGTATGGTGACAACCGTCATCTTAACCCATTCAGGGCCAGCGACTCAGCGTATGGGTCATGCTCAAACAGTTCCGCAGGGCCAGTGACTCACATGTGAGTCTTGAATAAATTCTGATTTAAACTTAAACGAAACGTAATTTGATGTAATAACGTAAGTATCATATAAGCTAACAACCATTTCTATAAGGTATATTAGGTTAAAAAATTATAAACACGTATTTTTTAATGAAAACAGGGTCTAGAATATTCAAGTTTGGTTTACTATCAGTGCAATATAGTAAATATACTGAAATTCTAGATACATATGCGATGCAAGCAAACAGAAAAATCCATATTTAAAAAATACATAAAATACAGTAGAGTCCGGTTAGTACGACTTCGCATATAACAACCAACCGCTTATAGCGACGTAAGTATGGGCACTTGTTTGGTTTTAGTACGAGCTACTATGAAAGTACAACCGTTTAGTACGACTCCGCTTATAACGACCGACCGTTTTTAACGACGGAAATTGACACAAAATCCGTCCGTCAAGTCCGGTTACAACGACGAGCGACGTAATTTTTACAAATAAATTGTTGGTAAGAAGGAAGAAGGTTACCTACTCCGTCCCGCGCACCCAGCTCCCCTCCCCCCTTTGCCTATACGCAGCATAATGAAATAGTCATGTGACTTTTCGTAATCTTGCAATTTAAATAGAAACCCAATTCTGAGCTTGAACTTTACATACATAATTATGTAAGTTGGGTGACAATGCAATATTTTGGTAGGTACCTTCGAGCTGATCTGATGATGGACACAGGAGGTGGCCATAGGAACTGTGTGATAAAACCACGCATAACTGAGTTTGGGTTTGTAAGAATTGTCTCAATTGAGTATAAGTTGCTTGTTGAAACAAAAGTACACAGTCAGCGATAACGGCTTGAGTGAAAATTGAAATGTTTGACAAAAAACGTATTTATTTTTTGATTGTCAATGTACGATTGTCATCTTGATGAGATCCCTAAGAATTACCATTTTTTTATTTTACGGGATTCGAGTAATTTAAATGATGAGTGCGTACCTACAAAAGTTGCTTCCTCTAAACACACAATCTCGCCATTGAAGTGTTGTAATACTAACGTAAATAAATATTTTAATTGAAATGGTTGTTTTCTTTGATTATCGCATATGTTTAGAATAAATTTAAAAGTGGAAAAATTACTGTCTTGGGTGAGACTTGAACTCACGGCCTCTGGATCAAGTCTAATCAAATGATTTAATTATTTTGTTTAAATAAATATATTAAAATTCGCAGTTCGTTTAGTACGACGTCCGGTTAGTACGATGTAATATCAGCGGTCCCTTGGGCGTCGTTATAACCGGACTCTACTGTATATATATTTCAGAAGTTATTGACATGGCTCAAGGTATGGGTCACCGTGGCCTGGCGCTACTTGTAAAAACTACTAATGTTTCCGTAGCAGGGTAAAATAAACTTTATTGGCTGGTTTTAAAGCTTATTTCATGTTGAAGTTGTTTGATATTGTACCATTTTACAACCGATTACTGTTTGGATGATGGTAAGCCACATTTTGTAGGAACCAAACCGTAGTATAATACTATTTTGTTTTGTATGAGGGGTAAGGCAACTAGGATTTTCTCCCACTGTACTTTTATGTCATAATATTTGGTGATCGTTGTATTGTATCTTAGGCAATTACCTACTAACAATGATGTTAAGGTTCATTTTTTTTCGTTACAATATAAAACAAGGCGGTTGAAACAGTCATCACTAACTAATATGTATTGTATTACAAATAGTTTGTGACAAATATTTACAAATTCTTTAAAATATCGTGGTTTCTACGGCAGATTAGAAAGTAAGTACTATAATACATTTTAAGTTCTCTATTGTTACTAATATAATGGCGTTTACCAAAACAAAGATAAATGACCGAACATGTGTAAGCTTATCGGACACACTTGGACAATAAACAAGGAATGCATGCATCCGAGCGGCGGCGGCGGTATTATCTTTCATGTGGTATTTGTCACAAGAGTTCAAGAAGTGATTCATCCCATCCCCCCTATTAGAGATGTATTTTGGAGTAACATGGGAATTATTATTTAGTCACGATTTATTCGTGGGCGACTTTATACTCCTCCTGTGCTGTTTAGTGATTTCGTATTTTGTGACCATGGCTATGGATTACCGGAATTTGAACCCGCCTAACCAAACTGCAATAAGTAATAAGTTTATTTTTGATAGGCACAGAAAAACGGTGGTTAGTAAAAATGTTGCATAATGCTGTTCAACTGGCCGGCTTCATAAGCGGCGATTTATTTACCGTACGCGCCAGGCTCGAGACCCATAAGCTGAGTCATACGTTTTAGCTAAAAACGGTTTGTATGGTGGCCCGGCGTATTGTGTACGCTCAGCGGTTCGTGGCCATGAATGGGTTAATACAATTTCGAGTCGAGTTTTAAGGTTATCAATTGTATGACAGCTGTCACCATACCCATGCTATGTGAAAAATTATTATAATCCAAGGTAGGAAGTAGTTGAAATTCATAAAAATTAAACAAAATTTGCTTGTTTTATTCCAAGTAGGTATAAAAGAAAAATAAATGTTTACATAGTAATTAGGTATAGTATTTCTTAATCAACATGGCACTTAGTCAGTTTGTTCATTGTTTTCATCACTTCATTCATCTTCATTATAACTATTTATTATGCGCATACAATTCCTGGCAAGTTTCCCGTAGCTCTCATGGTACCGGCAGGAGCACCCCTCAAACCAGTGGTGCTCAGCCTCTGTCACCTCATTTGCCTGAGGCTTGAACACTGTACACTTCTTTATGGACTCCAAATGATTGTTCTTGTAATGAGTCCTGTACATGAAATCACAGTATTTCATCCCTAGGGCAATTTTCTCTTGCAATGTATTTGCAGCTTGTAATTCAGATTCAAATGCCTGTTCATCAATACAGTTATCATCAAGGTTGGGAGTTGACTGACTTCTCAAAAGACAGGTCATGGTCTCATTAGATTCTTCCTCTCTCCACCTTCCTTCTGCAACTAAAACCATGGCATTCATGTCCAAATCTTGCAACGGTTCCCGGGACTTTATTAACAGTTGAAATAAGACAGCTTGAGTCTGTATCGGCAGCAGCATTATCCAGAATGTTCTAATCAAGGCCTGGGGAACAATTTTGTCAGTTTTAGCTACCAAGTTGTTGATAAACTGCAGCAGAGACTTCGGTCTTAGGCCTTTCATGTTACGGAAGATGAAGCTGTAAGTTTTATCATTTTGTATCAGCGTAAATGTTCTAACAATTCTTTCCTTTAAATTAGCATACTTGTTTTCAGTTGGTTGGTTCGGTAAGTCAGTCAAAAACAAGGCTGTTGTTAAGGTCTCCTCAGACTGCAGGGCGTCTATGGTGTATTCGAACTTGAGTTGATCATCTCTGACAAAGTTCTCTGAGAAAGCTGCCTCTAATGAATAAAACCACAGTTCTGGGTCACTTGCAACAAACTTGGGTAAAGTTATCTTTGGTTTATTAGTTCTTGGGTGAGAGTGATACTTCACATATGCAGAAATCCCATCAGCTGTAGCGGCTAGCTCTTTGGGGCTTTTGTCGTCCAGTGGCTTAGAATCCAACAAGATGGCAGTAAACATAACTTTCTGGATGTGACGAGGCAGTCGGGCCAGAAAGAACGTTCGTGTGATAAACTTAGGAATAGCATGACTACAAGAGTATATACTGATCAGTACGTCAAGAAAAGCCGAAGGTTTAAGATCACGACAACGAAAAAACGCTATTCCTTTAATAGTAGGATCAAAAGCGAATTTGTCGTTAATCTCACTTAAAACATGCTCTCGTAATCCTTCATATTTCTCTCCATCCGCACTTTCCGGTAAATCTTTAACTAAAAACCCATAATTAACTTCCTCTAGATAATGCTTCACATAATCGTACTTATGGTTATCACAGTAGAGTCCCGTAGACAGTATTAGTTCCACCGAGTTTAGCCAAAATTCGAAATCACAAATCTTTATCGTCGGCAGTTCAAACCACGTTTTCAAATGTTTCGACGACATTATCACTCTTTATGCAACTGCGGCTGTTCGATTTTCCTGTTGTAGTTATGGATTCTATGGTCAAATTGTGGGTTTTGTGGCATGGTACGCGTAGATTAAACTGACTGATGCTGGTGCACTTGGCGGTTGGCGGGAAATCGGGAATTGCGGGTATTGAGTATTTATTTGACAGTTACAATTTTTTTACAACTATGGTCTATACATATTAAGGTCGGACCAGACGAGAGGGATAATCAAATTGACAAATTGATCTTGATCGGAAGATTTGTATCAAATTTGTATAGATTTTGTTAATATCGGTCATAATCGGCGAGCCAAATTGGCGTTTGCGTCCTGATTCTATCGGACGGCCTGATTCTATCGGACAATTTAATCAGGTTGGCGAAAACGATCGCCCGACGGCAGGCTGTTTATAAATTTCGCAACTTTCTGAACGCAAGTTTATGTTTTTGAATGTTTTGAACCGTCTTAAAAGTGTGGGTAGTCGATCAGTAGTCATCAGTCTTCATGTCAAATAAAATATTCCAGTACAAATAAATAAATTCAATGAAAATAACCTAAACCTTGTAATCTAAAGTATTTACTTTTTGTGACGAGATTCTGTGATATAATTCGTGACAATGTCTGAACAATCGGCCAAGATTTGTGAATTGCCGGAGTTTTCGCCGAGTAATGTTGACTTTTGGTTTAAATCTCTGGAGCTGATACTTACCGCCGCATCATACAGCGATGATGAGATGCACGATTGTCTGAAGAAGTATCTACTGGACAACGAATTATTAACGAGGACTTGGAATGACAAAGAGTTTGTTCTTCAATCGCCGATTCCTGAGTTCCTACCGGGACAAAGGTATCTCGGCTTAAAAAATCATTACTTAGCCGATAGGAATCATGAAGACAATGATTGTTTAAATAGTTTGGAATACGCGATAAAAAATGTAGGGTTCTTATGTTCTAGAGAAATAAGACCTTCAGCTTTTCTTGAGGTATTGAATACAGTATTGAACAGTTGTGTTCCTAAGTATATACGGCGAACGTTTTGGTTAGCACGGCTACCGCGGAATGTCCAGAAAGTATTGTTTGCAGCGATCCTCTTGGACCCAAAACCTTTAGAAGATAGATCTCTAGAAGACCTGGCAACCGTTGCCGACGCCATAGGAGCTTACGAGAAATACCACTCTCACCCAAGAACAAACAAACAGAAGATAAAACTACCTGGTTTTATCGCTAATGATCCAGAGCTCTGGTTTTATTCCTTGGGTGATGCCTTTTCTGCAAATGGTGTCAGAGACGATCAACTCAAGTTTGAATATACTATGGACTTGCTGCAGTCAGAGGAGCTGCTGACCGCAGCCTTGTTTTTAACTGATTTGCCAAACCAGCCAAGAAAAAACAAATACGCCAACTTGAAGGAACGAATTATAAAAACATTCGATCTTATAAAAAATGATGAAGTCTACAGCTTTGTCTTTCGCGTTACGATGTTAACACCATATGCTTTGTTTAAATTGTTAAATGATGTGGCAGCTAAATCTAACAGAGTTATATCCCAGCTCTTAATAAGGACATTCTGGATAATGCTGCTACCTATGAAGACACAAACTGTACTGTTTCAACTGTGGACTGCATCTCGGGAAACATTGCAAGATTTAGATATTGAAGCCTTGGCTCTGGTGGCTAACAGTGATGCAGGCACTGATGAGCCCTTCGTTACTATTCGTGGAAGCATATCAGCAAAAAAACTTGATGATGAGGAGGTAGATAATCTAGTGTTCAAGACGGAGCTGCATTCTGCTATTTCATTTCAAAAAAAGATTGAATTTGGGATGAAGTACTGTGACTTCATGTACATAACTTATTACAAAAATAATCCATCCGAGTCCATAGAGAAATGCACAACTTTCCGTGTGCCTTTAGAGAAGTCCAAGTTCACGGCCAAGGACTTTTATTATGAAGGTTGCGACTGCTGGTACCATGATCGCTTTGGAGAATCTGCCAATAATTGTATGGAAGTGGAATTGTATAAATAATTATAACTTACTAAATCATATACTTGGTCAAGCAGATCTTGTCAGTAGAAAAAGGCGGCAAATTTGAAAAATGTAGGTGCGAAGGGATATCGTCCCATAGAAAATTTGAATTTCGCGCCTTTTTTTACTGACAAGATTTGCTTGACCAGCTATATCATAAGAATAACACAATTCTTTGTTTGCTTGAATAGTTTGTGTTTTTTTTTTAATTAATTAAAGTTTAGATTTGAGTTGTACTCCTTGGTTTCTGTATTTCCATCCTTGTAGTTTTTGCTAATTGATAATTGTTGATAATCATGATATACTTTGAGTTTATTTTATTGATTACAAACTTCCCTATAAGTACCTATTTTTATCAGGTTTGTAATGGCAACCTTTTAACCGCCGCAAGTATTTTATATTAAGCCCCCTCCACGCTTGTGCGCGAATCGTGGTGCGAAGCCGCGACCGCGAGTGTGGAGTCTATAGCTATAGTCCAGCGGTTCTCAATCTTTTTTTTGACGGAACCCTTTTGGAAAGCGAAATACTTGATGGAACCCTACAATAAAAGAATAGTTTTTGGAAGTGTGTTTTTTGCATAGTCAAATTTTTCGAGGCGACTAAAGCATAGTGTTCTAAATTCTTGCGGAACCCCTGCAGTGGTGTCGCGGAACCCTAGGGTTCCGCGGAACACACTTAGAGTATGGCTGCTATAGTCTATTTCGCAGATCTGCTGCGAACTCGAATCCACACTCGCGTTCGCGGCTTCGCGCCGCGAATCGCGCACTAGTGAGGAGCGGGCCTATGTAGTATTATATTCTTTGCTATGTAGTCTTCGTGTCGGAAGCCGGTGTTGCTCGAAATATGTAGCAGATCTGCGAAATCGACTCCACACTCGCGTTCGCGGTTTCGCGTCGCGATTCGCGCACGAGCGTGGAGGGGGCTCAATAGTAAAATTTTATTAAAATGTACAGCCTGCAATAATGTATTACTCTTCGAAGGCCGCAAAATATGTGACAGTGAGTGAGTGACACGCTTTTTGGCTCTACGAATAAAGCCCCCTCCTCACTCATGCGCGAATCGCGGCGCGAAGCCGCGAACGCGAGTGTGGCGACGATTTTCGCAGACAGCGAAATCGACTCCACACTCACGTTCGCGGCTTCGCCCGCGATTCACGCGCATAGTCTGGAGGGGGCTTGCGACTGTGTCAGATAATTTTGCGGCTTTCGTTATGTAACATATTATTGCAGGTGAGTGTACCTGCGCCGGTACGCTGGCAGCGTCCTCCATTTCAGCAACCAGCAGAAATGAAGAGGTCAGTGCCATGTGTATCAAAAGCTTAAGTAACTTGTAATACAAGTGGAAGTCCCTTTCTAACAAAAGCTGTCAAAGAGGGACTTCTGCTTGTATTACAAGTTTACAAGCTTTTAGCTTTTGATAAACAGGGCACAGGAGTCCGCTGATCGGAGCCGCCGTACCTTGACCTTGTGACCTTGGTGCGGTCAAAATATCTCTCTCGCTCTAGAGTCTTAACTAACTGCGGTGCGGTCAAGCAAATCTTGTCAGTAACAAAAAGGCGCGAAATTCGAATTCTCTATGAAACGTAACCCTTCGCGCCTCAAATTTGCCGCCTTTTTCTACTGACAAGATCTGCTTGACCAACTATAGTTTCTGAACGCAGGTTTATGTTTGGCGTGTGGAGGAGGCTTTACTTTACAGCTTTGACAATAAAAACAATTCACGCGCCAGCGCTGTTTGAAAATAGGTAACCGAATAGTTGTAAACTAATCTAATCTACTTAGTTTGACGAGTTTTTGTGAACTTTGTGATATAAACGATATAAAATATAGTGACAATGTCTAAACAGGCACGCAAGACTTGTGAGTTGCCGAAGTTTTGTTGGAATGTGGACTTCTGGTTTAAATCTGTGGAGCTGATACTTACCGCCGCATCATACACCGATGATGAGATGCACGATTGTCTTAAGAATTATCTGTTGGATAAAGAATTATTATCGAAGACTTGGGATGACAATATTGGAGAGTTTGTCCTTGACCCGATACCCGAGTTCCCGCCGGGACGAAAATATCTTGGTCTAAAAAAACATTTCTTAGCCGATACGTGTGATGATGTTGAAGATTATAAATTGGAAAACCGGATTAAACACGTAGGACTCCTCAGTTCTAGAGAATTGAGGCCTTCAGCTTTCCTTGAGACCTTGGATACGGTATTTAGAGGTCCTATGTATCTAAGGCGAACATTTTGGTTGGCTCGGCTACCGCGGAATGTCCAGAAGGTATTATTTGCAGCGATTCTCTTGGACCCACGGCCTTTAGAAGACAGAACACTAGAAGACCTGGCGGCCGTCGCCGACGCCATAGTAGCTTACGAGAAATACCATTCTCACCCAAAAACAAACAAACGTAAGATAAGATTACCTGGTTTTATACCCAACGATCCAGAGCGCTGGTTTTATTCGTTGGATGAAGCCTTTTCTGCAAATGGTGTCAGAGAAGATCAACTCAAGTTTGAATATACTATGGACTTGCTGCAGTCAGATGAGCTTCTGACTGCAGCCTTGTTTTTAACTGATTTGCCAAACCAGCCAAGAAAAATCAAGTATGCCAACTTGAAGGAAAGAATTATCAAAACATTTGATGTTATAAAAAATGATGAAGTCTACAGCTTTGTCTTCCGTGTTACAATGTTAACACCATATCCTTTGTTTAAATTGTTAAATGATATGGCTTTTAAATCTAACAGAGTTATATCCCAGCTCTTAATAAGGACATTCTGGATAATGCTGCTGCCTATGAAGACACAAACTGTACTGTTTCAGTTGTGGACTACTTCTCGAGAAACATTGCAGGATTTAGATATTGAGGCCTTGGCTCTGGTGGCGGACAGCGGCGCAGGCACTGATAAGCCCTTCTCTTCTGTACTCGGAAACTTGCCAGCTACAAAACTTAACAACAAGGAGGTTGATACTCTAGCATTCAAGACGGAGCTGCATTCTGCCAATTCATTTCAACAGAAGATTGCATTTGGGATGAAGTACAGTGACTTCATGTACAGAACTTATTATAAAAATAATCCATCCGAGTCCATAGATAGCTGCACAATTTTCTGTACACCAATAGAGGGGTCTGAGTACACAGCCAAGGACTATTATTATGAAGGTTGCAACTGCTGGTACCATGAACGCTTTGGAGAATCTGCCTACAATTGTATGAAAGTAATTAAGTAATTATAAATGAATGCACCAATTCATAAGACATTTCTTTGTTGCCTTGAATAGTTTGTAACTTTTTATAATAAATAAAACTTTAAACTGTTGAGTTAAACTCATTGATCTCTTTGTATGCACGCAAATTTTTGAGAATAAATAATAATTTTACTTTGATACTTTGAGTTAATTTTATTTATTACAGACATCCCTAAACCCACTATTTAACAAGTTTATAAATTGCAACCTTTTGATCACAATGACTATTTTTTTTTTTTTATATAAATGCAATAGTAAACTTTATAAGAACGTATTATGGTTTATTTTGCAGTGCAATTATGTGGCAGTCAAAGGGTTAATGTTTAGTAAAAAAAATCGTTTATTTCCGAAATATATTCACTTGTATCTTGTATACAGTTTTAGATTAACTAGGTGGATTAATGATTGCAAACAAAACATGAGTAACATCAATTTTTTTTAATATGACTGATGAACACGAACAAGGTTTTTTTTTCACTGTTTGTAATCACTATAGGTAGTTACTTACATTTTTATTTTATTATTATATTTAAATCTTTATTAAAACACTAAACAGATAAATATAAATATTGTATAAAAACTTATAAACTAAAAGTATCTAACTATTCTAAATTAATAAAAATAAAACATCCCTAAACCAAAACTACAATAAAAAATCACCCCTCGGCAAGGTCCCGTAAACGCTGGCAGCATTCCTTTGGTCCGTTTTCATAACTATGGTTTTCGTAACTGGCTGCCAAAGAAGATTTATTTTTCCTGTTTCATAATTAATTATCAAACAAGAATTCACTTTCTGCTTTCGTAATCGAGTATTTTTTCTTCGTTCGTAATTAATTATCAAAACTTATTACTTTTTCTTTTTTCATAATTGGACATTTTCGTGTAAAACGACACAAAATAACTACCGGGCACTGCGTTGAGATTATTGCTCCATTTATGTATTAGATTAGACTAAGAAGAATGATTACGAAGTGAAAATTATATTTTTTGTTAAAGGAAGTTAGGTCATATTTTTCTTTTATTTTACTGTTACTTAGGGTACTCTGTTTTAACAAGCTTTTGTATCTATACAAATCTAGAAAATTAAAGTAGATGATTTACAATATTCGTATTTTTATTTTCTCTAATTTACTGTAGGGATATCTATGTAGGTAGGTACTTTTATTGTATCTAAGTTTTTTTTTAATCAAAATTGGTACAGAAAGAGCTGATGTTGCTCTCTTCTCTTTTGTAGTCAATTTACCCAGTCAGTCACTCACAGGGTAAATTGGCAACAAAAGGGGAACTTAACTTCCAAAAAATATATCGAAGTTAATAACGAAACTCGATTACTAAAGGAGTAATAAATTCTTGTTTACTAAAGGAGTCTCGATTACTAAAGGAGTAATAAAAAAATCTTATTTCATAACCAGTTATGAAACCAGAAAGTAAATTCTTGTTTGATAATTAATTATGAAATAGGAAAAATTCATCTTCTTTGGCAGCCAGTTACGAAAACCATAGTTATGAAAACGGACCAAAGGGCAGCATTACCTCGCTGAATTGCAATACATTTAATATTATATTACATTTTTATTACAAGAATGTGGAGATTTATTACAGAAGTTAGTAAAATTCATTAAAGATTGAAAACTATTAGTATGTTTGTCGGATGGTTGCTTATAGGATAGTGCTGGCTATAGTAACAAATCGAAACGCTAACTTGATATGTAATTTTATACAAAAATAGGTTCACAATTCCTACAAATTCAGAGACAAAATAACCATCGCATTTAAGTTAAAGACTTTGAAAACAAAACTTAAAGACTATTTGTGGCATATAAATCTAATCACGTATGTATATAGTTAAGACTTCTATTTTGCGGTCTAATCATGTCTTAACTTTTACTCATTTTGTTAATTTCTGTGTGTAGTGCTAGTCAATCATTAGGATATTTTAGTTTTTTTTAACATGGAAATCAGAGTCGACAGGACAAATCCGGCCCTATTACTCTTTACCCTAGTAGGTATACAAATTGTGCCAGCACTCCTAAAGTAAATCTATACTATATTTACAATGTTTCCTTCCTAATTAAATAAATATACAACGTTTGCTAGCACTCCAAACGCTAAGCTAAGCTATATTTACAGCACATTTTACTAATTAAATCGAAATAGGCTTTTAGCCTTTTAGGCGTCAAGAGATGAGGCGAGCGCTAAAAAAAGAGCTAAAAGGCTCGAGTCTTTTGGATCACTAATTTACAGTATTACTAAGAAATCAGAAATTGTTTATTGAGAACCATGGTACCTACTTAAGTACATAGTTGTTACAGTAAATAAAATAATTGAATCACATAGGCATAGGAAGAGAAACATCAACAGAGTTGGGCAGGTTTCTGCCTTCCTCAAAAAACTGGTCCTGACAAGCAAACGATTTTAATTCGGCGTCGCATTCATAACTAATAGACAGGAGGCTCAACATGCAGAAACACGTCACAGACACAGTAAGCTCCCTGTACGCAAACTCGGTCTGTAGGTACAAAGCGTACGTCCGCTCGCGACTAACTTACGCTTCACCAGCCTGGTATTCTTTCTGTTGCAGGAACAATAAGAAGATGAGGTGTCAGGAGACCCTCTCGGTACGGATCCGAACATCGTCGCAGCAATCCGGTTCGTCAACAACGCAGCCATCGCCGAGCACCTGAAGTGCCGCGGCTTGGAGGAGTTCCTCGAGAGTCTCGCGCGGGTCATGTATGACCGCGCGGACAACTGCAGCCACGACCATCATGAGGGATCGCGTCGCAGTACACATGTTCACCGCAAACACACACTTGGATGACGCCAATATAGGCACGACGAACACGCCAGCTTAAGCTGCCAGTTGTCTTCACTGCCCCGAAACCTGTGGGCGCAGCACGGTTCCATTTTTATCGTCTATCACTATGCGCGTCCCTTTCGCACTTACGTACTTGTTAGAACGTGACAGGCATGGTGACAAGGGATAAAAACGCGACCGTGCTAAGCCGCCTGGCCCCGCTCAAACCAGGGTAGGGGTCGTGGATTGGATAACGGTGCTAGACGTGCAGTCAAAACCATAGCCTCCTTCCTCTCTAAAAGAAGTAGGTATCCAGGTCCGAGTGGACCAAAAAATTTCCACCCTAAGGCAAATAGAGGCGGGGGTGCCACAAGGTAGCTGCATTTCGCTAATCCTATATTCTAAATACACAGATGACATACCAGTGGAAGAAGACGTAACTCTAGCGCTCTATGCGGACAATGCTGCCTACCTTGTCTCCTCGATCAGAGTAAACCACGCTGCCCAAAAAATCCAAAGAACCAGGGTTCTTTTCCAGGCACCTCCTCCCGCAATGGTATCTCAATAACCAACAAAAACCCCCGCCCACAGTGAGTGTGCCCGGGTCCGCCGCGCAAACCGCCATCTTGCCTGAGTCAGGATTGGCGGCGGGCGCGGTGGCGCGGGTAGACCCGCCCTCAAAGAGGACCCCGGTGACGATTGGACCCCGTAGAAACAAGGACCGAGCAACAAGGGAGATAAGTTGTACCCGTTCACCTATTAGGACCCTCAGTGACAGTGACGGGGGCACTGAAAAAATAAATGACAGCAAGAAAGAAAGAAAATTCTCAGGCGGCAGCAAGGACCACACTCCTGCCTACCCCAACGACCCACTCCACCCTAACGCCCCGGCATCAACCAGTCTGGGCACCCTTACCAAGCCCCACGACCCCCAAAACCCACCACCAAATGCCGGTCGGCAGTGGCAGCAGCAGCCCGATGCTCGACAGAGCGCGCGCATTCCGCGCGCGCATAGTTGAGATCGAGGCCAGGCTCGCTGTCGCTGACAGCCAGCAGACACTACTCACACTGGAGGAGTATGAGAGAGAGATGGCAGCATTCAACGGCCAACGTCCCTCTTGCCCTTATTGGACAGTACAAATTTAAAAATTATACCAAAATTGTTATGCATAGCCACCTTTAACGCTAACGGCATTAAGGGCAAGGACGAAATAGAAACATTCCTCGCCAAACACGACATAGACATCATACTCATCCAAGAATCGTTCATAAACCCGCTAATAGATCATTCGTGCTTCCAGGTTACGCATTGTCCCGTAATGACAGAACGGACCGCAACCTTGGAGGCACGATGATCTATTATAAACGTAACCTACACTACATCCCTCTCGACCCCCCCCCCCCCCCCCCCCTCCAAAACATACAAGCCTCGATTTGCAGAATTTCCCCCCATGGCCACCAAGAAATCACCATAGCATCCACATACCTATCTCCCGGAAAAGAGCTCCTACTCGAGGACCTGAAGTTGCTTGCTGACCTGGGGCCTTCGGTCATAATGGCCGGAGACCTCAACAGCAAGCACACTTCCTGGAACTGCGTTGCCTTAAACAGAAACGGGAATAGGCTTTATCACCTTATGCTTGACAATAGAATTCCTTTCGACTTGATCTCTCCCCTGGAACCTACCCTCTTCCCCAACATGGTAAACCATAGACCTGACATACTAGACATAGTCCTATTAAAAACGTCTCACTCTCCCTACACTCCATCGAAGTTCACCACGAACTCGATTCAGATCATAGACCAGTTATCCTGCGGCTAGGCCCTGACCCCAGTTTCAGAGCACCAGGACAAAAATAGACTGGGGGAAAGTAGAACAAGGCCTCCTAAAATCTCTCACTCACATCCCCACGACCCCTATCATGACAAAGTCACAGACGGACAGCGCGGTCGACCTATATAGCAGTCACCTCACCTCTGTACTCAGAGAAGCTTCAGTAGAGGTTCCAGACGACGACTCTCGTCGCCGGCCCCTCCCCGACAGCTTGAGGAGACTGCTAGATAGGAAGGACACAGCCCTACGAAGCTACTCTCGCTCCCTCGCCCGAGAATCGGCGTTTCCTGAGGGCCCTCCAAAGACAGGTAAAGGAGGGCATCGCCGCTTTTCGGGCGAACGAATTCGATGAGCTACTAGGAAATATTTCGCCCAGCCACCAGGCCTACTGGAGACTGGCGAAATATTTTAAAACTGACCTGGTTACCACCATACCCCTTCTCAACAGACCAGATTACCCCACACCAGCGTTCGAAGACGGGGAGAAGGCTGAGTGCCTCGCCCAAAGCCTAGCCAAGCAGTGCACCCCCAACACCAAGATTGTAGCCCATGATCACATCACACTTGTCGAGGCCACAGTGGAAAATCTTCTGACCTCTCCCTTAAAAGACCCCCCCATTCGCCCAGTCACACTAGAAGACATGACATACTACATCCGACAGTTGAGACCCAGGAAAGCACCCGGCCCTGATGGCATCCCTAATAGACTTCTGAAAATGCTCCCTGGGTCTCACATCGGAGTACTCCTCGACATATTCAACTCAGCCCTCGCTAACAGTCACTTCCCGAAATCCTAGAAAGTAGCGACGGTCATAGGCATCCCCAAACCGGGGAAACCTAGGACAGAACCCTCATCCTACCGACCAATCAGCCTGCTGAGCACCCTGGGGAAGCTCTTCGAGAGAAAAAATAAAACTTCTAAAAATAAAACCAAAATCGATCTGTATAACGTTCAATGTTAATGGCATCAAGGGACCTATCCACTTCCCTAACAACTTAGACCATAGACCGGACATTCAAGATATAGCGGGTGATCATGCTACTCAAACCAGGCAATGATAGAAGAAGACCCGAGAGCTACAGGCCGTTTACCTTGCTCAGCACCTCCAAGGTGTTCGAGCGGCTTCTGTTGGGACGGGTCCAGCCCTACCTTTGTTCCGCGACGGTCACTCCACCACACTGCAGCAAAGTCTAAATATTATATCGAGTGCAGGTGTTGGACTGCACTGACGGTCGAAGTGTACGGACGCAACCAATACCTTCTCGCATCCTAAGATTATTTTGTGGAAAAAATAAAACTTGGATATGGCGGCCCGGCATCCGCCGAAGGGAATAACAGCACCATCTGAGCCATCGTCGTTGGTTTGCCCTCGCCGTATCTCCCGATCCCGGTCCCGCTAAAACGGACGCCCCGGGAGAGGGAATGCGGGGACTGGCTTAGCCGGCGGCGACAAGCGTCGCACGACCCTGAGGAGCCGCCGTCGCATGGAGGGAAAGAGAAAGAACATCATCATCCAGATCGACATCACGGAGGCGGGGAGCCTTACCGCTGCCACCGGTGGACGAGGAGGGTAGTTGGGGATCAGGGTTTGTCCCACTATCCCCCGGATTGGACCCCGGCTCAATAGAGGGCAGCGAGGACCTCGACCTCGCAGAGTTCACCGCCGGCGACGCGCCCGCCTACCGCGCCACTTCCCCCGCCCCTGCGGGACAAGAAGACCAAGACACAGCCAAGGAATCAGCTGAGCAGCTGCTCCCGGAGCCAACGACGCGGCCCTTCTCGCCCGCTGGCCCTCCCGAGTCCCCAATGGACCTACTGCAATCAGATACGATTGTAGTGGCCCATATGATGGGAACAGAACTGCCGTCGGCGGGCCTGAAGGCGTGGATGGCCGCATACATCCGCATCTCCTCTCATCTGATGGGGATGCAAACGGAGCTCCAGCCCGAGGACGTGCCATTTCTGGAGTCCCTGAGGGCCAACCCGGCCGTCCTGAGGCCTCCGAAGAGACCCGTGGAGACACGGGCAAGAAGAGAAGAGGCCTTGTAGAGAACCGACGCCACCTACGGACCCAAGATTGCGCCGCCGATCCAGGTCGGCAGGAGGCGACGCACCATTGCTATCACCTGCACGGGATCTCTGTCAGCTCCCCCAACCCCAACGATCGCCCCATCTCCCACCTCAATTCTGGTGAGCAACCTAAGCAGGGTCCCCCATCTGAGGAGCCCCAACAGACACCGAGGCCCCAGCCACCAGCGGAGCCCCAGATGTACGCGAAAAAAGCTGCAGCGCCGACACAAGAAGCGCAGCAAATCAGCAGCAACAGCAACAACCAAGAAGGGAAAGGTACCCCGATATTGTGGTACCAGTCTTCCCCAACTGGACTAAAGAAGTGGCGGCAATAAAGATGAAGCTGGGGGGAAAGCAGCCTCCAGCAAACCCACGGGGAGGGGAATCATCTTCAAGCCACCCACGGCCGATGAATACAGGGTGGTCCAGGACCACCTGGAGAGCCTTGGAACGACTGTGGAGTGGAAGGTCTTCCAACTGGACAAAGACAAACAGATGAAGGTGGCCCTGCCGGGGCTACCCTCGGACACACCCCTCGAGGACATCAGAGCGGCATGCATCGAGCTCGGGTACCCCGTGGCTCATGTCAAGCAGATCAACGCCAGGGGGGGCAAGCCGGGCTGCGTGTACTTTGTGCAGCTAAACTTTCGTGCAGTGCAGCAGTAAAGGAGCTCCTGTGCATGAGCTCCGTGAAAATTGAAGCGTGGAGAGGGAAGACCGGCCCCCGCAGTGCCACAACTGCCAGGGGTTCAGACACCACTCTAAGGGGTGCCACAGGCCGCAGAAATGCGTGCGCTGTGCAGGCCCAGCAAGCGAATGCCCCCGGCCAAGAGACCAACCCTGCACATGTGCCAACTGCGCAGGGCCCCACCTGATCAGCTACCGGAAATGTGCGGTATACATACGCTAGGCCCGCAACTGGAAGGCGGGCAGGAAGGCACGCACCGTGCCCAAGAAACCAGGGCCAGTAACGAAGGCGAGCGTCCCTAAACCCACGGTGGAGGAGTCGGCACCAGCTACCCTGATGGCGCCGGCCAACGCCCCCGAACAAAGGGGAGCCCCACGCAGAGGCAAAAGAAAAAGAAGAACAAAAGAGGACGGCTACCGAGGCTCTCGACGCCCCTGCCCCCGCTTCCAATCAAGAAGCACCAGCTCCAGAGGCCGCTAAAACCACCGCAGCGCCCCAAGGCGACCTGGCAACCATGATAGCCGCCCTACTCCAGGCAGCGGTTGCCCAGGGACCGGAAACGGTCTCAAGGGCCTTAAAGAAGACTGCACTATCCCCACTGGCAAGTTCACTCGCAAGCTGAGGATAGTGTACTGGACCGTCCAGACCCTGACCGGCAAGATAGCTCTGCTCCGCCACTTCCCCCGCGAGCAGACGTGGATATCCTGCTGGTCAGCGAGACCCACCTCCAGCAAGACATCAAGATGGGAGGCTACATCGTGTACCAGCGGAACGAGACAAACCAGTTGGGACACTCGTTCCGCGGTCTAGCCGTGATGGTCCGTAGAACCATCGTCCACCAGCCCGTCGACTACGTCCCCCGTGACTCCTTCACGGCGCTCGGCGACGACATCCGGATGGCGGATGGAGACCTCCGGCTGTACGCCATCTACCGACCAGCAACGACACCAACGGCACACCTGAAAGCAGAGCTGCGTGCCTTGTTCCAGAACCCAACGCCGACCATCCTGGCAGGGGACTGGATCGCCAAACACGTGGCCTGGAACGCGTCCAGAAATGACCAGCCTAGACGGGTCATTTACAGCGCAGCAGTGGACTACAACTTCGACATATCAGGACCAGAAGAGCCCACGCACTTCTTCGATGCTCACTTGTCTGGCGACATCATCGACTTTGTAGTCCACAAGAACGTGACAGCAACCATGGCCCAGGAGGTTCTCCCCGACCTCCTATCAGACCACCGGCCGATCCTGTTTAATTTAATTTATAGAAGGTGCGTATGGTGGTATGGCCATCTATACAGAATCCGTCAAGCAGTTCCGTGGCTGGCGCTACTTACTCATCAATGGGTACTATTCGTACAGAACATTTGACGAAATTGAGCTCCGCGTTGTAGTCAAAGTCAAAGGCGTGCCCAAAGAATTTCACACCGAGGACATCCTAAAGGACATCCGCGACCAAGGCTGCCCTGTCACAGAAGTACATCGTAAATTCAAGCCCTTTGTAAAACCCAAAACTCCTTATGATATAGTGGATATCAAACTTTTAAACACCCCAGAAGCCCAAAAAATCTTTAATATCAAAACCATATTAGGATGTCGGTCTCCAAACCCGAATGGCCCATCAAGACAAACCATATAGTACAGTGAAAGAACTGTCTCCTTTACGGCCACTCAGCAAGGAACTGCACGCTTGACCCGGTGTGTGTCAAGTGTGCAGGGAACCACCGCTGGGAGGAATGCGAAAAACCTCCAGATACTGAAGCCACTTGTGGCCTCTGCTGGGGACCTCATACGGGTAACTACCGTGGTTGCCCTAAAGCTCCTAAGCCCTCGGACTACATCTCATTTCATAAAAATAAAAATAGAATCAATAATGGTAGGACGGGAAAAAAATCCTGCTTCTTCCCACCCGAAAACTCCATCAGCTCCCGTTGACCTTCCAGGAAATAGTGAACGGCGACCTCCTGCCAGTCAACCTTCCCAACTAGAACCTGCAGCACCCTCAGCGGCTCCTTCGCTGCCTCCAGCTTCTGCAAAACCTAAACCTGAAAAGGCAAAAAAGATAGTCCCCAAACCTCACCCTCCCTATACTCTTTCCCCCCCGGCTCAGCCTAAGCCCTTGGAGTTGCAAAACTCCGTCCACCCCACGCCGCTCTCTCAGCCATCCCAGCACTCCTAGTTCTCTCTACCTCAGTCCACTCAAGTCCCTTCGCAGTCTCTCAGGCTACCCCCCAAATCTTCTAGAGGCGGAAGACGGACTGGGAGGCCTTCTCGGCAGCCCTGGTGTACCCTCTCATTGGGCCCGTCTCCACGGCCGAGGAGGTAGAGTCAGCAGCAGGTACGGCTACTAGAGCAACCAAACTCAGTCGCAGTCCAACATTTTTTTCTTTGCTAGCAGAATGCACCTACTTATTGGTAAATACAGTACGATGTCCACCCAAAATAAGCTGACCTTATACAAAACCTGTATAAGGCCAGTTTTTAGTTACGCTTGTACCTTCTTTGCACATGCCTCAGATAAAAACATAAAATCATTACAGACGCTTCAAAACAAACTGCTGCGGCGCGCTGTCGGGACGCCGTGGTAGTAATCTTGATCTTCACAGAGACCTTAAAATACCTACTGTTCGACGCTTCATGAAACTTCTTTCTAAGAGGTTTCATGAAAGCGTCGACAACTATGCCAACCCCCTCATTAAAAAGTTTGGTAATTACAAACCCAATCCGACAGCAAACAGATTCAAAAGACGACCCAGAAATGTACTAATAGACGATGATATTACTCAAGCCCAGGAGGAAGAGGAACATATCATTACTGAACTCAGAAATAAAAGGCGTAGTGCTGGCAGGGTGGGGGTTGGGGGCTCCTCGGCTGCTATGACAGCAACCCTAACAACCCCCGAACCCAACAAATCTCACCCACCAACTAGCCCTCCTTCGTTCTCTCTCAGGCGGAGACAGGTGATTCCAGGGGTGCCTTCCAAGTTCTACCCATTCCCCGCTATTTACCCTCTCTAAATCAGGCCCAGCCACAACCTCAACCACCCCAACAAAAAGTAGCAGTCAAGAATAATTCAAACTTCACCTGGGGCAGAAACCCTCCCTCTCCTCATTTCCAAAATCAACCCTGGCAACAAAATCCATCTCCTGCCAATCAGCATCAGGCACAAAAGCCTCACCCCTATCAAAAGAGCACCTCACACCTAAAACTTTCCCTCCCACCAACTGCATTGCCACATCACCATGAGTCACACTTGCCCACCAAAAACACTCAAAGGCGAACACCAGTCCCGCCGTCGCAGCAGCCACACCTTTCCCACATCCCACACCCTAATGGCAAGGCCCATAGGGGCTACTTGGCTACCTCATTCACTGAAATAGGCTTTCTTATTCGTAAACTCAAGGTCAGAAAGGCTCCAGGGGCTGACGGGCTGCCAAACCGGTTGCTGCGCGCCTTCCCTGAGAAGCTGATCCATTTCCTAGTGGATATGTTCAACGCGGCACTAGCGAATTCCCACTTCCCTGATCAGTGGAAGGTGGCGCATGTATCGGGATACACAAATCGGGCAAGCCAAGGGTCCACCCGATCAGCTATAGACCTATTAGCCTTCTGAGCTCCTTAGGTAAACTCAATGAGCGGGTTATTGAACTGAGAATAGGGTACTTATACAAGAAAATGATCTTATCATCAATGAGCAGTTTGGGTTCAGGACTGGGCATTCCTGCACCCACCAGGTTCATCGTATTGTAGAGCATATTTTATACTGGCTAACGGGATGAAAAAAGTCGATCCCCACTGGTGCCGTCTTTCTCGATGTCGCGAAAGCGTTCGACAAAGTATGGCACCGTGGGTTGATCCTCAAACTTTTTAGGTATGAATTTCCGGACCACTTAGTACATCTGATCGGTGACTTTTTGAGAAATCGAGGGTTCAGGTATCGGTCGCTAGCAATGTCCATGACTTCTACTTCCAATCCAAATGTGTCACCAATTCGCTCTCTCCCGCTCCAAAACGCAGACCAAGTCAGTAGTCGACTGGGTCAAGCTGGACAAGGTTCTTAACTCTGAGGACCTTCCCCTTCTCTCGGAGCTTCCTCAGACTCTTTCCTCTCGGGAAGATACTGATGAGGCGATTGCCACCCTCACCAGTGGACTCCAATCCATTATGGCCGACTGCTCGAGGGAGGTTCCAGCGTTGGATGACCATCGCTGGCGTCTCCCTGAGGAGATCCGACTCCTAATCAGACAGAAAAACAAAGCCCTGAGGGTATACTTCGATATGAAAAGCATACCGCAGAGGCTGTAAGAAGTTGCTTCTATAAGCTTAAGGTGCTATATAAAATTCGGCCATACCTAAGCGAAACCTTGCGCATTCAACTGATCGAGTCACTTGTACTATCAAAACTTAATTATATGGATGTTGTAACTGGGCCTAGGCTACTTGCTAAAACAAAAAGACTCATACAACGTGTTCAAAATGCCTGTGCTCGCTTCTGTTTTGATATTCCTTTGAGAGCCCACGTCACTCCGTTTCTTAATAGTCATAAGATCCTCAAAATGCAGCACCGTCGTAAACTTCATTTGGCTTGTTTGCTCTTCGGAGTTCTGAAGTATAAAACCCCTGCATATCTTTGTAACAAGTTATCTTGCATCACGCTCCGCGACCGCCGTAAATGTGGGATTCAATTGTTGACGCCACGCCACGCTTCGGCAGCTTTCCGGGGCAGCTATCGCTATACTGCCTCAAAATGTTGGAATAACGTGCCACCGCCAATGAGGAACCTGCAAAGTATTCATACTTTTAAAACGAAGCTTAAACAGTACATGCTTAGCCACCAACTTAGCCAGGAAACCTGCTTACACGATACAAGCTGCCTGTAGTTTCTGCTTTTACTTACCACTTAGATTACGTTCCCTCTGCATTGCCATAGCACATTACTTTTAAAAATGTTATTCTCGCCCTCTTGTGACTCTCTATATGTAGTTAAATCTGTATGATCGATAAAATATTGCTTAAACTGCTTTTGTTCGTAACAAATCGACCTATTTGTCATTTTAGTTTAGTTTGCGCAGCTGCCGCATGGCGCTAGATGTAATGTCAGGCGTAATGTACGGCCAAGATGAGTTTAACCTGATAATGTAACAGCTGTATTGTACGTAGTAAAACTATACATAGTAATTTATTGTAATGTATTCTTGACTAATTGCTGTCTTTGTCTTTTGTATTCTTATTACTATCATTGTATTTTGTATGTATTAATTTTGTTGTTAATTCTCTTGTTATTCATGTTACCTGTCGTGATTGTTTCACCGGATGGTCTTATCGGAAGATCAGCGCTGGAAGTCGCCAGCAACATGCTGAGGTGAGACCATTTCGTGGCACTTTCTCTTTTTTATGTTTCTCTGTTTAGTATAAGTTTTTATTTTGTGTTTGTGCTTACGAATAAAATTATTTCTATTCTATTCTATTCTATTCTATACGCCCGTTTCCCCTCTCCAGATAACAAAAACATCGTTAATCGTCTCCAACGCAAAGTGAAACCTAGAGATTGCTGACTTCAGGGCCAACAGGTGGGGTGACTTCCTTTCGGAGATATCTCCAGGTCATCAGGCTTACTGGTCCCTGGCGAGATATCTGAAGACAAAAACCATGGTATTAATGCCTCCGCTTGTTGTCCCTGGGTCTGGCACTCTAGCTTTCACAGATCTGGAGAAAGCAGAGTGTTAGGCGGACAGCCTTGAACAGCAATGTTCGCCAAGCACTCTCTTTCTTGACCCTAACCACATCTCTCAGATTGATAACGAAGTCGCCAGTTCACTTTATAGTCCTCTCCCAACTCTTCAAACTCCTCCCCAAGACAATAGTTGTATTTCTTACTTTAATCTTCAATACTGCGCTCTCTAACTTTCATTTCCCCCAGGCTTGGAAAAATGCCCACGTGATTGGCATTCACAAGCCAGGGAAGCCCTCAAACGTGCCTTCTAGCTACCGTCCAATCAGCCTCCAATTTGGGTTCAGGGATGGTTGAACACGTCCTCTTCTGGATGACTGGCTGGGGTCGTTCCATCTGCCATATTATTTGACATCAGTAAGGCTGGAGCCCCACTGCTGCGCACGCTATGTACACGACCCACGTTCCTGTACAAAATTTCGTGGGCTTGCCCACGGTTTGCATTAAAACGTGGGCCGTGGATGTAGCGTGCGCAGCAGTGGGGCTCCGGCCTAAGGCCTTTGACAAAGTGTGGCACCATGGCCTCATTTATAAATTGCACAAAATAGGTCTAAACAACAGACTCTTCAAACTACTCAAAAACTTTCTTCAAAATAGAAATTTAAAATAGAAAATCAAACACCCATCCTATAAGAGCAGGCGTCCCCTATTAGGGCTCCTGTCTCTCTCCTACCCTTTTTTCCATATATATCAATGACATACTCGTACCCAAACTACCTCAAACCAACTATGCCCCATTTGCATAGGACACCGCCATATATGCCACTTCCCCTCGCCCCTAAGAGGTTTCATGAAAGCGTCGACAACCATGCCAACCCCCTCATTAAAAAGTTTGGTAATTACAAACCCAATCCGACAGCAAACAGATTCAAAAGACGACCCAAAAATGTACTTATAGACAGCGACGATGATATTACTAAAGCCCAGGAGGAAGAGGAACATATCATTACTGAACTCAAAAAATAAAAGGCGTAGTGCTGGCAGGGTGGGGGTTGCGGGTTCCTCGGCGGCTACGGCAGCAGAGGCAGCCCAACCTCCCCCCCTCTCTCTCATCACTACAGCCCCTTATTTCCCCCCTGCCCCTCCCTTTACCCCACACCCCTCCCCACCATCATGATCAAGAGTGGACTCATTTGTGTCGGGTGGCATTCACTCTTCGCCAAGTGTTATATCGACCAAAATTAGTACGACGCTCTTGTGCGTCGTCATCATCAAAAGTAAAAATAACCTCTGGAGCAGTTATGACCGTCTCCGCCCATGCCACTTCCCCTGCGAGGGAAGAAAGTGACCCGTTCGAGTTCTAGTCCCTCGTTTAGTTTGTATAAATTGCTTTGCCTTCAGGGTGAAAGCACACTTCCGATATTAAGCATAAGAGCCCTGCGCGGCTCAGTCAGCTTAAAAGTTCCGTGTGAAATTTTGACGAAGAGTCTGTATTTCTGACATAGATTTAATTTTTATTTTAAGGTTTACATTTGCTTATAATTATCGTTTATTAAGATAAGTAATCACAAATTCTGCTCTCCTTGGAATTGTAAATAGTATATTGCAGTGTCCTGTTTCCCAAAGACCTAGCTTATAAGTTTACCACCTGTACATACAACTACTTTGTGAATATGCAATAAAATATTAAGAACTGAGTATTGTTTTTGAATAAATACTATCCCGCTGACTTTACCTAACTCCAAAACCAACATTCCAACAGAAACCGTCCGAGATTAAGCGCGATTTGCCGCTATAACGTACTCAATGATCGACCTGACTAGGTATATCGCTGGCCTAATATTACAGGGTTATGTTTCACTTTTATCGAACTGAAATTTGAACATTGTCATCATAGTGACATTAAGTTCAACTATCTTGAAAATGTAACATAGAAACCTGTAATATTGGGCAAGCGATATAACGAGAACAATAGGGTATTTGACTGACAGTGATAAGTAAAATCTGGTTCATTTTATTCCAAATCGATTAGCCATTATGAATCGATATGAAACAGTCGAAACAGACATGTGAGGTTAGGGTCAAGTTACCTATTTAGTTTACCCACTCTTTAGAAATTTTACCGATTCAAAAAGCCTGGGCAACGTGTGAAGCTAGAAAGGAAGAAGTAAAATATATAACAACAGTCTACGTTTTTTCAATAATTTTCTAGCGCTTTATTTCGCGCATGCTTGAATAGGGAATGTTATGCAAAGCTCTGCGTAGGTGGCACAACTAGCACATACAGTAAACAAACATCAATGACACATCATGCGTCACTACGTCAATCTCATGGCCTACCGTGAAACACGACAATCGAAAGTTCGGTTTCTGCCTCTCTATCACTCTTGCATATTCGAGCGATAAAGAGGCATATAAAGAGGGATCTCGATTTTCGCGTTTACCGGTAGGCCCTTGTTAATAAACCGCCATGATGCATCAATGGCATATTTTATTGTCTGATAAAACTTGTCAAAAAACAGTTTAAGGCACAGTATGTATAAGTTAGTCTATGAATTTACTAGAGTCGGTAGTGCTGCACTCTGGCGGTATAACATTGCAGTAATATCCCCTATTCACTTACTCAGTAATACTAATATGGCCCAATGCTTGTCGGTATACTAAATATCCAGTCTAAATGCGCACAACACCACACTTTACATTGTACATTAGGGGTCATCCATTAATTACGTCACACGAATTTCTAGGTTTTTTGACCCCTCCCCCCCCCTTGTCACATTTGGTCACATTTGGCAAACCCCTCCCCCCTAGTGTGACGTCACATTTTTTCGACGAAATCGCCAAATCGAATTAAGTAAGTACCTAAGTATTATTAATATTTTATCAAAATATTTTTGACGATATAAATATTAGTAATTTTATAACCCAAAAGTGCTTAGGAAAGAAAATTAAAAGAATAAAAACGATTATCGTTTTAAAAACTTGTTATTTAAATGTACAGCGAATAAAATAATAAAAAAAAAAAATTTCGGTTACTGATGAAGTTAAAGTGACGTCACAAAGTTTGTGTCTCCCCCCTCCCCCATGTCACAATATGTCACATTTTCTTGACCCCCTCCCTCCCCCTAAACGTGTGACGTAATTAATGGATGACCCCTTAGCAAGCATAACAAATAATTACCCTCAAATTGCATTAATTTAAGATAAATTGCTTATTTCCATTGGCCAAATTTATTTCGATACATTTTACATGATGTTATGTGACTTATGTCTCTGTGTTGAAGCGAATTAATGAAATTCTGTCACCTGAATCCGAATAAAAGCCAGCGACTCTCTCGGTTTTTACATCCTTCACAGCGGTGTGGCTTTCCTCCGATGGGACTCCTTAGGTATGTGTTTTTATATCTTTTTGACTCAATTGCTGGTTAAATTAATTATATCTGGTTTGTCGCCATCGACGTGTCTTTCATAAGCAAGGAAGTTATCTTTATGTTGTCTTTTATATTGCCGTGTTTAATTTTAACATGATCATTTAAACTACGTTTTTGTGTATATGCCTTATCACATTCATTACACTTGTATGGTTTCACGTCACTATGGGTTCGTTCATGGTGAGCTAAATATTGTTTTAGTTTGAATGCTCTGTCACACTCTTTACATTTGTATGGTTTGACATCAGTATGGAGTCTTTCATGTTGATCTAATTGGTGTTTAAGTGCAAATTGCTTGTTGCACACCTTACATCTAAATGCTTTCCGTCCAGTATGGGTCACTATATAATGTCTTTCTAAATGACCTTTACGGATAAACTTCTTGGTACATGCTTCACACACGTATCGTTTTTCTGGTTTTTCTGGAGCATGAACTTTTATATGTCTAATTAAATTTTTCTTCTTTGTGAATTGCTTGTTACATTGGTCACAGACACATCTCTCTCCAACGTGAATTCTCCGGTGCATTTTTAAATTCTCTCGACATGTAAATTGCTCATTACACTTTTTACATTTATATTGTGTCGTTTCACTTCCAGTGTGATTATTTCTTATATGTTTATCTAATGTTTCCTTATCTGCATATTTCTTGTTGCATTCTATACATTTATAAGGTTTCACTCCACTGTGAGTTCTTTTATGTCTAACTAAAATCTCTTTTCGTCCGAATTGCTTGTTACATTCTTTACATATGTATGGTTTCTCTCCAGTGTGGGTTCTTCTATGAATATACAAATAGGTTTTTGTTGTAAAACGCTTATTGCAGTCTCCACACACGTACGGTCTCTCTGCTGAGTGCAATCTTAAATGCTTATTTAGTAATAAACTATTTTGAAATGCTTCATTACAAACTCCGCATGTATGTTCCGGGTGTGTATGTGTTCTGATATGTCGGATTAAAGTAAGTTTTGACGTAAATTGCTGACTACACATGGCGCAACAGTAGGTCTGCTTGTTCGTTTGTGGTGCGATATGGTGTTGTTGATGTGTGATTAAACTAGAGTTGTGTGGGGTGTGTGTAGGGCGAGTATCGTGTGTTTGGGCTTGTTCCTCGGCGGGTGTGTGAGCGGGCACGTCCTGCACACTGCTGGCGGGGCTCGGCTCGCGGTGTGACGTCACGTCCTGCACACTGCTGGCGGCGCTCGGCTCGCGGTGTGACGTCACGTCCTGCACACTGCTGGCGGGGCTCGGCTCGCGGTGTGACGTCACGTCCTGCACACTGCTGGCGGGGCTCGGCTCGCGGTGTGACGTCACGTCCTGCACACTGCTGGCGGGGCTCGGCTCGCGGTGTGACGTCACGTCCTGCACACTGCTGGCGGGGCTCGGCTCGCGGTGTGACGTCACGGAACACGGCTGGCTCGCGCGCGGGGAGTGGCGGAGGCGCTCGAGCTTCACGGAGCGCGCTAGCGCGAGCTCTTCGTGCACTCCGTACTCGTCGGCTGAATACACTGAAACAACCATTTATACTTACAGTAGAGTAAGCCATGATACAATAATACCTGCGCCAAGTATAATATTATGGCATTCTGAGACATAGCGTTACACAAGCTATCTGATTTACGTTGCCAGGGGTGTATTATAACTTATCATACCTCGAAACTGATAAACCAACATACTCCCATGAAACCTGTATGAATTCGACACAAACATAGGTAAGTGTTTAAGAGCATTCCTATTTACATAAAGTATATTTTGGGTATGCAGAAGTCTGCTTAAAGAGTAGATCGCTCGCAAGTAGCAATTTATCATTTTTGTTTATGTTGTCTTTAGTGACGAAATATAATCTTTCCATCATTATGGATTATTATTAAGTAACCCATTATCTTATAAGTCGCGAAGTTCGTGTCTGAGGAAGTGCCTATTAAGAACCTAGATAATCTCAATTTCGGTATCTTCCTTTCTAACTCGAATATGCAGCGAAAAAGAGAGAGATAACGTCGTTAACGTAACAAATTGAAATTGAGATTAATACGGACGGGTAAAAAACATATTTATGAACGCTTTTGATTTATGTACTAAAAAAGCCTGAAAAGCTTTTTTTATTAAAAATGATTTTTTTAAAGCTGATTAAATAGATCAAAATAATGTTCATTCATTTGCGGTGTTCATTCATTAGGTTTTTAGGTATTTTTTGATAAATTCTTCTTAAACTTAAAAAACTATGAAAGTAATAAAAAATCGCAGAAATTACATTGCTGCTTATTAAATGAGTATTGATTAACAAGCAAATAATTATGTCATTTATTAATGAATACTTACAGAGAAATTTGATTTGATTTTTCAAAATTGGAAAATTGCCTAAGTGTTCATTCACTGGAGGTCTTGCCCTACTATCCCATTTTCAACAGTTAGGGGTAGAGATGTACCGTTCTCGAGAATTTCTCATGTTTGTAAGTATAAGAAATGTTCTCGCTTGAGAATACTTCCGATAGTAAATTGAGAATGTTCTCCAGAATGGCACAACTATACTTTAGGGGTATCTATGTCTAATGGGATATGGGATTAGTCTATTTTGCATACTATGCATTTATTCACCTAAGGGGCTGTCCATAAATTACATCATCGATTTTTGACGATTTTGGACCCCCCCCCCCCCCCCCTATAATCATCCAAAAATCATGCTTCAAATGACCCCATTTCCTCCTACTTCATGCTACCGTCATCCGATGTCCAGACCCCCCCCCCCCCCTAATTTGAAATGCGTAATTTATGAATAGCCCCTAATACCTTCTGCCCGCTACTCCGTCTGCGTGCAATGATGATGATTGATAAAATTGATAAGAACATATAACATTCCCAGAGTCTGTCTGGATATAGTTCATTGGATAAAGATGTTAATAAGTATCTCCGATGGCCGTCGAAAAGCCAAAGATCTCGATAACCTCCTAAGAGGAACAGCCGGCCTAGCCAAGCAGACAATCGCTGTTGCTTCGACAACGAAACGCTTTGTGTCTCTATCACTCTTCCATATTGGGGCGACAGTGACAGTTGCGTTTTGATCGCTACAGAGCGTAAGCGATTGGCATGTTGGCTACGCGACCAGTAAATAATGCCTCAAGATCGGTTATCGCCTGTTGGATACGTACCCTCAAGGAAGCTAACATGACTGCTTCAGCTGGAAGTTACCGAGCAGCGATAGCATCAAACAACTGGTCTAGCAAACGGTACAGCATAGATGCAGTGCTAAAAAGGGACACTGGAAATCAAGCATCTAGTTCTTTAGTTTACTACTTTCAGGAACTAGCAATAAAACCAGGGGTCAATCCTAATGTATTAAGTGATTGTTTCTCAACAACTAATTACTATTAAAAGTAGGTACAATCGCGGTACAACATTTATATTATAATAGGGGACCGAGCTTAGCTCGGAAAACATATAAAATGTTTGCGGAAAAGCGCCCAGTTATCTAACTATATGACGGCACCGCTATCCTAGGAAAACAGACCTTAAGCCAATGGCGCTCTACTTGTTACCTTTTATACCAAATTCTAAATAACGGTTGAGATACTTACGTAAAGAACGCTCGCTGCACGCACCATCTTCAGGTGGCTGGTCCCAGCACTCCTCGTCTAAAATATAACACGTAATAAGGTTTTAAAGAAATATATAAAAAAACGTCAGAAATGGTTGTAAACAATAGTGAATAGGTAGTATTTTAAGCATAAATATACATGGCGGTAATATAAACATACATGGCGGTATTTGCCCATATTTGTGTTGCACCTCTTTCCTTCATATAGGAAAGTAAATACAATATTTAACAATGATTTTATTTACCAATTTCCCCCTCCTGATTCTCAAAAAATATATCTGCTGTGTAATCGCCGCGACCCATACAAAATGTATGGAAAGAGTTGTGGGAATTAGACACAACCGCAAATATTTTCTCATAGAATGACTGATACCATCATTTTATTTATTTATTTTTTATTTTATTTTATTTGAAAAATGTTTACATGACCTTACAGACAGATCCAATGCGCCATGAAACTTAACATTAACATATACCAAAGGTACATATAACAATCAGGTACAAACAAACAATTACAAATAACACAATTACAAATCACTAGTCCCTTATCACATCCACAATTACACCTTAACGGATGTAGGCCTCGCATCCATCACCTCACAGAATCTCATGCATTCATTTCTCACAGACACCCAACGCCACGCACACAGGTCGCACTCGGGTACTGATGCCAAGAGTGCATTCAACTGTGTGAGGGCACGGAGCAGCGGAGAGTTCAGTCGTGACACGGTGCGTCCCGCTGGCAAAGCCAACAGATCGCGTCGCCGCGGTCTGAGGGCTATCCTGGGGATGTCTGGCACATGTAGTCGCACAAGTCGACTCACCAATTCTGGACAGTTCGAATCACCGCGCAGGGTCCGACACGCCAACGTCAATAAGCTAAGGTTACGTCTCACCTCCAAAGAGTTGTAACGTAAGGCCCCAAGGAGATACTTTGTCGGATAAAGAAACGGGTAATATCCAAAAATTATTTGTATATAAACCTTAAAAAGGCTTTTTGTACCTTTTCAAGAAGCAAACTGTAGGTAGATTCGTAGGGATGCCAAACGATCGATGATGTCTCAAGCTTGCTTCTTACAAGTGCATTATAGACAAACCTGATAGCAACAGGATCGTTAAACTGACGAAGGTTGCGTATAACGAAGCCCAGTCTTCGAAAGCAGTTGGCAGCAAGCGTCGAGATATGCTCATGAAAAGTGAGCCGCGTATCGAAGACCACACCCAGATCTTTAATAGAACACACGCGGTTTATAGGCTCGGACCCCAGCACATATTGTGCATGCAACGGCATATGATCACGGCTGAAAGTGCAGACGCAACACTTAGCCGGGTTGAACAGCAGCTTGTTTTCGGTGCTCCAGAGAAAAACTGAGTCGATGTCCCTTTGTAACGACTCACAGTCAGTACTTTGCTCCACTCCATACACCAACTTAAGGTCATCTGCATATAGAAGACACTGAGCCGATTGACATCACACGATGATAACGTGATCAGATCAGATCATGATGTGATACACCCTTTCACACAATAAGTAATATTCAAATTAGTTCCAGCTGAGAAATCAGCAGCTATACATAAAAAAAGCCAAAAAAAAAGATGATTCCGCATTGTTCCATCCCTTTTGCTTCACCCACAGGCCTATCATCCGCTAAGTGGCTTCACCAAGCATGGTGTCAACCCACTATTCAAATTCAAATTCAAATTCAAATAATTTATTTCGGAAACATATGTCCATAGTTGTTAGTAACAAAAAATAACTTAAGAGCTAGCGTTAGTACAATTAATACACACATAAATATTATCACAGTCAAAACACAATCATACATAACCTAGTGAGCAATGCAAACGGTTCCAGTGCTCCTGGAAGCGCCCCTGCCATCTATCTGCAATGGTGTTTAGTATGTTATCGCTGTATTGATATCAAAGCTTGATATTTACCTTTGACCCTCAGTCCTCCCTCTAACCTCTCCTGCAGCTCAGCCTGGCAATCCTGCACCTGCATTTTGAAGAGGCACGCCTCCCGCAGCCGCCCTAGACACGCCTCGCAGATACCACTCTTGTCATCGTCACACGGTGTTAACTGCAACAAGACATGAGTCACTGACTACTCCATACTGTCAAAGGTTTGCATATATGGCGCCATCATAGCCTGCCTTTTTGTCTAGTTTTGTTCTATGATTCTATGAGATTTGGCTTAAATTAAAGAATATGTGTTAAATTTGTTAAACGTCAAAAAGTATGACGCAATACCTTTGGCCTGTCCTTAACTAGATGGTGATACTTTTTGACATTTAACAAATTTAACACATATCAGTAAAAAAATAAGGATCAAAGTGAAATGGCATTCTAAAATCTTTTATCATTTGTGTCGAAAGATGGCAGTAAATGTACTGACTACATAATTTACTTGGACAATATTCCTCTATTTCAAATTCTCTTTGGTATTATGCCAACCTTGTAATGCCCATCATCTTATTTATAGGACAAATATATTTAGTTATAACTGGTTATAACAACGGCCGACAGAATTAGGAAAATTAGACCTAATATTGGAAACTGAAAGTTTAAAATAAATGGTTGTCTATTGTTTGTCTGAAAATTATATAAAATAATACTCATATGCCTGAATGTTATTTGCCCGAATTTCAGTTGCCCGAATTGTTTGTTTACCATAAAAATGATGTGACATACTCTTTGTTTACCCGATTATTAGATTCCAGAACGTACGAGTGCCATACGTGCCATAGTTGTCCATATTATTAATTGTAATAATATTATTTAATAGAATATTTAACCTCACCTAACCCACTTTTCCAGTAGTATTTCTTTTCTGTCAGGGTCGCTGTTCAAACCTAACCTAACCCATTTTTCTAGTAGCATTTGGTTTCTGTAAGGGTTGCAATTCAAACCTAACCTAACCCACTTTTCTGATAGCATTTCTTTTCTGTAAGGGTCGCAGTTCAAACCTAACCTAACCTACTTTTCTAGTAGCATTTATTTTCTGTATGGGTCGCAGTTCAAACCTAACCTAACCCACTTTTCCAGTAGCATTTCTTTTCTGTAAGGGTTGCAGTTCAAATCTAACCTAACCCACTTTTCCAGTAGCATTACTTTTCTGTAAGGGTCGCAGTTCAAACCTAAACTAACCCATTTTTCTAGTAGCATTTGGTTTCTGTATAAAAATATATTATGGCTAGTGATAATTATGGCTTACAATGATGATGACAAATGATATTATTGAAATTGATTTTAAGGGAAACAAAGCTTCTGGCACGTGACTAATATAGTAAACAATAAGTATTGCATATGTAATTATGGGAAACAATATAATGGCTGTTGACTATTATGGCAAATTAAATTCTGGCAAGTGGGTGTATACCAAAATAAATGTCCTATTTTAGAACACCGCATCCTTGTTTCTTCTTGTTGCCACTAAGTGCTACGGGTTACGCTCGTAGCGCGTAGCCACGTCTTTGCCGTTTGGAGCGCGTAGTCGCTACGAACAGTGTTCCCATTCTTAATAAGTGGTAAACTAAACCTATAAAAGTTTAATAAAATAAAATAGCCTTTATTAACGATCCCGTAGATATTACATTCAAAAAACGAGTCCCAGCGCTGCGCCAGAACGTTTAGAATACTGTTTGGGCAAACTTCTATGAAATTATGACGTATATAACACTTGTACTTGTGTGTTGTTGTTGTGGTTGTTGTATGCTATCAAAATCGTTGCAGACTTTTCTTGGTCTAATACAACACATTTCAGGCAGAGGCGACGTAACGTAGGACAACGCAAAGCACCATATTTCGGTCTTACCCAGCCAATTTAATTAATAATGTGTATCCATTACTTACTTTGATAACAAAACATTCTTCGATCATGACAGAGTATATTTCCGTTATGCCGAGGTGAGTGTACGGTGTCTTCAAATCTTTCGCCGAAGGCCGCTGCAGGCAGCAGTGGCACTGGTTTATAAATTCCATCATAAATTAGTATTTAAAACGCTCCTACATCATATACACGAGTAGAATACTGAGACTGAGTAAAATAGCTTTTCTCAGCATAATTTTACGACAACGTGCAATTTACACATGTTTGTAGTCAACCATAGAAGGTATGATCCTATAGAAGTGGTATACGCGTGCCTCCGTGAGGGACAAAACATACGCAAATGCGTCACTATGATTGGTCAAATTTATTTGTTGCCCACCATTATCCATACTAAAAAAAAGGTGGGGAACAAAAAATACGTGAGACTGTGACAAGGACAAACAATAATAGCGCTTTCTCTGCTACTCCTACTGAAAGATACGTAAGACTATCCCGTTCTGTCAGTTATCCCCACCACTCATGCCCAATCCAGTTTAATACTAGATTCATGTAGTCAACAAAACAATGACATTGACATAGACACCATATAGACCACAGATATAGACAATAAACATAGCTAAAGCCCCCCATTCACACTCCTACCTTGTAGTCCGCCTCTTTAGGTAGGATTGTGTATGGGGGTCGGGGACTACGTGCCGTCCTACAAAACCAATTAGGATGCCTCTTGGGTCCTACAAATCCTGCAAGCCCCGCTCACCGCTGTAGTCAGCCGTGTAGGATTGTGTGTGGGTTGTCGTCCTACGTTGCGGACTGCCGTGTTTGACGTATGACAACCAGGGGCGTATTTTGAAATTTGGCGCCCCGGGCCAATACGTTTCGCCGCCCAGAAGTCAAGGAAGAAAAAGTCAAGGGGTTGGCATATGCCGCCCCTGGAGGTTGGCGCCCCGGGCCATGGCCCGGATGGCCCTAGGGTAAATACGCCCCTGATGACAACAGTGCCCGCCATTTTTTTGAAATTTACAAAGAAAATCGCTGTTTTTGGGACCAGAAATCACCCAATCACTCCAACAAACAATGGAGGAATAGGCATTGCAACAATTATTACCAATACTTAAGAAATATGATGCTCTCTGGCGAATTTTTAGCAGTTTCCTTTCCCACACTCTTTTTTATTTCTATCCAATAACAAGAAAATACATAGCAGAAGAGCTATTTTCTTTTTTTTTTATTGCACGCATAGAATTAGATGACAAAGAACAACTGTCAATCTTCAAAAGTGTGACCAAAAATGAAATGCAAGTGTGTGCGTAAATTGTCTATGTGAGATCAAAAATAGTGATGTCATGTTACAACATATTAATAATCTGTCGATGTTTGATTGCTTTATCGACTACTTTTTCAAATGTGTTATTTTAAACATTAAAATTCTACGACATTATGGCGTATAAATAACACTTGCACTGCGTTTGCCATCAAAATCGTTGCAGACTTATCTTAATGTAACTCTCAGGCCCAATTCGCACGACAGCTTAAAAAGCGTTGCGTTAAAACCCGACGTTGGCGCTTTTTTACCGTTTCCAATATTTGTGTTCATATGAACGCTTAAAAATCACTTGTGAGTCGTACTGCCACGTACGCAGCTCAGCAAAGCCATACTTTATTTGCTATTACGACGTATTATTTGAATATAGCTTGAATATTTCAGGAATTTGTAAGCAAAGGTTGACATTTTTAAGGTGAAACTAATAATAATCTTGACGATTGACACCAAAAATTGACACTTGACAGCCAACTGACAGCAGCGCCGGCGCTTTTTTAACGCTTGTGAGAACAGATACACGGAGTTCCGTATGCTCTATTCAATTTGACGCCAACGCTCAACGCCGAAAATCGAACAGTGCTCGATAAAAAAGCGCCGCGCTTAAAAAACGCCTTCGTGTGAATACATACATGGTTATCCATTTGCGTCATTCAAACGCTTTTTTAACGCGCGTTGAAAAAGCTGCCGTGCGAACGGGGCCTCACTGTGTTGCAAAGTGAAGTTATCATGACACGCTAAACATGAACACCTTCAAAAAGTATAACAATCGTTAATATTTGAAGTCGGTTATAAAAGCTAATATCTTAATGATGTCTTGTGAAGAAATAATTACATAGCTATTAATATACCGACAAGCTATCGATACTGTCATATGAACATTTTGTCAATCCCTAGCGTAAACTAACAGTTTATGTTTTTACACAAAATATCCTAAATTATTGACTAATATGATAAAATATTAGCACGGAACGAAAGAAAAACTTATAATGAAGTGTATAAACCGGCTTCTTACACTTTTTACGCTGTTAATTAGACAAAATATCGTTATGAAAATTTCGCTCGGAATATCATAAATCCTCTGAAATGAGTAATTGCTTGGATTATTTCGCCCTGTGACACTGCAATCCGGCACACTACAAGACACCATCTTCACTGAATTACTTTATTTAATACTTTTCGTCCTAATCCGTCTATATTTTTCAATTTGAAAATTTCCGTGATACGCTCTTGGCCGTCCGCGGCCGTCGTCAAACTCAAAAGTGGTTACGTTTTCTCATTGGTGGTCTGACTCTTTCGCACTCATGGGATGTTCATATACGTGATGGCTTCCCTTTCGCACACTTCAGCTGTCTGTCAAGCGCGAGCGGATGGTACATAGATTTAATATATAGAGATCCCGTCTCAGCGAGCTGTTCCTGTTGCCACTTTTGTTTAGTGTACGATTAACAATGAGGCCCACCTTGCTGTAGCCATGTCGATAAAGTCACATCGATAAACTATCGACATTTCTTGCAATTTTAATTTTACTTCAAAGGTTTAACGATACCTAATATGAACAAAAACGCTTTTATTCTTTATTGTGGTTATCAGATCACAATTTTATCGTCACGCCCCAAAAGGGAAAGTTCAGATATTTCATTAAAATACATAAATATCTACTAAAATATGTGTTTCGCAATAATTGAATTATTTTATTACATTATAATATATTAATTAGCCATTAGAATTTCAATTATGTTTATGTTTAACGAAGATATTGAAGCTTCAATTAATCGCTATTTCGTTCCGCTGTGTAGCGTTTATCGATATATAACATGATTAAAATCGACTTTTCACATCCCTAAAAGAGCACACATATACGCTTTTACGCACACATACACAGCCTGGGCGCATCAAAAAAGGCAACACTTGATTTGAAGTCCATCTTGTCAACAGTATGGTTGTCATTTTTTGACAAACGGCATTTTTAAAAGAGCGAGGAGAGAGAAATGATACTAGTTGCTGCGCCGTGAAAGAGAACAGAAAACGTTGGGCCCTTGCCCCTTGGGATGGTAGGTCTATGATTGCACGTAACATTTTCTCTCTCCTCGCTCTTTTAAAAATGCCATTTGTCAAAAAAGGACAACCATACAGTTGACAAGATGAACTTCAAATCAAAGTGTTGCCTTTTTTGGTGCATCCAGGCTGTGTATGTGTGCTCTTTTAGGGATGTGAAAAGTCGATTTTAATCATGTTATATATCGATAAACGCTACACCGCGGAATGAAATAGCTATTAATTGAAGCTTCAATATCTTCGTTAAACATAAACATAATTGAAATGCTAATGAATAATAAATATATTAGAATATAATAAAATAATTCAATTATTGCGGAACACATATTTTAGTAGGTACATATTTATGTATTTTAATTAAATATCTGAACTTTCCCTTCGTTCCCTGCTGGGGCGTGACGATAAAATTGTGATCTGATAACCACAATAAAGAATAAAAGCGTTTTTGTTCATTTTAGGTATCGTTAAACCTTTGAAGTAAAATTAAAATTGCAAGAAATGTCGATAGTTTATCGATATGACTTTATCGACATGGCTACAGCAAGGTGGTGTTAAATTGTTAATCGTACAGTAAACAAAAGTGGTTACAGTGAGAGGTCGCTCAGACGTAATCTTTATATATATTATATCTATGCTTGTGAGAAACGAAGCAGTACTGGTGATGAACGGTAAAACAGTACCGTGTGTGAGCTATTTCTTGGTCCGTAGTCCTTTAAGGCGTACTACAACGTAGGAGGGTGTGTGAGCCATATCCTACGCCGTAGCCCTGCGAGGCGGACTACAAGGTAGGAGTGTGAATGGGGGGCTTAAAGAATAATGCGGCCGAAAATCCGTCATGTTTAAAGCTCCCCATTCACACTCCTACCTTGTAGTCCGCCTCGCAGGACTACGGCGTAGGATATAGCTCACACACCCTCCTACCTTGTAGTCCGCCTCGCAGGACTACGGACCAAGAAATAGCTCACACACGGTACTGTTTTGCCGTCTATCACCAGTACTGCTTCGTTTCTCAAAGTGTCGGTCTACTTACTCTTGAAAATGTTACGTGCAATTAAAAAAAAAGAAAATAGCTCTCCTGCTATGTATTTTCTTGTTATTGGATAAAAATAAAAAAGAGTGTGGGAAAGGAAACTGCTAAAAATTCGCCAGAGAGAGTCATATTTCTTAAGTATTGGTAATAATTGTTGCAATGCCTATTCCTCCATTGTTTGTTGGAGTCATTGGGTGATTTCTGGTCCCAAAAACAGCGATTTTCTTTATAAATTTCAAAAAAATGGCGCGTGTTGTCATACGTCAAACACGGCAGTCTGCAACGTAGGACGACAACCCACACACAATCCAACGCGGCGGGCTACAGCGGTGGGCGGGGCTTGCAGGATTTGTAGGACCCAAGACGCATCCTACTTGGATTTGTAGGACGGTACGTAGTCCGCGACCCCCATACACTATCCTACCCTACGAGGCGGACTACAAGGTAGGAGTGTGAATGGGGGGCTTAATGTCATTGTCAGTCAGTTCAGCCGGTACTTGTCCTGTCAAAAAGTCGTGGTGAAAATTAAAATTATTAATTATCATTCAATACTTTGTTTGTGATTGAAAATAATTGAATATGCCAGTGTGTAGTGTTATAGGGTGCGGCTTAAGAAAAACACCAAATCAGCCATCTTTAACCTTACACAGGTACGCTATAATTTACATTAAAAATATTGGTTATTCCTGGTTAATATTGGTTGGTATGTTCGTGAGAAATTTAAGGATGTTTCACATTATAAATAGCAAAGTTCTTATGTGCAGTTATAGGTCATGTTGTGATTTGACTTATTTAACCTTAACTATATTTTTACGCTTAAATAATGTTAACATTTTAGCCACTGTTGTACATTATTTATCGACTTTGATATTGATTTATTATGATTTATAATTTCATATTTTGTCATGCTACCCCGCTTAAAACCAACTAAATTATCTTAATTAAATAATTAAAACATATTTTATAGGTTACCAAGAAATCAACTTAAAAAGAAAAAGTGGCTGGAAGCTATTGGAATGGAAAATATAAGGTCAAATGTAAAGGATATTTTCATTTGCTCGCTGCATTTTGATGAAAAATGTTTCAACAAAACTTTGGATGTGACCCGACTACGAGATGATGCTGTGCCCTTCGTAAGTTAAAATGTATATACTTTTATAGTTTATATTGATATATTAGGGCGCGAGTCCGACTCGCACTTGGCAGCTTATTTATTTCATTTTACTTTCTTTACAGCCTTTCAAGAAAGCCGCCACTACAGTTACTATTCCTGCTTCTAGAACTTTAGAAGTTGGAATTCCAGTAGTAAGATTTTTTTTACACAATTAGTACTTAGGGCATACTGAAAATTCCTGGACTGGCCACTTAGAAAAAATAAGTTGTCTCATATATCAGAATCCAGAAACTTTCAGTATGGCCCACGGACTATTAGCCAATATGTAATTGAATTCTCTCAATTATATTTGTTCTACAGCAGTAGCGTCAAAACTACCGTGCTAATTTGATTAATGATTTGGATGCATCTATCAGCTATAGTAGTAGAAGAGCCGGCCGCAAAATTTCTAACCGACTTGATACCACGATGAAATGCACAATTGTTTCCCATAAAAGTGATGCAAAGTCCGAATTCGATAGTCTGCCACGGCGGAACTTGCCAGAAATCAGATGGGTTAGTGTAGGGTAACCAATGGTTACCTTGCTCACATAATCTCGTCTGCCAAGGTGTTTCGGCAGGAAAAGCCCTGGCAGACTTATATATTCCTGAAATGAGAGTTCATACCTACCGACTGGAATTGGTTTCATCGTGGTATCAGATGGGTTAGTGTACGGTAACCGATGGTCATCTTGCTTATAATCTCGTCTGCCAAGGTGTTTCGGCAGGAAAAACCTTGGCAGACTTATATATTCCTAAAATGGGGGTTCATACCTACCGACTGGAATTGGTTTCATGGTGGTATCAGATGGGTTAGTGTAGGGTAACCGATGGTTACCTTGCTCACATAATCTCGTCTGCCAAGGTGTTTCGGCAGGAAAAGCCTTGGCAGACTTATATATTCCTGACATGAGGGTTCATACCTACCGACTGGAATTCGTTTCATGGTGGTATCAGATGGGTTAAATTAGGGGTCCCGGTGGCCACCTTTGAGAGCGTCTGCCAAGCACTTCCGGCAAAAAAAATACTGGCAGACTTCGCTTTTCTGTGTCTACATGTAAATTTCTAACTGCTGCCATAACTATTATTTCGGTATCAGATGGGTTAAATCAGCCCCCTTTTTTCGCACCGGAAGTGGCCTTCTTTTTCGTACTTTCGGCAAGTTCCGCCGTGGCAGACTATCGAATTCGGACTTAGCATCACTTTTATGGGAAACCATTGTGCATTTCATCGTGGTATCAAGTCGGTTAGAAAATTTGCGGCCAGCTCTTCTACTATAGTTACCGTTTGGTTTTTAGACTGAGTGAAATTTTACCACACACCACATTTGCTAAAATTTTACAACTAAAAAAAAAGAATCATATACATATATATTTGCATGATTCAAAATGTCTCTTGTTTTAATTGTAGCTTCCTCTAAAGACTGGACCTGCATTGAATCCTGCTTCTGCTCCTGTTTCTGGAACTTCAGGAGTTGCAACATCAGCAGTAAGTAACTTCTTTATGATATACAGTGATAGCTGGATAATTTAAGGACTGGCAATTTTTGGACAATTATTTCAGTACCAGTTTTGCTCGCGACTTTGTCTGCGCAGAGTTAATAGGTACTTCAGTTAAGGGGCCCAAAGATTACTAGTTCGCCGGACGATATCAGTCTGTCACTGTCAGTTGTTCGGAGCTGTCAAATTTTGCGTTTAACTGACAGGCCCATATCGTCCGGCGAACTGGTAATCAGTGTAGGCCCCTTTAGTCATAGTCTGGTTTTTAAACACAACTTTTTTAATACACAGCGACCCCTGGCGACGGCTACCGCGTATACTGGCCCTTTTGTTTCCGTTACTAGTACTTCAGGAGTGGATAATCTACCGGTACATATCCTACACCATCTACCGGTACGTATCCTACACCATAACCATTTGAAGTGTTTTGGTTTTTAGACTGAGTGAAATTTTACCACACACCACATTTACTAAAATTTTACAACTAAAAAAAAAAAGAATCATATAATACATATATATTTGCATGGTTCAAAATGTCTCTTGTTTTAATTGTAGCTTCCTCTAAAGACTGGACCTGCATTGAATCCTGCTTCTGCTCCTGTTTCTGGAACTTCAGGAGTTGCAACATCAGCAGTAAGTAACTTCTTTATGATATACAGTGATAGCTGGATAATTTAAGGACTGGCAATTTCTGGACAATTATTTCAGTACCAGTTTTGCTCGCGACTTTGTCTGCGCAGAGTTAATAGGTACTTCAGTTAAGGGGCCCAAAGATTACTAGTTCGCCGGACGATATCAGTCTGTCACTGTCAGTTGTTCGGAGCTGTCAAATTTTGCGTTTAACTGACAGGCCCATATCGTCCGGCGAACTGGTAATCAGTGTAGGCCCCTTTAGTCATAGTCTGGTTTTTAAACACAACTTTTTTAATACACAGCTCCCCCTGGCGACGGCTACCGCGTATACTGGCCCTTTTGTTTCCGTTACTAGTACTTCAGGAGTGGATAATCTACCGGTACATATCCTACACCATCTACCGGTACGTATCCTACACCATAACCATTTGAAGTGTTTTGGTTTTTAGACTGAGTGAAATTTTACCACACACCACACTTACTAAAATTTTACAACTAAAAAAAAAAAAGAATCATATAATACATATATATTTGCATGGTTCAAAATGTCTCTTGTTTTAATTGTAGCTTCCTCTAAAGACTGGACCTGCATTGAATCCTGCTTCTGCTCCTGTTTCTGGAACTTCAGGAGTTGCGACATCAGCAGTAAGTAACTTCTTTATGATATACAGTGATAGCTGGATAATTTAAGGAATTCGCCGGACGATATCAGCCTGTCACTGTCAGTTGTTCGGAGCTGTTAAATTTTGCGTTTAACTGACAGGCCCATATCGTCCGGCGAACTGGTAATCAGTGTAGGCCCCTTTAGTCATAGTCTGGTTTTTAACCCTTATCTTGGCAAGGCTCAAAATATCTTAAACATAAACATTTTTTAGTTTTTATTTGCCTATTGAGCATACTAGACTATAAAAAAATAAGGGAAAGAATCCAGGATTATCCAGTTTCGGAAAATCATACGTATCATATTTGATACAATGCCAATCCCTCGACAAAATAGTTACCTACTTTTTAGAAGAAAAAAGTGGATTTTAATAAAAATAAAACGTAATGCAACAGAAATTATCATTTATTGCTAATTAAACGCAATCTAAAGCATCAGATGACTATTACACCTGTAAAAATTAATTATATCTACGAATACATGATCACATGGGCGGACAATTTGATCCCGTAAAATTTCAAAAAAGTCGTCAGCAAAAAGTTGAGTAAAATATGAAAAGTAAACAAATAATTAAATGTCAAAAAAATTTTTTTTTTATCTCTGGGGCATTTTTGCTATACACATATTTTTCCGTGCTACGGGCTACGGCGTAGCAATAATGCTACAGCGCACGAATATACAGTTAAATAACATCTAGTACTTTAAAAGAAATCAAAGTCCAATAACTAAATAATATTAAATACTTGAAACATGTTTTGTAACCCCACAAATATAAAATAATTAAAAAAACATGTAAAACTATTTTGACGACAACTTGGCAATGTATTAAATGTAATACAATCCTTTCGATATGTTCATTTCTGAGTTCTTGGCAATGTACCAAATATAATACATAACAGTTTCATGTAAGGTTCTGCATGTGTATTAAGTGTTTTTAAATTCGAAGGCATTGTAAATATTTATGCACTAACAGATAGTAAATGCATCAAAATGTAGATTATGGAGAAATATATACTAATCTAAGAAATAAATGCAAAACTTCCAGTGCGAACCGAAATCTGTTGTTTCCGTGGCGCCATGTTGATTATTACTAATTAATTTACAATGACACTTGTGTCCATTATTTTTTTGTATAAGAAAAGAGGGTAGCTCGACATATTGATGGCAGAATTATTTTGTTTGGTAATAAAATGAACCTGCTAGATTTTTTTAAAGTTCCATGTATCACGGGTGTTACAATGCCAAGATAAGGGTTAAACACAACTTTTTTAATACACAGCTCCCCCTGACGACTGCTACCGCGTATACTGCCCCTTTTGTTTCCGTTCCTAGTACTTCAGGAGTGGATAATCTACCTTCCTTAGGGCGTCCTCTAACTGCAACCAGTCTAACCGCACGCGTCCGCGCCAGTTAGCAACGATCATATTGAAAAACATTCGAATGCTTACATCACCCCAGCACTAGCACTTATTGACAAATTATCCACTTCTAACTTTGTGATCGCCTACGAATAAGAAACATAGTGTATTAAATTATAATCATTTTTTTCCAGGCCCAAGCACAAAAAATAAAAAAACTGGAAGCTAAATGTGATTTATTGAGGAAGAAAGTAAAAAAATTAAATGAAAAAGTGCGGCAGCAAAGGAAAAAAATTGCAGAGTTCCAGAATATTATAAAAGACCTACAGGAAAGGAATCTAGTCAACAACGAGAACTCTATAGTTTTAGAAGCCTGCGTGGGTCCCAAAGACTTTTTAAAGAGGCAAATTTTGAAAAGTGAAGGCTTGCCTTTGGAAAAACAATATTCAGAGGAAACTAGAAAATTTGCCCATACACTGCACTGCATTTCGCCGAAGGCCTACAATTTTGTGCGACAAACGTACAATACATGCTTGCCTCACCCAAGGACTTTAATTAGGTGGAATCAAAAAATAAATGCGGAACCCGGCCTTTGTGATGAAGCGTTTGCTGCTCTCCAAAACAAAGTTCAGGCTAGCGACACACCAATTGTGCCCTAAATCTCTAAGGATAATTTGTTAAATCTTATAGTTCTGACGCCTAGAGACATTTACATCTCTAAATATTATAGATTTCTTTTCTGTGTTTTTGTGTCTGTATTTTTTATATTATACATCTCTAAGTAATTGTAATACGTTAGTTTGAACTGGTAGTTGCAGTTAGTTGTATTTTATAAAATTGTTGATGTATTGTTATTATTTTTGCTTGTATGGAAATTCAATGTTGAGGTGTAAAAGTGCCCTTGTGGCCTATTTGCTGAATAAATGTTGAAGAAGTTGAAGTTGAAGAGCGGAAGTCATTCCTTATTTTTGTAATTAAAAAAGGACAATCATACTTTTGACTAGATGAACTTCAAGTCAAAGTGTTACCGTTTTTGGTGGTGTTGTGTATGTGTAGGTGAAAACGTATATGTAAGCTCAAGAATTCTTTTAGGGACTAGGGACTTTTAAACGCTACACAGCGGAACGGAAATCTTAACTTTCCTTTCGTTCCCTGCTGGGGCGTGACGATAAAATCGTGAGTTTTTTTGTATGGGATAAAAAATATTTTCAGAAACCTATCGTGTGCGGTATCATATGAAAGGACATTTCAGCAATTTTTTTTAAATTAAAACAATAATAATTTTTAAAACATACCAAGTTTGGGTTCCTCCAGATACGATATGGCTGATTTTTTTTTGTACAAAATACCACAAATGATATGTGATATCCTGATATCTAACCCTAATAAAGCAATTTTGAAAATAATTTCATATTTTTTTCTTAAATTTTCAATTTTACTAAGTGATACAGTCTTCCTTCAGTACCTATTTTACGAGACTTAATGGAACTGTACTGCATATACGGTGTGCATATTAATCATAAAATGATACGTAATATCCATATATCCAACGGGGAATACCTCTTTAACCCTTTTGAGTCGAGTGTGCTCAGGCAATAAAAAGGTCAACTACGGCGTTCACTGAATAAGAGATTTCCTTTGGCAGAATAATTAATCTTTGTGTTCCTAAAATGTATTTAAGAAGTGGAGCCACCCAGATTTTTGATGCAGGTGGGGGGGTTTTAAGCGGCGGCAGCGTCTGAGGTTAATATTTTTTTTAAGTACCTATAGGTTCTATGTCAAGTTTAGCATAATTTTCAACTATATCAAAGATGTACACATAGATTTCATCTAAATCGGTTCAGCCGTTATTGATTGCCCATACAATGTTACACCTTCCTTTTCACTTTTAAGAGATTTTTTTTTAAATAAAAACTCCTATGTTCTTCTCGGATACTCAAAATATCTCTATACCAAATTTTATCTAAATCAGTTCAGCGGTTATTGGATCCTCATACAAATTTCCACCTCCCTTTTCACACCCTTAAGGCATGATTTTTGAGATTAAAAGTATGCTATGTTATTCCCTGGGACTCAAACTATCTCTGTACCAAATTTTAACTAAATTGGTTTAGCGGTTTAAGCGTGAAGAGTATTTTTTCGTATTTTATGCGTTTTTACTTCGGAATCGTGTCATTATGATATCATAAATGAATTCGGCATCCCCGATTTATACGAAAACGATACCAAACTTGGCCTAGTAGCTTAAATGACATACTTAGGTAGATATCAAGATCACGTTGAGAGCCCCCCCCCTAAAAGTTTACATCAAAGATCTCGGTGGCTCCACATCTTAAATCCATCCTTGGGTCCTAAGGACCAATCCTGCCAAAGGAAATCTCTTGTTCATGCAACGCCGTATTTTAGGCCCAGCACCTTCCGCTATTTTACTGCGCCTTTTCATCAGCTGGTATAGTTTTGTATGAAAAACTAAAACTAAACAAACTATACCAACTGATGAAAAGCGCGAACTTGCAAGACTCTACACATTGTTCTGACTCATATGTCACAAGATAAATATTCATTATCTAATACCTTTAAACGAGCAAATCTTGTTTATTTATATGAAATATATATTTCAGGGATCTCGGAAACGGTTCTAACGAGTCTTATTTGACGCGCATTTTTGAGTTTTTACATGTTTCCGAGCAAAGCTCGGTCTCCCAGATATTATAATATAAAGCGCCTATATTTGACCGAAGCGTATAGCGAAGATCTACGTTATGACACGGGCATTTTGCTTTTGTATGTCCGGATGTTTTCCTCTACTTTTGTGACCAGATTTTATGATTAAGTAAAAAAAAATTGTCGGGTGGGGTAAATTTACAAAAACCAGATCTTGGCGCGAACCAAACTATATTGTCGAACAATAGTACTGATAATCCCGCTACTTGACGCTAGATGTCGACTACGAAAATAATAGTCATACTCCATAATTCACTCATGTTCTTGTAGCTTGTAGGTACCTGAATTTTTAACCATTTTATTTATTCACTATGGGAGATGGCACAGGATCGAGACAACTGGCGTGTACTCGTGTCGGAGACCAAGACTCATTTTGGGTCGCTGCACGATTGACTAAGTAAGTAAGTACTATGGGAAGCGCCTAATCAATAAAGGTTAGGAAAGAGGGTATCATATGAAAGAGCTTAAGTGGTATATTCAAAAACATATTTAATTTTTTAATTTGGTAGGTCGCATAGGTACCAAAAAGTCACTTTCTACATGAATTTTACTATACGCTATTTTACTACTACAGGTACGAGTTTTTTCTTTGAACCTACCAATATGGTGAACTGAAGTTAACAGACTCCGAACGACAAGACACTATGTAGCTGCGTCTCTGTCGGTGGGATACCCACATTAGGCTGACAATGAGTTATATTAAATAACCCTTTTACCGAACAACTTATAATGTTATGTTACCCTAGATTTATGTGTTTCAATATGTTTCATTAAGCTCATTTCATCGAAATAAATTGTTTCACATATTTCGCATTCGTATGATTGTTCATCGGTGTGTATTTTTTTATGTCTTTCTAATTCAGATTTTAATGTAAACTGGTTGTTACATTCTTCACAACTATACGGCTTCTCTCCGGTGTGACTCAATTTACGGTTATTTAAACTACCTCTTTGACTTAATTGCTGGTTACGTTCATTGCATTCGAATGGTTGATCTTCAACGCGTCGTTCATAAGCAAGGAGATTTTTTTTCTGTGTAAATTGTATGTTATCTTTTATATTGTTGTGTTTATCTTTTACAAGAGTTTTTAAATTACATTTTTGTGCAAACCGCTGGTCACACCTATTTAATTTTCCTGCATTGTGCATTCTTTCATGTTTAATTAAATACATTGTATTTGTGAATACCTTGTTACATTCTGTACATTTATATGGTTTAACTTCACCACAGGTTCTTTTATGATATACATAATATGATTTAAGTGCAAATTGCTTATTGCACGCTGAACATTTAAATGGTTTCCGCGCACTGTGGTGCACAAAATTATGGTTTGCTAAATATTCTTTACGTTTATATTTCTTGTTACATTCTTGACACGTGTATGGTTTTTCTGGTCTTTCTGGGGCATGAATTTCAATATGTCTAGTTAAGTGATATTTACTTATGTATTGCTTGTTACAATGGTCACAGACATATTTCTCTCCAGTGTGAATTCTCTGATGCATTTTTAAATGCGCTGGACGTGTAAATTGCTTGTTACATTGATCACAGTCATATTTGATTGAACGTCCAATGTGACTTCTTATATGTTTATCAAATTTATCCTGATGTGCGTATTTCCTGTTGCATTCTATACATTTGTATGGTTTCTCTCCAGTGTGAGTTCTTCCATGGATCTTTAAAGCACCTTTTTTTGCAAATCGCTTGTTACATTCTTTACATTTGTATGGTTTCACTTCACGGTGAGTTATTTCATGAATCCTTAAAGTATCTTTTCGTGCGAATTGCTTATTACATTCATTACATTTGTATATGTATAGTTTAGTGTGAATTTTTCTATGTTGATTTAAAGTGGTACTTACTTTAAATCGCTTGTTGCATACGTCACACACGTACGGTCTCTCTGCAGAGTGAAACCTTAAATGCTTATTCAATATTAATATATTTGCAAATGTATCTTTACACACTCCGCATGGATAAGGTTCCAGGAGTTTATGTGTTCTGATATGTCGGATTAAAATAAGTTTTGATGTAAATTGCTGACTACACATGTCGCAATAGTAGGTCTTCTTATTCGTTTGTGGTGCAATATGGTGTTGTTGATGTGTGATTAAACTAGAGTTGTGTGTGGTGTGTGTAGGGCGAGTATCGTGTGTTTGGGCTTGTTGCTCGGCGGGTGTGTGAGCGGGCACGTCCTGCACACTGCTGGCGGGGCTCGGCTCGCGGTGTGACGTCACGTCCTGCACACTGCTGGCGGGGCTCGGCTCGCGGTGTGACGTCACGTCCTGCACACTGCTGGCGGGGCTCGGCTCGCGGTGTGACGTCACGTCCTGCACACTGCTGGCGGGGCTCGGCTCGCGGTGTGACGTCACGTCCTGCACACTGCTGGCGGGGCTCGGCTGGCTC